>NC_092810.1:40449611-41054888 GCF_040954645.1 Diabrotica undecimpunctata | reverse complement strand
AAATGATTTTTTTTGGCGATCGGGGCATTTTTGAATCAGTCTTTATGTCTCAAACAGCGCCTCTCCTGTTCACAAGGCCTTTCTAAATCCGAACCGAGAGTCACTTACGTCTATTTCACATTTTGGATAAATTCGAGTCAGTATGCTGTTATATTTAAATAAACTTTTATATAAACATATTTTTAATAACTGACTCATTAAGTTAATATTACATCATCTATTACTTAATAATATCATTTATTAGTTTTATTAGATACCTATATTTCGTTTTCTTCTGGTCCAGAAGCTTTCCAATTTTTTTCACATTGTGTAGTATGTTTCACCTCAAGGTATAGAATTTCGTATTCTTAAGTTCTTCTCTTTGTATTCCAACTATGGTATTTTTTATGATTTGCCATATATTTTTTATTTATTTGTCTCCTTGTGGTGCTAATGTGGTGCTACCGACGTATGTTGAGGGTCTAATATATACACCACAGATGTAACATAACTATTCTCCAGAGGCTAAGAAAGGACAAAGAAATTATTAACACCGTAAAAAAACAGAAAATTGGCTTACTTCTATAATACCGACTTCTACAGTTGATTCTACAAAACAAGATTGAGGGTAAGAGAGGCCCTGGACGTAGATGTATATCCTGGCTGACAAATTCTATTAAGTGGACTGCTCTAACGTCAACTGATTTATTTCGAGCTGCTTTGAATAGAATAAGATAAGTCAATGTGATCGCCAACATCTCTAGAAGATAGGCACATTTAGAAGAAAAAGATTGTAGTCTACTTCTACACCCATAAATTAGTAGGTTTTTGCACTCTAGATTGCAATTGATTATTTGCAATCTAGGATTATTCAAAGCAAAATCAGTTTGATTTATTACAATCATTTGATTATTATCTTGAGGTGATTTTTATGTATAGATTCGCCTGAAAGGTAGTTTAAATCAGGCGTTTGGTACCACTTATTCTTCTCCTTTTCAAGATTATATCAAACGATCACTAATTTTGTAGTGATATACAATTTATTGCACTTCTCAAAAACATATAATTATTTACTTTATTAGATATCGCAAAATTTAGATTTTGAGAATGACGGTCTAAATTATTCTAAAAAGAGGCGAAAAACGTCTCAAAATAAAATACTCCTCGATGCCTCACTGTACGAAAAGGATGATGGGACTACTTAATAACGAAATCAGAGAATGATCAAAAGCATAATGTATCATTAAGCGCAAAAGGGGCGCTAATTTGGAATATAAGTTTCATTTTTGTTAAGACGATCTTTCGAGAGGGGCAATATTTCACGTTACAATAAATACTGATCAGGGGATGAGATTCTGAGATTTGTATTTCACGAGCTTGTGAAAATTTTAAATATTTCAAAAGAAATGTAAAAATTGTATTTACAATTAGTTTTAAATTTTGTTATATACGTATTTTTATATACAGTGAAAATTTGAAAAAAATTTACCTTATTACTATTAATTATATGAACAAGCAAAGGACACGGTTATTTAGTTTCAAGTGACAGTCTCTGTGGATTACGGGTAACGCCAGGACGTTTTGGAAATACTATTTTAAGGTACGGTGGATTTATAATTTGCTTTCAGTTTTTACTGCTGATGAATTGTTATATTGTCATCATCAACTGGCCCATACTTGTTGACTCCTGAACAAAGGCCTCCCGTAAAATTTTTCACCGATTTTCATGTTGAGCTTCTTGCATCCAATTTGTGGTGATTCACTTTATATCATATATCATCCGTCCATCTAGTCGGTGGTAGTCCTCTTTTTCGATTTGCCTCTTGTTTTAGTCGCCAGTCAACAATCTTTCTGGTTCATCTATTAAGTTTAGCGTTAAAATCGCCCAATAAGATTGAGTGGTGGGTTTTATCCTTTTCCATAGTTCTATGTATATATTTTCATAAATGTTTTGGATTTTTTCATCGCTATGGCTCTTCATGGGTGCATATTCTTTAATAATTTTAATGGGTCGTCTCTCGTTCAGTTTTATTATGGGGTATACAATTCTTGTGGTTACACTCTCTGGTTTTATAATTTTTTCTCAGTGTTTCGTATGTACCAAAAATTGCCATATAGTTTTCTTCAATGGAATCTACTAGTTTTAAAACTAATTGAATCGCTATATGCAGAAACATCCCATGTCCATTTTACCATAAATCTGGTTTTTGGAAGAATATGAGTATACACACGTAATTACATCGCACTACAGTAAAATAACACAAGTCCATAATATTTAACTTATCTAGTAGTCAACGATATATTTGAAGACACAAGTGCATAAAGGATCTATGTAACATAAACAACTTTTCAAGTAAAATTAATTCAAAGTTTTTTAATTAGAACTTTTTTATTAATAAGCCTGTTAACAATACAATTTTAAAGAAACTTAGATCTTAAAGTACACTTTTTAATAATAATAATTTAACAATAATAATTCGCAACTTAAAAAAAATATTTAATTATAAATGTACATAAATTATTTATTCCCTCAGTAACTTAGGCAAACATTTTTATTTTAAAATGCATAAAGGATATAAGAAACAACAAAACGATGAAAAACCAAATGTTATTTCTAATTCGTTCTTCTTTTTTTTTATTTTTTTATTTATTTCATTTTCGATTTCTGCACATTCTTTATTTTCCCATAGACGAGTATAAAAATGTCTATAAGTTTCCTCTATAAAACAAAGTTGTTGTTTTATATTATTAATTTTTTCAACAGACAGAGTATTCGTTTTGTTTGGTATAACTTCTGATACAAAACCTTCTCCTGAATTCGCCATTACATTTTGTATTATATCCACTTTTAAGAACGGCGTGTTTGGGTCTAAGGAGTTTTTGTAGTAATATTCACCGTAGCTATCCACACGTATCCATTTGATATCATCTCTAAATTTATTTTATCTCCACAGAATAATAACAGAACCTTTTTTACTTGATTCTCTTATAATATCTCTATATTGATCTGCGGCATATATGGTCTCAACTTTTCGTAATTTCTTTTCAATTATTCCAAAATCTCTATCAGAATCTAAAAAGGAATGCCCTACTACTGGAAATTTATGGTCTATTATCTTCACGTATCCCTTTAAAATTAAGTACTGATATAGGCATATTAGGTTAAAAATTTTGTTCTGCCCTGCACAAGAGTCAGACCATATGAGAAGATGGTTTATTTCTTTCTTTCTGCTTGTTAAAAGTTGAAAAATGTGTGCAAGCTACTGCCAACTTCAAGACTGCCCTTCGTTGCTACATCTTCGGTCCAATTTAAAAAGTAGGCTTTATCACCCTCTGACGTTATTGAGTGGATTCCAAAATTATAGAACCACATCTGCCTCAAATAAAATGCCTTAGAAGTAGTAAGGCGTGGTAAAGGCATGGTCTGTTGTAGGTCCATGGTTAAATAGCATATTTCTTTATTATTATGTGCCCGTTCTCTATCGACTTTTTGTTGCTCAAAAGCAAATTTAAATTTTTCTTTGTGGATCTCATCCCCTAAATTGGCATCGCACATACTGCATGTATCACTTTTGGGCTGGCCAAAAGACAAATTAAATTCTGATGAGAAAATGTGCGTATAAAAACTTTTTGAAACCAAAAACCGTTTGTCCATCTTAGTTTCTTGAACATATTTTTGATACAATTCATGCAGTTTTGTTATATTTAACAAGGGAGACAAATATATTTTATTGGCATTTTTTTTGCGAATAGTGTGACTGTTCTGCAGGAAAAGAAAGAATGTGTCCTTTTACAGCATCAACCACATCTTTTTCTATTTTATTTGGTCTAGAATTATGATGCCCCCTTTTATCTGGTGAAGGAGCTGAAGTCCCTGATTTTAATTGATTCTGAATGAGTTACACCTTTTTATTTGATATTTGGTACAGGGAGATAAAGGCAGTCCTACAGATAGTTTTGATACCTGTCTGACACGTTATTGTGTAACCAAATGTATATGATTTATTTTTACTAATGTTTTTTCTATGGCGATTAACTGGCATAATCGAAACAGATTTAAAAAGTAATGAGTTTTTTGCATTTTGATCTAATGCGTAAAACTTACGAAATATTGTTTCCCTATCAAACTTGTTAAATTGCTCATCACATTTCTTTTTGCAATTTTCTTTTTTGCATAAAGATCCTAATTCGGGACTTTTGCTTGGCATCTGTTTTTTACTTTTTAATGACATGTATGTCTCACCTCTCTGTCTCGCTTAGGCAGTCTTATTCTTCTTCCATGTTTCAGGACGGCGTTTCCTTATTCTTGATTTTTTTTCTGGCAAATTGAATACCTTTCTCTTAACATTATGTCTAGATATTAAAAGACTTTCCTTCCTGTCCAATAGATTTTCAGTATTTTCATGTTGAGTTATAAGTAAAACTGAATCTTCTGCTGTGACATGTGGTACTGATACGGGATGACTTTTATCTTCACGAGAATCTTCAAAACTTTCGCTCGAATCAGTACTATCTGGATTGTAGTCGTCTAAAGTATATTCTGGAGAAATTACTTCATCTTCAGATATAGAATCTACAATTTAAAATTTTGTTTAAACATATAGGTTAGGTAGGTTACTTTATAATTTTTATCTGTAGACCAAAACCTTAAAACAATTTAATTTTAGAATGAATATTTACCGTTAAATGTATCTTGCAACTTCGGTGAAGATATCTGCTTTTCATGCAGGATATTCTCGATTCTTGGTGGAGTTTTATCTTGTTCAGGTAAAGTTTCGGCAATATCTACGACAATAAAGTTATGCTTAATCTCTTTTTATCTGATCAAGTTGTCCTACAATGTTTAAATAATAAAAACATTGCTCAAAACAAGTTTTATGCAGGTATTTTGTTACCGTTCCGGTAAACTCTTAACCTCAAATTAATATTAAGAAGCATATTTTAGTAAAAAACAAGAATTATTATTAATTCAACATACCTTCATACTGTTTTTGTTCCAAATTAAATCTACTTCTTGCTGACATTTTCGCAACTTATTTCACTATTTTCACTATAAAAATACACAGTACGATTTTAGATGTAAAGAACAACATAACCTAGGGATCTATGTAACATGACATGACAACAGCAATCCGTTTGGTCAGACATAAAAGATCTATGTACAATATTGAGCACATGGATCTTTTATGCACTTTTGTAATAAAATATTGCTTGGTACATAGATCCTTTATCCCCTAAATAAATCGTTGCTAAACGTTTTTAAGCCAAATAAATCTTATGAAGCAAATTTAGGGGTTAAAACGGACCTACTGAGCCTAAAAACTGATTTTTTTTAAAAATGTTACATAGATCCTTTATGCACTTGTGTCTTTATTTATTTGGTATTCAGAAGAAACAACATGAGTCCTGGACATGTATGGTTTCTGCAGAGTAAGAGATTTGATGTGCGTGCGTTTTAACAACTGTGCGATCGGTTATTTCTATGAGAAATTCAATTGTAATCTACGTAACTAGGCGTTACACGTGTTTTGAGTTTTTGTTTAAAGTGATTTGTTACTAAAAATAGTGTAAACTGGTAAAGTTACTGACATAATAATTTCGCATATGTTAATTTATTGATTTTTCCTTTTTTTTAAGATGTTAACGAAAATGTTTTCACAAATTTGCTAACGAGAAATTGCAAGAAAATTTAAGACGTTTTTGTTCTTTGAATTGTAAAGATAACCAAGACATATTTTTGCAAGACCCAATGGAAGTTTGTAACATACAGATGCGGAGCGCTAGGCTTCATGTTTGAAATAAACTGAAGTCCAATGCCATTAAATATTATTTATACAAAAACACTGTTAGAACTGAAGTTTGTTTAAATGACTTTACTTTAGTATTTGCTATTACTATAAATCGAGTAGAAGACTTGCTAGATCTTGCTGTTCTCGGAAAACCTCCAAGAGTTCTACGTGGTCTTAATACAAGTGTCAATAAATTACAAGAAGATGTTCAGTCGGCCGTTCGCCAGCAATTCGAATCATTTTCTGTTAAAATCAGTCATTATTCCAATCAAAAAATTAAATACCTTGACAGTCAGTTAAATTTTAAAATATTCTGGGACTTAAGTAAGAAGAAACATCCTGGGTTAGAAATAAGTTATCCTTACTACACATGATTATTTAGAAAAAACTTTTCTCTTAGATTTTTTCGACCACAAATTGATGTCTTTTAAACTTGTGAGACATTGAATAATAAAATAATAGACCAACATTTAAATGAAACTACTAAACGAGCAGCAGTGGCGAAACTTATGGTTCATAAGCGTTGGAGTAAAAAATTTTATACCAAATTGAAAAATTAAAGTGATGGTCCCAACAATGGTAACATATTAGCACTAGCATTCGATTTTATGCAGAATATTCAGTTGCCAAAAACGCCTGTAGGAGAGGTCTTTTATTATAAACAATTAACAATCTCTGTATTCTGTATCCACAATATTAAAGTCAATACTGCTAGAATGTTTATTTACCATGAAGAAGAAGGTAAAAAAAAACCGGTAATAAAATTTGTTCGTTTCTTTTGGATTACCTTAACGAAATTTCAGACAATATAAACGAACTTTATTTATGTAGGGACAACTGCTGGGGATAAAATAAAAATCACACACTTATTCGCATGCTCCTTTCTCTAACGAAAGTGCTAGATTTTCGAAAATTATACACTATTTTCCAGTAAGAGGACATTCCTTCCTCCACTGTGATAGGGATTTTGCAACTGTTAAGAGAAACATGAGAAAATTCGATAGAACTTTTTTACGGTCCATCAAATAACCGAAGTGATTATAACTAGCAGTAACATAGCCAAATTTTCTCTAAAAAAAGTAAAAACAGAAGATCTGATTAATTTTAAATATTGGTGGCCTATTTAATATAAGAAAAACTGCATATCAGAAAAAACAGCTTCCAGAAGTACAGCACGCAATGCAAAAGTACCCTGCAATATCAGAAAAAATTTCACAGTTTATTTACGAGAGCGGAAAAAGGGGGATTGTTACTGCTTCCTAGTTTATAGATGGCGCCTTCAAACATACATTCCAGCTACAACAGCCTGGACAAATTGGTATCGTTTTACCGTGGTATCGGAACCTGTCTATCCATTAGAAAAGGTTCCCATCAAATTGAAAAAAATGGAGTACATCAAAAAATGTTCCATATTTCTTAAAGAACAATACAAAGAATTTTTTATTTTAATATTTTTTTGACCTACTACTGCTAATAATTAACTGTTGAGAGTTTTTTGTAAGATTTATGAATAAAATTTAACGTAATGAGTTAAATGTATCTTTCTTTCAAAAAGCTTTCGTGTCCACTTACAAATATATCACAGAATCTACAAATTTTATTTGTAAAATAAAACCATTATTGTGCGGTGTTTAAAATACTTATCATTTTTAACCATCAAATTTACTAAAAATCTATTTTTGAACATGTCGTGTTGTTTCTACATATAGCGATCTAATTGATTTTCTGCTTTTCTTCGTATTTCAGAAAGTCCCAATACATCTTATTTTATGCAGTTAAGTTCATACTACAATTCAATGAGTTTCTCTTGAATTCCAAGCGTTCCTACGTTATAAGCGGCAAGTTGCAATTTAAGTTATCCATGGTAGCCGTGTCTGTCCCGGATATTCTTTGCACCCTCTACTCTTGGTCTGATCTGGTGGCTACTGTCACCAGACATTGTTAGGCATGAAACTTAGAGCCTTTTTTTAGTTTGTACGGCAGGGACGCCACTCCCTGTCGCAGCCTGTCCTCTACCGGGATCGTGCTACCCGCTACCGGCTCGGAATTTTTTCCAGTCCCTGATTATCATTACTCTTACTATTTTATTGGTATTCCAGCTAACTTCTTTTAGGTTTTTCTCTGTACTTAGGTTACAATGTTGTCAAGTTATTTGCCTTTCTCAGCCTGTGTAGTTATCTCAGTACGTATCCAGTTCATACTAAGCAGAGCGATTTTATGCTCCTTACGTTGTTTCTCTTCCTTAATTCTTTTTTAATTTTGGCATTTGCTGATTCTTATTTTTCATTCTTTTGTTAAATTGGGCCTAGTATTGTTCTTATTCCAATTGCTTCTAGTTGTGTCCACTTTTTTTTCGGGATACTTATAATCCTTCAACACAAGTAACTAGTTTCCCTTTTCACTTAAGATCATTTTAATTTCTGAGGATTGGACAGTGTCCAATCTGACGATATTTAAATATTCTAGAAACTGTTAGCTTAATTCGTAAACACCTACATGTTTTTCCAGCAAGACCTAATCATGACTACTCCATCAGTAATTCAAGCTTTGATGTATATTTACCGATCCCATCCACTGAGTTAGTAAAGAAATGTATTAAATTCTGCAAAAAAAATATACAAATATCTCCCCTTACAATTTAAATCTGCAACATCTTTTCCCAAGTTTCGTAAAACGACAAAATCCTATTTATCTGAAAGACCAAAGTATTCAGTAAAAGAGTTTCTTAATGAATAACTGAGAAATTACAGTATTTGTATGTAAAAGTAATCAAAGTATTTTTTTTATATTTCGGTATCACATGCAGCAACGTCAACTTATTAGTTCGTAAGGTTTTATTATGCAATTTGCATTTTATTAAATTTTTCAATAATATACTGTTTGTTTTATTATCATCTTTTATTTCGTGATATTGACGATTTATGTAATGTCAGTAAATTGTAATTGTTATTGTTATTTTCTGACTTTTTTTGAGCTTTGTTTATACAATTTTACAATTTTCAGTGATAGTAAAGCACAATTTTCTTAACTTTCAAGTGAATACTGTTTCACATTTGTAGTATTGTGTCTTAGTTTTTCATTATTTTTCTGTTGCTATACACTTTGTTTATTTATAGTTGGTTTATTTCTAGCTCTAATCTCTTGCCGAAACCTCTCTGGTTTCGTCTTCATATCTCTACTAGCTTAATATTAGTTCATTTTGTAGGCTATTCTTAACTTTAATTCAAGTATAAAGTTGCAGACTATTTACAAACTCTTCGTGTTTTAAATATAGAAATAATATCATTTAAATATATTTAATAAAAGAAACATATAATATAATAGAGTTTGATTTGTTTCCAATTCATCCATAATGTGTTTATGATTGACTTGGGAACACATCTGCCCCATAATCTGATATAAACAGGGATCTTCAAATAGAATACAAAATGCAATTTTCATCAATAACTTTCCCATTAACGCAAAATCCACCCTCTAGAAGGAAACCCGTCAGTAATTTTTCTGGAATATGCTTCGATTGATACCAAAAATGAATGGAACGGCTACACGACAAGCATGAATCACACCCCCGTTCCAACGATGACGAATTTGGCGGGCTGCTCTGCCATAAATATTCCAAGGGATGAAATAGTGCTTAAGCTTGATTTATATGAGGGTGGATGAGCGGTCGGCCGCCTCCCCGCCTCTGCGGAGCCCCTATGGCGACGATTTTTGAAAATTACTTTAAGAATTGCTTCTTCGGATGTTTGATAAATGTCATGGGGTTAATGGGCGGGGTGGTAAACAAGGCGGAAGTATTTGGCTTGGATTTATTACTATTATTATTTTTTGCGGATTGTTTTGATTTGACCCAACTTAAAAAACTTTATTTTAATAATAGTTAATATCTATTTCAAATTATTTTTGACCGTACTGTGTTAAATATTGTTTTATAGTATCAGCAATCGGTATGTAGGCAAACTCGATTAATTTTATGTTTTAATATCTGTTTACGATTTTGTGACTTCAGGAGAAAACTGTAAATTTATTAGAATAATTATTGGATGTAAAGAAAGTGAATATTTTAATACTTACAACTAAAAGAGTAAAAATTTTAATTTTGCTAAAATATCCAAATGATATTTGTTTGATTTTAATTTATTTAGGAGTTATAGTACCTGCAATATATTATATTTTATAGGGTGAATTCTTATATTGGACAATTTTTAGTAAATAAGTTGAAGTAAACAATTATTATGACAGTAACATCAATATTATAAGGCGTAAAATGCAATAAATAATAGAGGGTAATATAATAATTGATAGTACGTAGTCTGTTACTGTAATACTGATATTGAGAAATGAAATATATTGTTTAGTATGTTGCAGTAGATATTACTTAAATGGTTGGTGTCAGTTTAATAATTGATAGACCATTTAAAGAAAAAGTCGGTTTTTATAATTATCAAGATTTTTATATTATTAAAGTCAAAGTTATGTGCTGTCTTCAAGTGGTGGTCCACTATGGCACAAGAGATTTTTCTGATGTAACAGTCACTTTTAAGTTTATGGACACGTTGTTTAACCCTTAACTACCATGGCCAAAAATAGTAACATTTGTACCATGGCAGGATCAAATTTGACCCCCCATTGTTTTTTGTATCAAAAAATATTCTTTTTTTTTTTTTTTTTTAAATTATTTTATTTACAGCTACTTTTACATTTATATAAAAATAAACGAATTTGGTTAATTAGATATAACTTTTATTTAAAAAAAACTTTTGTATTCAGTCAAATTAACATAGCTATGCACTTTCTCGAATTATAAGAAAAATAATAACAATGTGCAGTTTTTTTATATCCAATGGTGAAATCTAGGTATCATCGCTACTACCTAAAATAAAAAAAATCGATTTAGATTTCGTATCTCAAAAATGACAAGCATGATTTTACCTTAATTTTCAACACAGCTTATGCATAACGTCTATATGCGGGAATGATTTTTGCAAATAAAATCTCGATATTTATCGCACGATGAGCTTTCTTTCTTTTGGTTTTTGAAATATGGACATATTTTACACCTTCCCCTCTTTTTTCGTCGTTGTGGCTCTGGATTTGCGGCAGGCATTGGTTCCTGAAGTCCGGAAACTTTAAAAATGGCACTACGCCGAATTTCTCCCGGTAAACAAGTTTGCTGAGCTCTACGAGTTAAATGGGCCTTAATAAGTTCATGACCTAAAGTGGTTAGAAACAATCTTCTTTCCAATATTTGATTTTGCTGAACTCCATTAAAAATTACGTTAGCATTTAATCCTGCAATGTCCAAAATGCGAAACCATATTACTTGAGGCCATCTACGAGTTCTTCTGCCAGTTTTATAGCATGCACATTTCTTATCCAATGAATCCACCCCACCTTTTGTCTCGTTGTAAAAATTTATAGTCTCTGGCTTTCCATTAACCATTGTATTGGAATGATGCATAGTTGACACTAACAACACTGCACGATTTTTCTTAGGAACAAAAGATACAAGGCTCTCGCTTCCTGTAAAACCAAATAAGGCAGAATTAGGTGGCCTGTTTTTTTGGAGTTGAAATTCAGCAGGAACCTCTCTTTTATTTCTTTTTAGAGTTCCAACATATGAAATTTTATGGCTTCTCAGTTCTTTTATGAGCTCAATGGACGAAAACCAATTATCTGCTGTTATGTTTCTATTTGTACAAGAATTTTTTGGAATAAGTGTCAAAACATCTAGAGTGGGGAAGGATAACTTTTTTTGGATTTGCTCCTCGTGTATCTTTTCCAGTATATATAAAACCATTTAGCAAATAATGTGTCTTAAAGTCTACTAAACACTGCATTTTCAGACCGTATTTGTCTGACTTATTTTTGAGATACATCCTGAATTGGCACCTTCCTCTAAGTGCAATAAGCATTTCATCTATTGTGAGATATTTACCACAGATATAATTGGACTGGCAATTAATTATAAACATATTAAAAATATTGGATATAGCTGCCAGTTTATCTCCGTGCGCAATACGTTCTTGTCTAGTAGCTGGGTCGTCAAAACAAAGGCTTCCAAGCAAAAAATAAAATCGGTTTAGTGACATGGTTGCTTGAAATATATTACGGCCAGTACCATTCGTAGCAAATAAAGACCTTAAATCTTCATTATTGGATTTAAATACCCCAGCTAAATATAATACGCCTAAGAAGGCCTTTAATTCAATTATGTCAAGATGATTGGTATATTGATAAATTGTGTAAATTATATTTAGAAGCCATATTAGTTATTCGTTCATTGCTTTTCTCAAGAATTTCTTGCAATATATCGTGGCTAATAATACATTCCCAAGCATCAACTGGTGTCTCTGGCATACTAGCTCGAGCTTTTCCAATAACACCAGGTAAATGACTAATTAAATTATGCTTACGTGTACGAGAAAAGGTGGGAGAAGTTTTAGACCACTTGTACCTATTTTTGCCATAAAACAGATCCCTTGAGTCAGCTATATCACTTTCTTCGCCCGAATATTCACTACCAGTTTCGGAATTATTAATTTGCCAATTTTTTTCGTCATCATCGTCCCATTCCCCTTCACTGTCTGTTTCGTGATCACTGTGTTCACTAGCCTGGTCTAAAAACTCACTGTCACTATCTAGTCCATTGTCCATAATTTTCTGTCCCTCCTCTTCAAGTTCTTTCTGTGTCAGAACGTTTATTGCGACTACACCCCGCCATTTTAAATTACTCGTTAATTGCACTAGAAACACTTATACCATGAGCGGGTCAAAATTGACACTATGCGTGCCTAACTCTGCAGTAGTAACAGATAAACTAACGGAATTTTCGTAGATCGATAAATCACCTACCGGTCGAAGATTAGCAGAAAGCGCGCAATGCTCAATCTATGTTTCGGTAGCGAAACTTGGCATTAAAAACGCGGGGGGTCAATTTTGACCCCGCCATGGTACTTAAGGGTTAAAGTCAACAGTGGCTAGAATAATAGTGGTTAAAAAATGATTAAATATAATCAAGATAAATATAACAATAAACTAAGTAAAACCCACCTGTTTTTTTTTTATTTTATTCCACTTAATATTTTATAGAATTTTATGGCAATAAACGTAACCAACTATAATTTGCACTGAAAATAAACTGAAGTAACATTGTAAATAATATACAAAACTTAATTAAACTTTGCGTACTGTTGTTAATTATATATAAAATAACAAACGGCAGAATGATAATAAAATCAAAATAGTACGCATACTCTGTTCACTAATCCCAGTCTAAATTTAATATATTTTTTTGTAAAACTAGTTACATTTTAACAGACGGTAAGTGCCTGTTAACTAATAATTATTCACTACCAACTCATGCAAAATAAAACAGGGTAAAACTATAAATCAAAGGTCTAATATTTACATTTTTGAAATTATATAATCGTTTATTTATTTATTGACACCAGATAATGTATTTATTAAATGACAAATAATAAATTAACAAAAAGCGTTTTTCAATAAACAATGAAATTTATTTCAAATTATTACGTTAAATTTAAGATTTTTGAATTTCAATTTTATTCGTTACTTTAAGGAAATATTAAGTGAAATGATCTCTCAGCGTTCCTTGCAATAATTGTAAATTGTGTACATTTGGCGTAACTCAACGACTGTAAATTATTATCATTTCAGTAGATTCAAACAATTTTAATTTTTAATTTAAATATTGACTTATTGCGCAACCTTAAATTTTTAACTTTTTTGCAGAGAAAATGTTGAAAAATAGTTGTTTGATTGTAAATAAACAATGATAAACATCTTAAAATATTTTTAATTTTAAACAACAATAATTCTGTTAAGAATAAAAATATTTTACTCTTGAGTAAAATCATATGTCTTAAAAGACTTTATCTACAATTAATAAAAGTTGATATCTGATGGTACCTATGTGATATAGATCAGAAAATATAGCTGTTTCTATGGGAAAATAAAACTGCTTAAATAAAGATGCTGTTACTGTTTTCCTTACAATTTCGTCATATTTTTTTATGTTTAAGTAAAACGAAAAGATAAAAATAAAAAATAATTTTTTTTTATGTTTAAGTAAAACGAAAAGAGTTACAGAAGATTGATCCCCTATGCTGAACAAATAGTTGGGAACTACCAGTGCGGTTTCCGACCCAATAAATCAACAACGGATCAAATCTTCACAGTCAGGCAGATTCTTGAGAAAACGCTTGAGTTCGGAGTCGACACTTACCACATATTCGTGGATTTCAAAGCTGCATACGACTCAGTCAACAGACAAAAACTTCTACAGGCTATGGTGGAATTTCAAATGCCGCTTCATCTTGTTCAACTAACAGAACTTACACTCACAGGCGTAGAGAGTGTAGTCAGAATCCAAAACGACTTTTCCAGACCCTTCCATTGTAAAAATGGACTGAGACAGGGAGATGGACTGTCGTGTGTCTTATTTAACCTTGCACCAGAAAAAGTAATTCAAGAGTGCCATATTAATACGAAAGGCACCATCTTTAATAAATCTGTACAAGTGGTCGGATATGCAGATGACATAGACATTATTGCTACATCCACAGAATCTCTGATCGAAGCATTTCGATCACTAATTTCGATCACGGCGTCTGCACTTAGAATGGGATTAAAAATAAACGCACAGAAAACCAAGTATATGTATTGTACTAGATCAGGCAACCAGATACTTAGACTATTAATTAATGATCTAGAACTGGACGGTGTGGACACCTTCGTCTACCTGGGCTCGCTGTTGACCAAAGACAACAATGTCAGCGAAGAAATTAAAAGAAGAATGGCTTGAGGAAACATATGGCCCCAAAACTACCCAGAAAAATTAAAGTTACCATATATAAAACACTAATAAGGCCAGTGTTAACATACGGGTCTGAAACGTGGTCACTTACACAGAACGACCAAGAATTGCTTAAACGTTTCGAGAGAAAAATTCTAAGAAAAATCATGAATGTGTTGCTTGTGTGAGTCCATTTCAAAAGGTAAAAGAAATAATAAATTACACTTACTCACAATCAATTTAATTTAACTATCCAGACGACCGAATGAATTCTCATTCATTGTCTCACAACTGTCACCTTCAAAAATAAAAATCTTAATAAATAAAACACATTTCACAAATATATCTCTAGAATAAATATAAATAACTTAATGGTATAGAACATTACTTTCATCAAACAAACAATTACATTACACCTATATCTACTTCATTGGATAAAATCTGTCTCCTCAAGAACTTCCCCGTTTACTGTCAAACAATTACAATAGCAGACTTGAGTTCTCCAATCAACAATACAAGACAGTTTGAACCATGTTCTTTCAACCATCAACTAATATAGTACCGGCCTGTAAGTAATGTTCTATTTATTTGTTCATTTATTAATTCATTACAGTTTAATAGACTATTTTACCAATTTATGGGTCTTACCTTGTCTGCTTAAACATTTTATTCATTTTGAAAAACCACACACATCTAATATTGGCATAATTACTGTAATTTATATAATTTATATCATCTATCTTTGTGTATCTTTATTAGACACCCTAATATGGGTTTATTCTCTCAGCATTTATTTAACTTTGTATCGAGACCTGAAGATGCTTTGCATATTGTAGAAAGCGAAACCGGTCGTCTGGATAGTTAAATTAAATTGATTGTGAGTAAGTCTAATTTATTATTTCTTTAACCTTTTCTAAGAAAAATGTATGGAGGAATCCAAGAACAGGGTTTGTGGCGTAGGCGCTACAACATTGAGTTATATAGAAGTTTTGGGGAACCTGACGTTGTAAAATATAATAAATTAGCACGCCTTCAATGAGTAGGACATGTAATTAGGAGAGATGAAGATGCAACGATCAGAAAAATTTTCGACCGAAGAGGACCAGTGGGAAGACGAGCCAGAGGAAGACCAAAACTTAGGTATCAAGATATCATAGAGGATGATCTAAAATCCATTGGAGTTAAAGCATGGAGAAGAGATGATGATGAAAACGAAAAGAGTAAATAGACGTCACTTTGAAGTTTGTTAAGCGTCACTTTATGTTCAAATGAATTACTATAGAGGTACATCCTATAAAACATTTTGTATAAAAGTTTAGTGTAACTGTTTGTATGGGAACATAAAGACGTTGCGTTTACTATTTTTCTTATAATTTCATCATATATTTTCTCACATATCAGACCTTTCTAGGATTTCAAATATTTCAAAACCAAAATTGGCCAAGTCGATTAAGTTGTTCTTAATTTATTATAAAAATGGTCATAAAGATATAAAATAAAAACTTACGCCTCTTCCAAATCACTTTTCATTTGACAAGCGTGTCCTTAGGACAAGACACTCTGTACCTTAAAATAATATAATTATTCTTCCGAGGATAACAAATTTGAGAGGTATTTTATGTCTCAGTTTACAAATTTATAAATTGTAAAATCTGATAGAGCAATTTACCGATCTGGATATTTTTATTGATCCGTAACTAAAGAACCGAACTCCAAAAATACCTCTATCTTCCCATCGCAAACTTTCCAATATAGACTATTAGCTATTCCCTCAGAAACGATTCTCTGTAAGCACGAAATTGATTGTAAAATCTGTCGTAGGACTCCTAATTATGTCTGCCTACGAGTACCAATAAACTAAAAAGGCTTTTGACTTATTCTTTTCAAATTCCTTTTGTCAGTTAAGAAAAAGTCTTAAGTGCGTAGATCAAAGGACGACGATATGTTCGAGATCAGATTTCAAAAGTGCTCTGATAATTCTCTTTAAACATATGCGCAGAGTTGAATTTTTTTTAAAGGGAATTATATTTTTGTTCTAAACTTTCATAAACATGGGCGGCGTGTAGGTTTGCCCCATTTGTCAATTCTTGTAAATAAATGCCAACAGGATTTTTCATTTTTTGGCTTCTTATGTTATGTATATAAAAAAACCTGTATTAACCTACAGAAAATTTATTGAGTGATAACTGCAGTAGATGGCGGACTTATTGCTGAATCGTGTTATTCCAGTCACCCATTTCTGTTCACTTTTTCGCCTAAAACGTGGTAAGTAACATGAAAATGGCGTCGACTTCATGTACACGTGCTGAATTAAGTGCAGTTTTAAGCGAAAATAATTTTATTGACGATAGTGATGATTAGACTTCGGCAAATATGCAAATAAAAATGTAGAAAATATGCGCATAAATATGCACGTGTTTACCCGAAAATATGCAAATATTTTACAAAATATGCATACAAATAAATAAAAAAATCGTAAAATAGTAACAATTTTATTTAATACAAAAAAGGTGTACATAACTAAATATTTCCTACTATTCATTAAGATTTACATTTATTTTAAGTAACTACATCATTTTTAAGTATGAATAAACTTATTTAGAATTATGGTAACAATAAATGACCAAGTGGTGTTCAAAATTTTCTAACAAAAACTTGCGGCTTCTGTCTGAGTACATATATTTATATATGGAAAAACTTCGTTTAACATCAACTGATGTAACGGGAGCATTTAACCAAAACATTTGGTTCTAAATTAATTGTTTCCGAAATATTTCCAGCTAGAACACTGACTACTTCAGAAAGAATATGGTAACCTTTATTTTTTTCCATAGTAGCTTCAAATTTTTTTAAAATATCTTTTCCAATATTACCTCTAACGTTCCGACAACATGACGCAAATTCTTTTATTAATGCTGTACTTTCGAACAATGACAGTTTTGGTGATTCTAACTGAGTAATTGTTTTTTGAACAAAACTAAAATTTGATTTTATAAATGAAAGTTCTTGTTGAAGCAAGTTACTCTGAAAAGTTTGTTTAGAATCCAAAAGAGATTGGGAACTTTCATCTGTTAACGTATCAATTATGTTCTTTATTTTAACAAAATGATCTGCATAAAAATTAGCTGCTTCTAACCATGTTACCCATCGCGTTAAAATAGGTTGTGGTGGAAGAGGAATGTTAGGTAGCATTTCTTTATAAAGTTGAATTCTTATAGGAGATTTAAGAAATACTTTTTTGACACTGGATATCATGGTATTTACAAGAGGAAACTTTTTTCGTATTTCCTCTGCAACTCTGTTTAATCCATGCGCTACACAAGTAACATGTATTAAATCTGGGAAAAATATTTTTAAATTTTGTCCTGCTTTCACCATATAAGGAGCAGCATCCGATAAAATAAGCAGTAATTTATTAGAAGGAATAGTTGTCGGAAGAAAAAAAGTTGCTAATGTTTCTTGTATAAAACGCGAAATTGTTAAAGCATTTGTTTTCTCAAGTTGCTGGCATGAAATAAGATGAGATTTTGGTAAGGTATCTTCTTTAAGAACACCAATCAATAAATGAGCAATATACTTTCCTAAGGAATCAGTGGTTTCGTCTACAGATATGTAAAAATAATTATCTGCAATTTATTCCTTAATATTAATTAACACCGACAAGTATAGCCCGTTCACATTATTGCTTCTTAGAGACCGATCACTTGGAACATTAAGTTTGCAATATTTTTTTAGAAACGAACTAAAATTTACATTTGCTAATTTTGAAAGCGGTATGTTTGCAGACACTAATGCGCGACACAAGTCTTCATTAAAAGTTTCTTGCTCATCTAATTTTTTTAAGTAGATTGGAAACATTTAGCCATTGAAGTTTGATGTTTTCCTCCTATTTTTCCTTTTTTTGCAATGTGTGAAGCAGTTCTCACATGTTGGTCTATCTGAAATTTCTTCTCACATGCTATCTATAAATAAAAATAAAAACCAATATTTTAACCCAATCTTTAAAATATAAAAATATACAAGGTGTTTTTGGTTAATCAAATAACTGGTTTGGAAAAAAAAAACACTCGCTAAGTGTTTTAAAAGCAGTATTAATCCACAAATTAGTTTTTGTTACTAACCATTAGTACATCATATAACTTATTTTAAAATTCAACAAAAGTTTTTTTTTTGTTAATTCAATTACAATAAAAATAATTGTGTTTTAGAATAGCTGACTTCATAAAAAAAAGTAAAGGTGAAAAATTTTTCTAAATACACACCATTGTATTGTACCATGGACAATTTTTTCTCACTAAAGGAAGCTATTTTTGATTTAAAAACAACCTACGAGTACTAAATTTCAAGTAAATACGTTTATTGGTTTTAAAGTTATTGTTGTTATTAACTAAAAGAATTTAATTTTTTTTAATTTTAACACCCTGTATCTCGAAAAGTAAATAAGTTTGACCCCTCATTAACTATATCGTTTTGTTCAATTTTTCGAGAAGTATCTACAGTCAAACGTTGTAAGTGTCATTTGGAAACACCCTGTATGTATGAAATATTAGATATTTAATAGAAAATATTAGATACTTACAATTTTGCCACAGACTGAACAGTAGATTTTTCCCATATCCATAGACAGCTCTTTATAAGGTTTAATCCAAGTTGAAGCACTGGTTGTTTTAGGCATTATAAAATCACAATCTTCCTTTTTGTTACGCACAACGAGTGTTTACGCTTTGAATATCAAAACAAAAATGATTTACAAATCTGAGCATCAAATTAGAAATGTTTAGGTACCTAATTCAATAAACTGGGAGATTTTGGAAAATCCCTAAATTAGGAACAAAACTATTAGCCGTTTACCTGCTGTTAAGATACAATAAATTGTAGATAGATTTGGGGATTAGATCATAAAATGCAAATGAGCGAACCCTTAGCGATTATCCAATAACTGAATGCCTCAGTGACCGAGACTTTCTAAGAATGTTGAAGGCTACTTAAATTGATCTTCTTTGAAATTGTAAATGTTTTGTACCTGTAGAGATTACGTACTTAGATCATTTCTTGATTAAAATGACTACAAAATTTTATACAAGAATTGAAATAAATTGGTATGTTTAAAAATTTTCAAATACAGTATAAAAATCTGAACTTTTATGCACTTTATGCAAACTTTTATACAAATATGCCAAAATATGAAATATTTGCATAAAATATGCACAATATGCAAAATATGCAATATGCATATTTGCCGAAGTCTAGTGATGATAGTATAGCAGACAAAGACTATGGGCCCACTAGCGATGATTTTTCGGCAAAATCTAATGAGATGGGCATTTTTGCCTATTTTTTTGGCTTACCATGTTTTTGTAAAAATATGTTTAATGTATATTATATGGACAAATATAGTATGTCATGTGGCTTATCGAGTTATTAGTATAAATATTTTGGAAAATTCAAAAATTTTAGAGTCTGATACAGTCATGTTTTTTGTATTCTAGGATGAATTGCAGGAACTCATACCTATCGTTTCCGGAGGCAACAGGGCAAATCCAGAGAAGAAAAAACCATCCAGATGGAGACAAAGAAATGAGGAAAACTATTATCGAAATGAAATAAAAAGAAGCTCTAATTTAGGACAAGAGTATGCCTCCAAAAAAAATTAAGATAATTTTTAGTTTAAGTGAAATCGGCGAGCCGTGTAGTTCTAAAAATTAATGTAGGGAGAAACTGCAAGGTAATCATAAATATTTGTTGGGCTTATTCGACCTTCAAAACAGTTATCTCTTTGGGAGTATTAAAGTAAAAAATAAGAATAGATCGTACAAAAAAAAAACAGAAAAGTAACATCTCTAGAATAATCATGAATGTGTTGCTTGTGTGAGTCCATTTCAAAAGGTAAAAGAAATAATAAGTTAGACTTACTCACAATCAATTTAATTTAACTAATCGGACGACCGGTTTCGCTTTCTATAATATGCAAAGCATCTTCAGGTCACGATACAAAGTTAAAATGCTGAAAATAATAATCCCATATTAGGGTGTTGTCTAATAAAGATAAAACATAGGTAGGTGATATAAATTATATAAATTACAGTAATTATGCCAATATTACATGTCTGTGGTTTTATAAATGAATAAAATGTTTAAGCAGACAAGGTAAGACCCACAAATTGGTAACATAGTCTATTAAACTGTAATGAATTAATAAATAAACAAATAAATAAACATTACTTACATGCCGGTACTCTATTAATTGATGGTTGAAAAAACATGGTTCAAACTATCTTGTATTGTTGATTGGAGAATTCAGGTCAACTATTGTAATTGTTTAACAGTAAACGGGGAAGTTCTTGAGGAGACAGATTTTGTCCAATGAAGTAGAGATAGGTGAAATGTATTGTTTGTTTGATGAAAGTAATGTTCTATACCATTAAGTTCTTTAAAGGTTTTTATATTTATTCTGGAGATATATTTATGAAATGTGTGTTATTTATTGAGATTTTATGTTTTGTTTTGGAAGGTGACAGTTGTAAGACAATGAATAAGAATAGATGTACAAATTGTGTGGGTGTGCAATTATATAAGCTTGTAGTTATCAAATTTCTTTGATAAAGTTGTTGCAATATCTGGCAAATTTTGTAAAGTCAAAAAATTTTATGTTAAAATTAAATTAAAACACTTTTACACACACAGAAACACACAGAAAACACTTAAAAAACGGGGAACGAAACAGACATTTAATTTAAAAGGGGGAGTATTTTAAAAAGAACTACATTTCTTACTAGGAGACAATGAGTTTTTTATGCTATATATCAGATTTTAGAGGTAAACTTGACAAATGTAGGTTAAAGTGTGACAGTTCTTCTTCTATTTTTAAATGCTGTAAGTTAAGTTATCTAGTTTATGAAATAAGCTGATATTAATAAATGTCTAAATTTTTTTTTTTTTAATTTTTTTTTTTTTTAATTTTAGATATCAAAGTTATTTGTTAATATTGGCATACTTTAACAAACTTTAAATAAATAATTGATTTTAATGTAACAATATAAATAATTGTAATACTTATTCTATGATAACTAACTCAGCTTAGTCAAAGTAACAGAACAAACTTAAGTGATTATTTGTTAATTAAATTAAATATGTACATTTGTAGTCAAAATGTATAAATGTATAAATGTCTGTTTCGTTCCCCGTTTTTTAAGTGTTTTCTGTGTGTTTCTGTGTGTGTAAAAGTGTCTTAATTTAATTTTAACATAAAATTTTTTGACTTTACAAAATTTGCCAGATATTGCAACAACTTTATCAAAGAAATTTGATAACTACAAGTTTATATAATTGCACACCCACACAATTTGTACATCTATTCTTATTCATTGTCTTACAACTGTCACCTTCCAAAACAAAACATAAAATCACAATAAATAACACACATTTCATAAATATATCTCCAGAATAAATATAAATAACTTTAAAGAACTTAATGGTATAGAACATTACTTTCATCAAACAAACAATACATTTCACCTATCTCTACTTCATTGGATAAAATCTGTCTCCTCAAGAACTTCCCCGTTTACTGTTAAACAATTACAATAGTTGACCTGAATTCTCCAATCAGCAATACAAGATAGTTTGAACCATGTTTTTTCAACCATCAATTAATAGAGTACCGGCATGTAAGTAATGTTTATTTATTTGTTTATTTATTAATTCATTACAGTTTAATAGACTATGTTACCAATTTGTGGGTCTTACCTTGTCTGCTTAAACATTTTATTCATTTATAAAACCACAGACATGTAATATTGGCATAATTACTGTAATTTATATAATTTATATCACCTACCTATGTTTTATCTTTATTAGACAACACCCTAATATGGGATTATTATTTTCAGCATTTTAACTTTGTATCGTGACCTGAAGATGCTTTGCATATTATAGAAAGCGAAACCGGTCGTCCGATTAGTTAAATTAAATTGATTGTGAGTAAGTCTAACTTATTATTTCTTTTACCATCTCTAGAATAAAATATACTACTAAATATTTGGTTAATGTAGAAGATGAGGAAATTAAAGTATGCAAGACTGAATTCCTAAGCGTTCATGTTCTTTAAATATCTCGTGGAAGAATTGGGAATATTTTTTAAATAAAGTCAAACGGGGCTATGGTTTCTATTACTGATATGAGAGGTACACATAAAAACAGACCCAATAAACTTTCAGAGGAACAGATTCAGTCAGTAAAAGCTCATGTTGCGTCTATTCTTAAATACGAAAGTCCCTACAGCAGAGTCAAAAATATGATGAAGAAATATTTGAACTGCGATATGACAATTACAGGACTGTCAAGATTTTTATGTGCCCTGCTGTAGAGAACTAAATATTACGCCTGTTAAAGAAAGTGCATAGAGAAAAATATTTGGTACTGGATATACCATAGCGTTTAAACTACCTCGATCTGATACTTGCAAGACTTCTGATGAAACGATCATTAAAATATAGACAGCAAAAGACGCTAATATTACAGATCAAGAAAAAGAGTTAACTACTTTATTAAATTTACACATACAGTAAAACCTCCGTTAACCGAAATAATTAAAAATAAAATTGCTTTTTATAGTATTCTTGGTCAAAGTATTAGTATTAAAAAAATACTATGAGGTGATTTCGTAATGTTTTCTAATAAGTAAATACAGAATAAAGTAATAAAATTAAGGAAAATGAACAAGTTTAACATGCTTTATTAAAGCAATCTGCTATTTTCTTTTGCGTTTTTGTTTGACAACGATGTTTTGCAGCTATATCTCTCCATCGTTCATTTGCAGAACATCATGAGTTTGCCTCATTCGATTGTTCGACAAAACGTAAAGCAATCTGAAAAGAATAAAACTTTATGCAATGACAACAAAAATTAAGATCCTAGTCGTGTCCCTAGGCCTACTGTATAAAATTCTTACCTCTAAGGCATTAAAAATTATTTCGCGAGTCGGCGGTCTCGGGCTGCCTGTTGTCTGTTGGGTCGTCATCTTCGTCGTCTGATACGCTCAGGTTGTCTGGATGAAGAACCATATCAATGATATCCTGGTCGATGAATTCACTTTCTGAGTCATCGGCTGCTAACCACTTACGTATCTCTTCTTGGTTAATTTCGTCACATCCCGGCAAAATTTTTTATTATAAAGGTTTAATCTTTTCTGTCGTTTCTTTACCATTTTATTCTTCAGGATCGTCAATCAAAAAGTTTGTTCCAGCATTTGAAGATTTGATCTTGGCCTATGACTTAGCATAACAATAAACAACATGTTTCATTGTTAAAGATTTGAGAATCAACACTTTTGGGTTCCTTTGTCTTCTGTAATAACAGATGTCTTAAGAATGCTCCTCTATAATGTCTGTTGAATGTCTCTATGACTCTGGTCTAACGGCTGAATTAGGCTCGTGACATTCGGTGGCAAAAATCTGACAATTGTCACCAATTATGTAGATTTTGAGGGTGAGTTGGCGCATTGTCAATAATCAACAATGCTTTGATAGGAAGGTTCTTTGATTTTAAAAAGGATTTTACACTTGGAACGAATTCCTGTTCGAACCATTCTGAAAATAAAGTGGTCGACATCCATGAGCTTTTTTGGCCTCTATAAAAGCTGGAAGTGCTTTTTCGGAAATATCTTTTAGAGCTGTTGGTTTTTTTAATTTCCCAACACACAAAGGCATCAATCGGTGAGTTGACAAAATTATTGAAACTCAGCCGTTTCGGTTAAACGAGGTTTCGTTTAAAAAGGTTTCGGTTAAGGGAGGTTTTACTGTAGCTTGTGCTAATGCAATGTAAACTTTGCTAAAAACTTAAAAAAAAAGGAATGTATTACAAACAAGTTAAAATTAGTAATCTCGTTTGACTTATAGCAAAGTATGCCTCTGCCAAAATTACCTACTGGTTCTACATTTTACTGTAGAAAAATTTGGCTTTATAACTTAGGGATTCACGACTGTACCAACCGATAAGGGATACGTGTACTTATGGACTGAAGATCAACCTAAGCGCGAAGCAGATGAGGTTACTTCTGTTGTGATAAAATGTTTAGAGAATAAGTCATGTTATGAGGAGCTTGTTGTTTTTACCGTTAACTGTCCAGGTCGGAACAAGAACTGGCAATTAATGGCTTTTTGGTTACTCTTACTACTTTTGGACCTTTGGCACTCAGACAAAAACAACAAATAATAATACATCATTTTCTGGTTAGTGGCCATTCTATAATGCCATCAGACCGGGATTTTGCTCAAATTGAGAAACGCCAGAGAAACCGTGTACCAGTTATTTATTCGTCAGAAGGTTGGGCAGATATTATTATAAAAGCAAATAAAAAGAATCTTTTTGTTGTTACGCAGATGACACAAAATGATTTTTACAGTTTTGAACCTCTTCTAAATAATGTTTTAATATAATAAAAACCCACGTTTTCCTGACAAGCAGATCTTAGATTTTTCTGGAACATACAGCTTTCGATTTAAATTACAAAATGTTGGAACATTTTTTGTCAAATATAGTGTAAATGGAGAGTATCAAGAAGTTACTGTTATAAGAAAAGGCAAACCTGTAACAATAAAGTTGTCAAACATTAAAAAAAATATACTTAAAATTGCAAAAAATAAAATAAAATATATAAAAAGCTTATAACCTTATATGCCGTCAGTCTACCATAATTTTTATAATCAGCTAAGAGAAGCTACTGACAATGATAATGAAGAAGTGGAAATTGTAGATATATAATTTTATTACTTTTTCCAAATTTTATTACTTTTTTTTTAGCACTGGTCCAAACGTGATATGTGATTTTCCTCCAATCCCAAAGATGTCAAAAGCAGTTAATTAGGTACATAACAACATTTTGACATTGGTTTTAACTTAATCCAGTCATGGTAAGATGGCAAGATTAGATAAGTACTTTTACCAGTTTTTGTTTACTTTTGCAAGTTTAATTTGTAAGTCAACAGAAGATGGCAGTAACTGTTATGTGCTCTAATTTTAAGACTGGATCAAGGATTGGACTATGAAAATAGAAAAGGCAAATTGTTTTCATCTAGATTTTTCAAACCTGTTGAAAAGTGCTGCATTAAGAGAAAGTGTGATGAGAAGACTAAATCAGAAAAACAAAGAAAAATATTTAATGATTGAGCATTAGCTGACAGAATTAGAATTTCTACACCAGCAGTAAGTCGGAAAAAGAAAGACACATGTGAAACCAGAGTTACTCATGATTGGCTGGTGACTGTGTCATACTATGTTACTTTAGATGGAACTACAACAGAAATATGTAAAACTATGTTCATTGGTGTTTTTGATTTAAGTAGAGCCAAGATGGATGTCAATATTCAAAAAGTGAAAGCTTCTTCTAAAACTACTAGCGAGGAAATTGAAGATATTAATGCATTCATAGACAGATATCCTAGGCATGAGAGCCACTATGCTAGGTGAGATAGCTCCTCTAAAAACGTATTTCTACCAAGTAATTTAAATGTTAAGATTGTGTATAAGGAATACTGTGAGCACAGAAATGAAAATGGTCTCATCAAGTCAGCATGCTATGATGTTTTTAGAAAACAGTTTAATGCCAAAGGATATAAATTTAAAGAACCATTTATTGACACATTCAACAAATGTGATGTGTTTATTTTAAAGAAAAAACATTCAACCAATAAATCTGATCGCCAAATTGTTTCTGATATGCATGACTCTCACACCAAAGAGGCCCAAGAGGGTTATGATATGAAAAATTATGATAAAAATCTAGCGAAGTATTATGAAAATAGAGTTCTATTGGTGTTTGATCTTTAACAGGTTCTTTCTGTACCTTACTTATTATCAAATATTGCATATTATTAGAGGTTTCTATTCATTGTACAACCTCACTATAAGAAACTGTTCAAATGATCAGAATTCTTCTTATTGTTTTATGTGGAGTGAGATAGATACAGGCAGAGGCTCTGATGAAATCGCCTCGTGTGTTTTCAAAAACAGTATGGATCTTCCAAATAATATCGAGTATGTCACCACATACTCAGACACATGTGGAGGACAAAACCGAAACATTCACATTGCCGTCATGTTTTGTTATGTTCTGACATAGAAGAAAACCATTCTGGTAATTGATCAAAAATGCTACCTGGCCATTCACGCCTCGAACGCGACAGCGATCATACTCGTATTGAAAAAGCGAAAAAAAGACTTCACTCTTCAGTTAACAAAAACAATATCAGTGATACGTACACAATCATGGTGCCACGTGATTGGTGTCAGTTCATTCGCACACTTTCTGGGAGAAAGAAATTTAAAGTTATTGAAATGCAACAACTTGACTTTAACGAATTTTCTAGACTGTTGAAAAATGTGCTGGTCCATCGAAAAACTGACAGTGAAAAACAAAAAGTCAAATGGTTGAAAATCAGGTGGCTACGATACACTCAAGATTTTGGACGAATTTATTTCAAGTACGATCTCAACCCATTTTCTCCATTTAAAAGCTTTAGTATATTGAGGGGTTAGAAGGGTCGACCAGAAAACTTAGAAGTTGCAAGATCCTATGCTGGACGTTTGCTAATAAACCCGAAGAAAAGAAGGATCTTCTCTCAATGTTTAGCCTCAGTGAACCCCAGTTCCATTCATTCTACAAGAAGCTGACCACTGATACAAACAGTCGTGAGTTTGATAAATTGGACGAGTTGGATGAAGAAGACAAAGTTAGTTTCTACTTTCCTGTTTTACCCAACAATCGCCAAAAATCTTTGGTGTTTTTGTTCCGTTCCCTTAGTAAGCTGCCAGGTTTCGCATTCATAAAGTACAACGCTTTTAAAAATGCTGTTATATAGCTGTTTTGTATATATTAATAATAATAGCAATAATATTTTTTATTTCCTGATTTTAAGTTGTATTTGTCAACTTGTCAGATGCATTTAGCCACAATTTTATTACACCACACTGTATAAATAGTAATTACCCAGTCCATTTGCATTATTAAATGAAATGATTTACATTACATTAAGTCAAATAAATGTTTGATTAAAATATCTGCCCCAGTTTGAAATTTCATAATAAATTCATATTTTTATGAATAATGCCATCCCATTAATATCACTCTAAAAAAGGAAATTCTTCTGAAAATATTTTTGTTCTGATATTTCCCAAACAATGCAAAAAGAATAACAGTAATTTTTCCGTTGTTTTCCTTGTGCAGTCCAAATTGTTTTTATTAAGGCTCTCTTTTGCTTCCTCCTTCCTCGCACGCTCCCTGGAGCAATATGGTAAAGCAATTAATAATCAAAGGGTGGATCTCGGCAAACTACATGGTGATTTTAGTTTATGATAATATACTTCGTTAATTTTATCGTCCATTTAACTTGTCGATTTAACTGGAGTTAGTGAAATTGTAATTGTGTAATTTTTGTGGAATATTGTGAATTGTGTAATATAGGTGTTATTTAAATCAATTTTTTAATATTTTTAAAGTTAAAACACATGGTTTACCCGTCCTTGTTCGCGTATCAGGAAATGACGCGATCGTTCGCCTATGAGCGCTGCGCTTAGTCGCCATTTTCTTCTCATTTAATTATATTTTATTACGATATTCAATAATTAACGAATCTTAGTCGGTTGCTGGTTCTGTAAAAATTTTATTACTGATAAATAACATGAATGTATGAACTTTTTATTTATACATACAGTATGATGCAAATGTATGGAATAAATTCAATATTTCAGAAACAGACGACTTTTAAAAAAATCTTAAGACACGTCAATTTTAATTTTTAAATGACCATCAACTGACATATATGTGTTGGACATTACGTCATCAGTGTTGGCGTAATGACGTAGTCGACGATTTTTTTAAATACAAACCGAGGTCACGCGACAGCTCATTTGAAAGGTCTCCATATCGTCTTTGCAACGATGTAATAACTTGAATATTTATTTCTACAGGGTTCACCAAAATTATGAACTTTGTTAAGTAACATGGAATTACAATAAACATTCATTCACTGAACTAAAATACATTAAGGAACGCCACTGGGAATAAAACAAAATAGTGTTTTTTGCAGGTTTCAAAAAAAACAATACATTAATAATAAATAATGCTAAATTCTAATCTGAAATTAATTATTGTAATATTCCAAGTAATTTTTCAAAAATATTTAAATTAATATTGTCATTGACTCGCCGTTGTTTGTCAATGATCTGTGAATCTGTCAAATAATAGACGTCAAATTTTTACTCTTGGAGTTTTTTGCCGATATTAATAACAGCATTTACAAAAATGAAACTAACAGAAACAGAACGAATCGAGATTTTAATCATGATTGGTGATGGAGATAGAGCGAGGACTCGAGCATAAGTTCGTAATTTATTTAATGCTAAATACTCAAATCGCGAACCAATTACTCAATCAACAGTAAGTAAAATTTTAAAAAATAATAATAAAATTGTGCCATGTTAAAGATCTTCCAAGAAGTGGTAGAAAATCAATATCCAAAGCCAAGAAACTGGACGTTGTACTGGCATTTCAAGAAAATCACCATACCAGTTCTAGGCAGGTCACACCAGATAATAATGTCTACCAATCAACTGTTGTAAAAGTGCTAAAAAAGAAGAAGTGGCATCCATATAAAGTACATCTGGTCTAGAAGCTATTAAAAGATGACTTATATAGAAGAATCTATAAATTAAATAACAGCTTTAAATGAACAGCCCATTTTTTATACCATCTTTTCCAAGATAAACTGGATCACCTTTACGACAAACAGAAGGCACATCATTGTCATCAGAATCGGCTGACAAATCGGGGTCCGTATTATGGCCTGAATTTTTGACACTGGTCTATATTACTTGCTCCTTCATCTTGTAAACCAGGTTTATTTTCACTCTCCTCTGCTTTAATTTCATCTTATCATGCCAAAGGTTGTCTCTCTTGGGCTGGATCCATAATAAAAATCGCAGGTAGTACAATTATATAACACAACAAATTCTTTCCACGGTTGTTCGCATACTGAGCGTGCTGCTTAGATTTTGACCGAGCAAGAAATAAATATTTAATAGTGAGGTATTTATGCTTTCAGGCAATGTTTTTACACGTAAGTGCCTTCTTTATACTACCATTAGAGATTACACTGAGTCTAAATGCCGGTGGTTTTCTGAATACTTTTGTAGCCTTAAAAATAATTCCAACTAAGCGCTGCGCTTAGCACGTGAACAATTACGGGTTAAAAGCTATAGAGGGATAAGATAGTAAAAACTGTACTTTGATAAATTTTTATTTGGGATTAGTAAATAAAAAGGTAATAATTAAAAACCCCTTAGGCAAATTTTAAACTTACTAGGTAGCCCCAGTGATCCCCTATCGCAAAAAGATGTGTTTTTTTAAAAAACATTTTCTAGAGCCATCCAGTGTTTTAAAAAAATTGAAAAAAATTATGGGCGTATAATATCTTAATGCTCAAAAACTCCCTGATTTTTTAGATTTTTTGGAATAAAATTATGCTCAGAAAAAAGTTGTGAAGTTTTCAAAAAAATTTAGGTTATATTGGTAATTTTTGGTAAACTTCTAAAAATAAATTTTTCTTTTACTTTTTTCGTTTTTTTAAGTAGAGAGGTTAGATTTGCCATTTTTGCTCAGAAAAATCCTTAAAATTAAAAAAAAAAAAATTTTTGGTGTTTTCTCCATGTTTTTACCACATAAACTCAACTATATGTCAATAGATAACTTTTTGAATATCTTTTTTTGTTATTTTTAATATCGCAATCAGGTTGGACATTTTTAGACCAGAACATACTCAAACTATGACAAATTCTCATTTTTTATATTTTTGCCATATTTTAAGCACATAACTTCATGTAATGTCACAAAACCACTTTGATTTTTTTAGATATTTTGGATCAAAATTGAGCCCAGAACAAATAGTGGAATTTTTCAAAGAATTTTTATTTTAGTTTATGTAGGTAATTTTTGGCAAACATATTATAAATCTTATAATTATCTTATAATCTTATAAATAATTTTAATTATGTTTCGCGTATTTTTCCGTTATTTTAAACGGCGGGGTTAGCTATCGGAACATCCAGAACATACCGGAACATCCTTAAAATTCGAAAAAACTCATTTTTTTTGGTATTTTTCCCATGTTTTTACCCCATTAACTCAACTGCCTGTCAAAAAATAACGATTTTTGATGTATTTTTTATTCTTTCCAATAGAAGGATCAGGTTTGCCATTTTTAGACCAGATCATGATCAAAATACGAGAAACCCTCTCTTTTTGATATTTTCTTCCAAGTTTTTAGCACATTGTCGTCAATGAATCGGACATATGACAGCAGCAAAGCTGAGCTGTCACTCAGGGTACTTTCGTCAAGTTGCACAGTAAACTCTCTGCTTTTCAGTTTGTTGCAGAGAATATCTTCGACATTCGCTCCCATTTCATCAATCCTTCTGGAGACAGTACTATTGCTGAGAGGAACTGCATCTGTTACTTGGCTGGCCTGGCTGGGTTCCAACGTAGTATCAACTATCTCTTTGACAACTGGGAGGATGAGTTTTTCTCCAATTGTGTGCGGCTTGGCACTTTTTGCTATTAACAATGATACCTTGTAGGAAGCAAGTAAACCCTTGTCGTTTTTCTTGGTAGCTTTTGCAATCAATGACTTAACAGTAACTCGCCTTTCATACTTTGCCTTGAGCTCCTGTAAACGAAAGAAATACACATTCACTTTAATTATTATAAGTAATGGTAATAAAGTTTAAAAGAGGTTTTCTTATTATTTGTTTTATCTCAGTCTGACTTTTGGTAATAGAAAGTAAAAATAATTATAATATGTTGATACTTAGGTACAGTTACGATTACTAAATAGTTTACACTTTAATTTTTACATTGTAATACTTTTGACGTAAAAGGTGCGTTTAAACGGGGTAAAAATTTAAAAAATAGACTCCTAGATACGTAAGTCTGTAAACTATTCAATGATTGTAACTGTACATGGAAAAATTACATCCTACAAACAAAAGACTTTTACTCACCGCAAAATATTGGACGGGTTCTGACTTCTCTGGATGAATCCTCTTCAAGTGATCCATAAGCCGAGACGCCTTCATGGCTTCGTTTGACAAAGATTTTGCACAAATGAGACACAATGGTAGATTCTTATTTCCTGTCAATTTAATGAATTTATATTTCAAATACTCCGTTGAGTACTGCCGGCACTTTTTTTTAGGTGATGACATTTTGAGAACAAAACAAGAGAGTAATTAATTACACCTTATTAAGAAGGCAAAGAATAAAAACACTATCTCGCAATTCTATCAAACACTATCTAATAATGATTACAAATTCACAAATAAATCAAATTATTTTTATTAAAATAACAACGAACTAAACATAATGACTGTCAGTTGAAACAAAACAACTTTATATACCACAATACAAAACTCGGGAACGAAAGACTCCGCATTTGAAGCGACGACAACCTCGGCCGTTCGCTTTTTGTTCGAGTCAGATCGGTAGGAGCGGTACCTACTTCTCATCATTCTTATCCCACTTCTCTCTCTTTCTCTTTTGTGCGGATGATCGCACAATACGAAAGCTTGATCAAAGGTAAATGCAGAATTCGTTATAATGTATAATTATTATAACGATAGAATTAAATTGTATTATGATTCATAGCTCTCTTTGACTAGACGAGATGTCTGTGTTGGTATTACCTGCATTGGTATACATATATTTACTTTTTATTATCCTATGGATATCCGATCGAAAGTATTATATTTTTTTTTCTCTTTTCTTATTTTTCTCAATTACCCATTTCTCGTTTTCTGGATGCTAAACAACGCCCCCCTTATCGCTCCCTTTTCTCTGTCGCCACCCATATCGCCACCTTTGCTCTACCCCCCCCCCTAAATATCTCAAATCGCCCCCAGGGGGGCGATCGCCTCCAGGTTGGGAAACACTGATTTAGTTAATATAAAACTAATATACATTAAATGAGAATATGTGAATTATTACTACGGGATTACAAAACTTTTTACACAGTAATTTTAATACTTGTTTTAAAAGCCTTGTAATTCATAACAACCAAATAATAAAGTCTACAGAGGAATTGAGATAGTACAAATCCTTGTAGGATATTCCTTTCTTTTGATAGGGACACTCAAAATCTATCTGTTGGTTTTATATGCCAGTAGAGTGTGCTAATAATATTTATCTCTTGTGCGTCGGTCCTCGCCATTAGTATTGATAAATTTCCAGTTATCTAAAAATAGACCACCGTGTAGTAAAGTACGAAATTAGCCCGATATATTATCACTTTTTGCTCCCGAGTTTTTCCTCTCTTCCTGAAAGTTCAGCTTTATTTATTGGTGCAATAGGTACGGCATAAATAAGGCATTAAATTCGAAATTTTGTAGCCCTGTGGAACAATAACTTTTCCAAGGGTGAAACTTTAGACTCCATTTCAGAGCAAAAAATTATCCGCAGTGGATTAGTCGCGATTAATTGGCAACAAAAAACGATGAAACGTTGTGTTAAGTTGTGTCGCTTTTTTGCTCTGAAATTTATCGTTAATTAATTATGGAGAAACTTCAGGAAGTACTTGCTTAAAGTTATAAGTTTTTATATTTTAACGCATTATAGGCTAAAATTGATAGTGGGAGTTATATTTACTTATTACTTCACTCACTGTTACAATTTATAAATACTGAATAGATACTATAAAACACAAAAACAGCTCAGGATGATTTCGGCAAAGCTTAGAAACAAAATTCGTTATAAACAAAGTATGTATGTGGAAGACCGGTCCTGAACATGGTAATACAAATTGTGTTTACATTTCAGTCCCGAAAAATTATAATTTTTAAAATATTCTATATCGAAATAAACTTAAACTAAAGCAATACGTGATCGTATATAGTGCAGTTACGTTACGGAATACAAAAGTCAGTTGTTCTTATTTTATACAGGGTGTTTCAAAAAAGGTAACCCCGTCTCTAGGGTAGGTAAAAAACTGAAAAATAATCCGTTTTCAAGATATAGGGCGTTGAAGAAAAAAAAAATTTACGCATTTCTTACGATTTTGCCGAAACTACTGGCAACATTGTAAGGAAATTTTATACGAATATGTTTTGGAAGCTGATACATCCCATGAATTTGTTTTTATATCTGATTCTCATAGAGGGCGCTAGTTACACGGATCGTACTAAGTATTAGTCAATATAACTTTTTTAAGAGTATAATTATTATTCAAAATTTCAAGTAAAATTAAACATCATTCAATTTTACACGCAAAAGGTACTCTTGGTAAAACTCGATACTGTGTACCGTTTTCGGAATATTTTGATTTGAATATTATGAAGTAATAATTGATGCTTGTATAAAATAGTTAGTACTTAATTAAACAAAACTCACAAGAAGAAAATTAAATTAATGACTAAGAACATAAAATAAAATTCAATTACAGTAAGTGTTCAAAATGCCCTCCGTTTTCGCGAAAACACAAGTTTATTCTTTTTTCTAAAGATTCCATTAACCTACCAAACGGTAGGGGATCAGCTATGATGTCATTAAATTGACGTTGAATTCTTTCTTCCAATTCTTGGCGTGAATTTAGCTTTGTAGCATAGACTTTTTCCTTAATATACGACCAAACTGCGTAGTCCAAAGGGTTAAAATCGAATGACCGAGGAGGCCCATAAATCGGAGCTTTTGCACCACTACCAATCCATCGATTCGGAAAATGATTACTCAACCATTTACGACACCTTCTATCAAAGTGTGGTGGAGTTCCATCGTGCATAAAAAATAAAGATCTTCGCTCGTTTAGCGTTAAATCTTCTAATATCTCGAATAAGGAATTGTTTAAAAAATCAAGATACATATCACCATTTAAATTTCCAGGTAGAATATGATAACCTATTAATTTGTTACCTAAAGTTGCTGCCCAAACATTAACTTTAAATGAGTGTTGGTAATGTGATACACAGCTGCACTAAAACATCCTAAACATTCGCCTAAGGTTAATAACATGTCAGTGTATTCAACATTTGAGTACATTTTATCGTCATAACAATCAATAAATGTCAGATTTCCATGGCACACATGGAAAAAATAGAGGTATACCTATCAGAACTTTATCATTACTACCAGCATTAATTATTACTTTATAATTTTTAAATCAAAATATTCCGAAAACGGTACACAATATCTAGTTTTACCAAGAGTACCTTTTTCGTGTAAAATTGAATGATGTTTAATTTTACTTGAAATTTTGATTCATAATTATACTCTTAAAAAAGTTATATTGACTAATACTTAGTACGATCCGTGTAACTAGCGGGAATCAGATATAAAACCAAATTCATGAGGTGTATCAGCTTCCAAAACATATTCGTATAAAATTTAATTACAATGTTGCCAGTAGTTTCGGCAAAATCGTAAAAAATGCGTAAATTTTTTTTTCTTCAACGCCCTGTATCTTGAAAACGGATGGCGTTACAAAAATTTTTTACTAAGCAAACCCCAATTATTTTTCAGTTTTTTACCTACCCTAGAGAAGGGGTTACCTTTTTTTGAAACACTCTGTATATCAAAACCATTTCAAAGCATACGGTTTGTAAGGTTAAGTGACGGCCGAAAGACCTGTTATCAGAATTATTTCTTATTCTATAACTGGTTTAATTAAGTAATAATGCTTTTATCAACGATATCAGATCCGACCTTAAAAATTTGTCAACAGCCATGACTGACGATCAACAAACTCAAAACAAAACATTAAACTCTGCGGTGCATAATAATACTTCAATTCAGTGTTCTTCCAAAAATCAAGCAATTTTATTTAACGCTGTACGTTATACTAAAATAGAAGACTACTTAATAGCTCTTGGTGAAGTTCATTCACGGAATATTTTATTTTTATCAAGACTATTAAATAACAGAATATGTATCTATCTCTCCAGCGAATCCTTGGTTGAAAATTTTATGTCCAATTCAACAGAAATATCAATAGAAGGCGAAAATCTAAAAGCACGAAGATTAATAAGTCCGAACGAAAGACTGTTCCTATCTAATGTTTGCCCTTCTATTCTACACACTCTAATAGAAAATTAGTTATTTAAATTGGGTCTTAAATTAATGTCACCTTTAACCTTCCTTAGAATAGGTAGTCAGGGTAGTCAGCTCCCAGAATTTTAACACGTCTTCAGTTTTAAAAGACAAACATATATTCAATTACTTGTAGATATAGATCTACATTCTTCCTTCTTAATTAGGTATGAACAAACTTAGTATCATTAAACAAACAGGTCATTACGTTCCACTTCTTCTTATTATTCCTCGTCAGAGAAGAAATCCTATTTACGAGATAAACTTGCCTCCAGGAAGTATTGTGCCTTTTCATAAATCTGGATGGATGCAGACAGAAATAATGAGCAATATCTGGTTCCCTCATTTTCTGAAACATACATATCCAACTGAAAATGATCCTGTACTCCTATTAGATGGACATTCAACACACGTTAAAAATGTGGCTTTAATTGAAACAGCAAGACAACACCATGTTCATATTTTGAATATTCTTTGATTTTAATTCCTCCACATACGTCACATAAGCTCCAGCCACTTGACGTAAGTTTCATGTATCCTTTAAGCAATTATTATACTGAAGAGGTTAGAAACTGGCAGAGAAACAAATCGAATAAACTTATTGAATTACAAGATGTAGGTCAAATATTTGGTAAAGCGTATGCAAGGGCAGCCACACTCTCAAATGCAGAAAATGGTTTTTAAGTCAGCAGGTATTATCCCATATGGTAATACCAAATTTCCAGACATAGATTTTGCACCGTCACGAATAACAGAACGAGAAAATATTTTTGAAAAAACCCCAGATTATTTTCCAGCAATAGCTTCTATTCAACCTGAGCCAATGAGTTGTGAACCTTCGGCTTCTCGTGATTCAAACAATCAGGTAACTAAAGAAACAGTTGAACCTAATATTGAAACATCAGCAGGTAACAATATTGAAAACGACCAGACATATCCAAGCAAGAGTGATTTATCAATTTCTTGTCGTTTATTTTATAATGTAAAGAACACTTCCGACAGCTCACACACATCTCCTTTAAAAGAATTACGATCTCCAAGTGATATTCTTCCATTGCCAAAAGCAACATCAAAACTGACAAAAAAGGGTGGAAAACGTATTCATGGTAAAACTGCTATTATAACATCTTCCCCGTATTTGTTAGAGCTAAAGCAGAGTTTCGAAAAACCAATTACAAAAACCGTAAAAAATGTTAAACGAAATTTGAACCAAGAAAATATTAAAAATAAAGCTAAACAAATGAAGTCCCGAAAAACATCGATGGAATCTGAAAGCTCTTCCGAAGAGTCCACGAATATATGCCAGGATTCTGATTCAGAAGAACTTATTTCACTAGATGATGAACTCGAAGCAACAGAGTTACTTCGTCGAAAAGATAAGGAATTTACTTTAATACAGAAGAATATTGAAAAAGATGATTATGTCGTAGTAATTTTAACAGAGATAAGAAAGGCAACAGCCATGAAATTTGTTGGAAAAATTAAAGGGCAGTGTTTAGAAAACATTTACGAGGAAGAAGCATATGACATAACTTACCTGAGAAACTACAGCAACCATCAGGACTCATTTGTGTTTCCAGATATATCTGACGACAGTGTTATTTTAAAAAGTAAAATTGTCGGCGTTCTCAGCAATTTTCTGCACTTCGCCATGTAATAATTAAATTTTCATAAATGTTTTTATTATTTTTAAATTATCATTTGCAACAAATATTAGAATAGGTACTGTTGTGTTATTTTTCTTAATTAAATTTTTATTTTAAAGGCTTTTTATATATGCTAGATATATCCCACATTACCCCACCAACTATTTACCCAAACGAGTGGGACAAAGTGAAAAAACGACAATACCTGACAAATCCTCGCATAACAAAAAATTGACTGACTTAATTTAATTTATATTTCGAGATAATGATGACAAACGTTATAAGATATGATTTTTACAAAATCTTATTTCGAAAAATGTAAAATTTATTTAATTTCAAAGTTTAGCTATTCCACTTTACCCTACTCTCCCCTATATGTCACCGACTTACTAATACTGATATTTTCCTTTTATTTTATGATATCTTTACCTCTTGTCTTTACTTGTTATTCAATTTTCACACCGTAATTTTAATATCACGTATTCAATTTATCTATATAAACACATTCTCAATCAGTAATTAATCATATATAAATATTTATAGCTAGCACATAATTCCACAAACATTTATCACAATTACTAGTTATATTTATCCAGACACTTTGTAATAAATAATAAAAATCGTTTACACTTATTTAGGTTCAGTCCAATTTCATAAACCGGTCTTGTACGAAAACATAGTAAGGTCGATTATGCGATAAGAATATTGATAATTTTTTTGGTAGCCAAACGGTTGCCCTACAAAATCGTTCAATCTGCTTTATTTTCCAGGTCAGTACTGTAATGTTTGTAGATACAAGAAAGATATCGGAAGTTATAAAATATAAATATAAAAAGGTGTTATTATTAATGACATTTTGTTTATTTAATAAAACAATGAAAAAGAATTAGTTTCTTACTCAAACGGACGAAGAAAACTTCTACACTATATTTATAAGAGAGCCTTAGAAAAAGTCGTTTTTTAAAAAGACGATAAAATTACTTATTTCTTTGGCACGATAATAAAGTACTCACTACAGTTTATACGACGTTTACACAGAACAATATTACTGTCGCTGGCGCCGACGAGACAATAGATTGTCATGTCATGTAAACCTCTACTTTCCTTCAACAATTACTAGCACAACAGTCGTTTCATAGACTGTCAGGCTAATTATCATAACAGTGGTCGAGACTTTTTAGCCTGAGAATATTATTGAAAACAATCACCAACATTGCCGAAAAATAAATGTCTGGTTAGGGGTGTTTAGACACAATATTATTGGATCATTTATATATATATATATATATATATATATATATATATATGTATATATATTCAGGGATTCTACAGTATTCACTGGCTTCCCTCGCTTAACCGTTTCCATCTCTCTCTGTTGTCCCATTCTCCATCGTTTAGACCTCTCTTACTCATGGCATCGTCTACTTCGTTCCTCCAGGATTTTCGGGGTCGTCCCCTTTTCCTTTTTCATATCGGGCTTCATTCGGTTATTCTTTTTATCCATCTGCTGTCACTAGTTTTTCTTACATGCCCATACCACTTTAGTCTTTTTTGTTCTATGTATGTTAGTATGTCTGTTTCTATTGATGTTCTTTGCTTTATTTCGTCATTACTTCTCCTATCAATTCTTGTTACTCTGTAGCATCTTCGCAGGCATTCCATCTGTGTTGCTACTATCTTACTGCTGTTTTTCTTGTTTATGATCCAATTTTCAGCCCCATATGTCATTATATTCAACAACATAAATGATTGCTGGGAACAATTGAAAACGACAATAACCACTGCATTTTAAGAAAATCTTCTAAGACGACCAACAGTTAAAAATGACTGGATGACACAGGAGATCTTAGATCTAATGGACGTTCGGAGGCAGTATAAGTCCATAAACAGAGAAAAATACAATGAATTACATAAAGAAATCCAAAAAGAATTGAAATAGCAAAAGACCGATGGCTACAAGAATCCTGTTAAGAAATTGAGAAATTGGAGCAACAACACGACAGCTTCCATTTGCATAAAAAACTAAAAGAATTAACAGGCAAAAGCAGAACTTATGGGCAAAATATATTACAAGACTCTGGTGGTAGAATTTTAAGTGATAAAAAAGAGCGCTGTACCGAATGGGAAAATTACATAATAGAATTATTTAACGATGACCAAAGAATCTACCAAGAAATAACATCTAACCGAGATACAGGCCCACCGATTCTAATCTCAGAAGTTCAGAAGGCTATCGACCAAGCGAAATGAAGGAAGGCTTGGTCCTGACGAAATACCTGCAGAAATGTTAAAACTATTAGATAATGAGAGTGTTGCGATTATCACATCCTTCTTTAATAAGATATACAGCAGCAGCAAATTACCAGACAACTGGTTAGAATCGATATTTATAACTATTCCCAAGAAAAAGAATGCCAGACAGTGTAGCGACTATCGACTTATCAGTTTAATGAGCCACACGCTCAAAATTTTTATGAAAATATTACATTGTCGCATATATAAACTTTGTTAGGGGATAACTGGTGATGAGCGGTTTGGTTTCCGAAACGGTATGGGTACTCGAGAAGCTCTTTTTTGCATGCGAATACTCTTACAAAAGAGCATTGAGTTTAGGAAAAATATTTACGTATGTTTTATAGATTTCGAAAAAGCCTTTGATAGAGTACCACATACATTCTTATTTCAATGCTTAGACTCAGTTGGTCTGGACACGTATGACATTAGATTGCTTAAAAATCTTTACTACAATCAGACCGCTTGTGTTAAGGTGGAACAAGAGGTTTCAGCTAAAGTTTCTATTAAGCGTGGTGTCAGACAGGGTGTGTTATGTCACCGATGTTGTTTAATGCCTACACTGAACCAGTTTTTGAAATAGCGTTAAATAATCGCCGGGAAGGTGTTAAGATCGGTGGTGAAAATATTAACAACATCACCTACGCCGATGACACCGCAATAATGGCAGAGAATCTAGAAGATCTTCAAACCCTGTTGAATGCTGTAAACAACGAATGCACTGAAAAGGGCTTAACTGTCAACGCAAAAAAAACAAAATGGATGGCGGTCGGAAAAATTAATATCGAAGACTCAGTACTAAGACTAGATAACAAAATCCTGGAAAGGGTGGAACACTTTAGATATCTGGGTAGCTGGATTGACTGCAGGGTTGAAAGTGACGAGGAAATTTCGACCAGAATAGAACTCGCACATAAAAACTTTATTAACTGGCGTTCTGTATTATGCAGTAGAAGACTGTCGTTGACGACACGTCTAAGAGTATTAAAGTGCTACGTCTGGTCCACTTTGTTCTATGGATGTGAAACCTGGACAACAAAAATAAAAAATCTTAACAAATTAGAAGCGTTTGAGTTATGGTGTTACCGTCGCATGCTCAGAATCCCGTGGACAGCACACATATCTAATGAACGCGTGCTAGAGACCGTGCACAAAGAGCGAGAATTGATCAACATCATCAACATGAGAAAGATCCAATACTTCGGTCATATAATGAGAGGACCTAAATATCGCTTACTCCGGTTAATCATTCAGGACAAAATCGAAGGAAAACGTGGAGTCGGAAGAAAACAACTGTCCTGGCTGCGTAACATTAGACAATGGACAGGTCGAACGGTCCAGGAACTGTTTCATCTAGCTGCCGACCAAGAATCATTTCATCAGCTGGTCAATATGACGATAGCCAACGCTTGAATACAAGCACGGCACACAAAGAAGAAGATGTCATAATACTTTGAACTAATGTTTTATAAATCTGTGTTTTTGTCTTCATATTTAGGTGTCTATCCCCCCATACTGAGTTAAGTTGTCGGATTGCTGTTCTTGTTTGTCCTAATCTTTCTGTAATTTCTTCCCCTGTTGTTGTTCGTGATTATAAACCCCAAGTATTTGTATTTATCCTTTCTTTTGATTGTTACGTTGTCATCAATCTGTAGATCTTCTATGTCTTCTTCACTTGTAGATAGATACTCTGTTTTCGTGAGGTTAATATCTAGGCCAGCCTTGGTATATTCTTCTTGTAGTTTCTTCATCATATAGCTGAGGTCGTCTTGGTCTTGTGCAATCACTACTTGATCGTTTGCAAAGATTAACGTATATAGGTACTCGTTCCGTATCGGTACTCCCATGCCTTCGCATTTTCTTTTCCATGTAGTCAAGGCTTTCTCTAAGTATATTTTAAATAGGGTTGGAGATGTGGAACAACCCTGCAGTAGCCCTTTTGTTGTGGTGAAGTCTCCTATGATTCTTGTTCCCATTGTTCTATTTATACAGAGCTTTTGTAGCTTCTATGAGTTCCGTCTTCATTTCTTATTTGTACATTGCCTCCCATAGTTCTGACTTGGTACAAAGTCATACGCCTTTCTCAAGTCCACAAATGCCAAATGTATATCTCTCTTATATAGCTCTATTATATGTTGCAAAAGAAAAAGGCAAAAAATAGAATGGATCATTTTTCTAAGACGAAAATTTAAATTCATAAAAGTTTTTGAACTTGCTACAGGAGGAAATTTTACCAAGAAATTTTAACTAGATTGGTGCCCTGCGCACAATAGCTGAGCGGTTAAGAAATTCCTTAAACACAGTTTTTATAAATATTTGTTTGGACCTAACTGCGACATTAAGTGGCCTTCGAGATCAGAAAATCTAGCTCCAAATAATTGTTCTATCTGGAGACATCTAGATTCCAAAATTTATTCTGCCAAAAAAATCATAAGAGCAGGATAAACGCAATGGAGATGAGACATCTAAGAAGGATAGTTGGAAAGACAAAATGGGATAGATTAAGCAACGAGACTATTAGGAGAATGGCCAACCAGGAACCGATAATGAACAAAATAGCAAAGAGACAAATGAACTGGTATGGGCATCTGATGAGGATGCAATCCAATAGAATAACAAGAAAAATTTATGAAGCAAAAAACATCGGAAAAAGAAAAAGAGGCAGAACAAGAAAAAAATGGATACAGCAAGTGGTAGAGGCGGGAAAACTTAAACAAAAATCACTCGAGGAATTGAAAATAATGGCAGGAAACAGAAAATAATGGAAGAGGTGGGTAAATGGAAATTAAAATAGCTAGCCCAAATCCGACACCCTGTTAGGGTAAAAGGAAGGGGAGAAAGAAAGAAAGAAAGATTCTGCCAAAAAATTTACAGATATTGAGGCATGAAAAATGCGAATGAGTCATTTCGTGGGCATCAACTTTTAGTTGATTTTCACGTTTTTTTCCATTTCAAAATTCTTTGGAGAGACAGTTAACAGAACACAATTCTTTTAATTCTCTCATGAGAATCGACTGCCTCATGAGAATCGACTGCCTCATGAGAATCGTGTGAACGCCGAAGAAGAGTATGCGACGGTTGGGCCACCCCCCTTCACTTCCACTCTGCCATCACAAGATGGTGGCTGACAGCTGTCAACTATCAACTGTCATATCAACTGTCATCGTTTATACGTGAAGATGGCGTCAATTCCGGACGTGACATTCGACGCAGGACGTGACATTTGATGTGAAATGTCACACTAAATAACGTGAATGACGTGACATTCGACGCAACACGCGACATTCGACGCAGGACGTGACATTTGACGTTAAATGTCACGTAAAATGACGTTAATGACGTGACATTCGATGCAGGACGTGACATTCCATGCAGGACGTGACATTTCGTGAAGCACAAGTTCCTACTTAACCTAAAAATAATAACTAGTTTAGGTTCCATTTTTGGTAAAAATTGTTGATTTTTGTTTTTAACTGCATTTGGACTTCTATTGTTAATTGTTAAGAAATATTGTAATAAACTTTTAAGTTTTATTAAAGCCAAAAGTAATACTATTTTTTTATTTTTGCTATTAGACCAGTATACACATTTTAACAGTATAAGATTATTTACCTCGTATAGTAAGTCAAGTCTTAAACAAAATCGTATAAATAACTTGGCAACAGCCCTACTTATTTTAAAATATTAAGAAAAGGTAAGAAAATTTCTAGCCAGTGTAAAATAATTATCTTATTCATTTTAAACCACATTTACTAAAAACGGCTTATATAAATGTAACTGGTAGTTGATCCAATATTCATTATAATATTACGATGTATACTGGTGTATATGCATTATCTTTTTATTAATTAAATTATTTAAAATTATTTTATACACATAAAAAAGTCTTATATCATTATATTTACACAGAAAAAATCTATATGGTTGTGTAAAACCATGGTTTAATTGTTATTAAAATTGCTCGTCTCCATCAATTACTATTCTAACAGTTGTCTCAGTATACTTAGGAGCCGTCGACATTACGCTCAAAAAATTACCAGAATAATTAAACTCAGATTTTCATGAAAACATCTGTGTCAATTCTCATCGACGCATCCACCAAATCACAGATTTTGAGGCCGTTCCCTTGTACCTCCTTTATTGCCAAAATAGGCATGTATGCCAAAGTTTAATAATATAAAATAAATGTTATTGATGATTCGGATTTTTACTTGGTACATAATATAAAACTTCAAAAAAAATAATTTTAGACTTCCTGTAAAGCATTCTTTCTTGTTTTTTCCTAAGAAAAAGTCCCAGTTCAGAAATTTGACCTTATTTCAAATCCACTCCTGCCCCGCTGTACTAAATTCCACACTGGCACAACCTAAAACTTAAATATACCATTCATGCTAAAAAGTTTATCTGGCGAATCTCCTGGAAACATATTTCTGGCCTTAGAGGGTGAATGCGGCGTATATTCGCATCGTAGCGGAGACGCGAGGTGCGGAAAAGAGGGGGTTGTTTCGTTGTTTTAGGTATCGTTTCGTGGTACACTCCGATCGATGTTTAGAGAATATCGCGTGAATTTAATTGTTTTCACTTACGAATTTTCAGCATGCATCCCGATCGTTCAATGCGCTCCTTCAGATACAGAATGTCCGAAACACGAAGTACTCTTACAACTGCTAGAGTTATACCACATATTCTGATATTGATGCATTCATTGTCGTTAGTTAATTACTTATTACCGGGTGGTATTATTTTTAGTCATATTTATTTGAACCTTACAAATAAAAGGCAGATATCAAGCAGTTTTTTTATTAAATCTTACCAAAGTACTTTTATACTCGACTGAACTGAATACTGAACTGATACGAACTGAACATTGAGAAGTCCAATTGACTACTAACATAGAAAAAGTCTTCTTCTTCTTCGTTTGTTTTTGGGTCTCGATTATATAATCATTTACCAAGTACATGTAAGGTTATGCTCGTCTTGCTCTAGGCAATGCACAACCAGGGATAAATTTCTACTTCTGTTTACTTTACTGCTAATTGACAACTGGGTGATACTGAAAGATCAGCTTTTTCATTTGTTTATCTTCTTCATTTAAGGTTACTTTTTACTGCTAATTGACAACTGCGTGATACTGAAAGATGAGCTTTTCCATTTATTTATTTTCTTCATTTAAGGTTACTGTTTACTGCTAATTGACAACTGGGTGATACTGAAAGATCAGCTTTTCCATTTGTTTATCTTCTTCATTTAAGGTTACCGTTTACTGCTAATTAACAACTGGGTGATACTGAAAGATCAGCTTTTCCATTTGTTTATTTTCTTCATTTAAGGTTACTGTTTACTGCTAATTCACAACTGGGTGATACTGAAAGATCAGCTTTTCCATTTGTTTATCTTCTTCATTTAAGGTTACTGTTTACTGCTAATTGACAACTGGGTGATACTGAAAGATCAGCTTTTCTATTTGTTTATCTTCTTCATTTAAGGTTAGATTAGACTTTTCTCGTTTGGGGGTAGCTTCCAAACATTGTCACATTAGGTTTATAGGTAATGCTACCTTCGGTTAGGATTAATGATTATAAGGACGTACATTTTTGTATTTTAGGATATTTTCAGTATTTTCCAGAATAATTTTGTAATTTTGACAAGTATAAAAATTTTTTTTAAAGATCGATTTGAAAACATTTGATGAATTTATTAATTATTTTTATAACTTTGTCAGAGGGTTTATATAGAATACTATGTAAAGATATTGGACTCTCTATTCCTGCTTTTATTAGTTCTAAATACAGATCCATATTTTTGTGTTTGTTTATGGGACATTCAAATAAGATATGGATCACTGTTCCAATGGTTCTGCATTCACATATCGGTGTTTCTGTTTTACCTATTTTGTAGAGATAGCAAGGAGTTTTACAATGTCCACTACGTAAACGATTAATATTTGTTATGGTATTTCTGCCCATATACCCACATTTGGCATACCATGGTTTTATGGAGAAATCACACTGCAATTGTTCAATAGTTTGGATCTTTATCTTCCATTTGGGAATGTTATTCATTGTAAAATTGTGTTAAAATGTCTTTTTTTTTTGTAACGCAAAAGATATCTGTACTAACATTTTTTATATCATATGGTACTCTTAATTCTCTCCCAATATTCGCCAGCCTATCAGCTACCTCATTACCTTTAATCCCCTGATGTCCAGGTACCCATAGTCAACTAATGAAATATGAAATTATTTCAATTACTATATCGCACATTCAGAACAAAACTGTTCGGGATGCAAAATACAAACTAATGTTTGTATTTTGAGAACGATTTCCGAAGTGGAAATTGAAACGTCAATAAACGTACTTTAACCTTTAATTGTGGCTTATTCCCATTTAAATAGTAAATAAAAAATTGTGCTCGATATTGTGCTTTTACTTAAAGGTTATATATTTGGGCATTCAACTATATATTACTTTATTTATTTGTTTTAGTCTTTTGTAAATAAAAATTTGGCTTCCTAGTAAATCATTTTCATTTCTGTCAATGAAACTTTCGGATTGTTGATTATGTATTTGCGTTACTGTTTTGTATTGTGTTGATTCGTTAAATGTTTAGTAGTTCTTAACCATTTATTAATAACCACATTCTGTAAGTATGTTGACAAGCATGAAGTGGGTGTCTATTCACATTCTGACAATTATGGAAAGTGACAGTGTTGCCATCTATCAATCTAAGACCTTTGTGTTTAAGAGCCATGACCTCACCATAGAAACAAAAATAAGGCTCCTAAAATGTTATGTGTACTCAGTGCTTCTGTACAGAGTAAAAACGTGGACATCGAAGGCTGAAAATCTATCAAAACTTCAGGCTTTTGATGAAGGCACCAATGAAGAAGTACTGCGGAGAATGAACTTAACCGCGGATTGGGTCAACATCGTAAAGGGCCGTAAGCTGCAGTACTTGGGACATATAATGAAAAATCAAAGCAGATGCGAGCTACTACAATGCATTTTGCAAGGTAAAATTTCAGAAAAAAGGGCCCCAGGATAAAAAAGAATATCCTGGCTTACTAACCTGAGAGCATGGTATAGAAAGACCTCAACACAGCTATTCCATATAGTAAACAATAAAGTCATCATAGCCAGAATGATCGCCAACGTTCGGAACCGACAGGCACCCTAACAAAAAAAAAAAATGTATAGATAATGGTTGGTAGGTGTAATTGGTTGAATAGTATCTACTCCAAAATTATTGATGTCCAACTACATAGACCAATAAGCATGGCTACTGATTGTATTAGACTGCGAGCCCAAAACACCTTGGCGTTTTGCTTAACTGGTTGATTTGTGCAATGAAAACACTGACTGCTACCAACGGGATTCGATATATCCATCAGAAATGACTAACGATTTTAATATCGCTCACCATGTATGACAAAGCCCGAAGAGTATTCATACGAGACACGGTATCTATGTAGATAAGAGTAAGGAAAATTCCCGATACCAAACTGAGACTGTCGAGCTGCAATATATTCGTCATTAAGTCGAGTAATGCAAGCTAAAAACATACCCTTACGATCCAATGGACTTTTTTGCATGTGTCTAGAGTAGATAGTTGCTTATAATTTTAATACTAAAGATGAAATTACACTTACGATATATTTTTAGAATTGCTTATCGATGGCTTACTTGTAAATCCTCGTAAGTCTAATTTTTACACATTTTGTCTTTTATGCTGAAAAAGAATCTACTACCTATGTAAATGCATTGAGCAAAGCTTTGTAAGTCTTTGTCAATATTATCGCCATCTATGCGCAATTGAAAATACTAGTAAGTCTAGTGTGTTTTAAAGAGGGCAGTAAGACCTTGTAAGTCTGGTTTAATGATAGAGATTATGTTTTATTTTGATTTTGTGTACTGTTCTAACTACTGCCGGTGCACATAAAGCAAGATAACTTTAAAAATGAAGAAGCAAAATAATCCTGTGGTAAGTAGAATATGTATTTAAGAATGTAATAATGACTATTTAAAAAATATTTGCCTTTAAAATGTATTTAGACTTACGAGAATTTATAAACCTTTGGTCGAGACATACAAGGTTTTAACTTCGCTTTTTAAATTGTATAGTGAGTAATCTTAACGGTTTGTTAGTAAACATTAGGTTCATATTTCCAACGGATAATAATCTGCGGTGTCGTAAATTCTTGATTTTATAAGCATATAATACGTAGCTATCATTTTTTATTAAGTTATAGTCGATCTTTAAATAGTTATTAGACTTACCAGGAATTGCAATCGTATTTAGTAAGACATGCAAGGTTTTGACTTCCGTAAAGGGCGCAAATACTGAAGTGTTATTCTAGTACTTTATTATTTTATTAAATTTAACAATATAGCGGTGATACCTTAAGGTAGGTAAACATTTTCAACATTTTTTATCGTTCCCCCTTTCCATTAAGATAGCTAAAACACACGGATAAGCCTATCCTTCAATAAAAATATCAAGATTTGACCAATAGCGTAAGGAATTGCAATGGTTTATTGATTTAGTATGTTAAAAAAATATTGTTTCAAAAGTTATGCATAGGCCATTATTTTGTTTTGTTTAGTTGTGAAACTAAAGCTGAAAATTAATTTTCTCTCTTTAAGTAGGTACTTTTATTTTTTTTTATAATTCAAAATTTTGGTTCATTAAAGAAACTAAAAATCTACTAACAAATGAAAGTCCAACTGAGCAGGTACAATCGACATTAGTTGCTCGTCATGGTCCTCTATTGGTAGTTAATAACAGTGTATAACAACAAGACAAAAGATGGAGTGTGCTATGAGGGAGAAGGAGGAGTCACTTCCAATGAGTTTGCTTCTATAATCACTAACCACATCGAAAATTATTTGAAACCTCTTCCTAATGAAACAGTAATAATTTGACAAACAGTTTTTTACTCCTATGTGCAAAGAAAAATATAGCTATTGTACAAAAATACTTGGAACATAGGCATACACAAATGGAGTGTGACTCTATCCATGCTCAAATAGAAAAAAGAGTCAGAAATCGGGAAATCTATATTGCAGCTGATTATATAAAAATAATGAAAAGCGCCAGAAGGAACCCAAAACCTTACGAAGTAGTTTACCTGGATCATTCTTTTTTTATGGATTTCTCAAAGTTCGTCATATATACCTCAATAAGACCAGGTATGAAAGCAGGAGAATCCACTGTTACAGATCTGTCAGCATTAAAGTACACTCCGGAGAAAGAAGTCTTTTATAAATCAAGTTTTGATGAAAACTGAGTTCTGTTAAGAAAAAGAGTGCGAAAAACTGATACATTTGAAGATCCAAAACAGCTGTACCAATGTCCACAAAAGATTAAATTCCTACCAACATTTGCAAGAACTAAAGAGTCTAATTCCCAAAGACTTCGTGTTAATTTTTTTAAATTTTATGTTGTGATTGTATCCTGTGTAAAAATCTGAGTTTTTTTTGTATGAAAATTTTTTTATTTTATATATATTTATGTAAGTATTTTGTTTTTTTTTGTTTGTACAAAAATTTTTTTATTAATATTGCAAACCCTTGCATGTCACTTCTGCTGAAGTGTTAAAACTTGTATGTCTCATAGTAATAATAATTTACGAGATTACACTCTTTGTTCTTTTTGTATTATTGAATATGCTATTAAAGTATCTAAAGCACAACTCATGTTTATAAAAAGAGCCGTTTTTTTTTTAAATTAAATACATTTTATCGCCTCCTGAAAAATATAGTTAATCAGACATACCAGGTTTTACGTGTAAGCCATCGTTATATTACTATTTATTGCATATTTAATAAAAATGACAAATAAATGTGTCAAAATATTGCAGACATCCTGTATACCGGTAGCATTTGACGAAGGCGGTGAAACTCTTGATTTTCGCGGCAGAACTACAAAACTAGGTTAGTTAAACATAACCGCTGATATTGCAAGTCGCTTGTTTGAACGCGCCGCCCCATCCTCGGAGGCGGTTGGTTACTTACGGTTTTTTGCTCTGTTTTCCTGACGGGTGCCACTTTGCCAGAAACGCAGCGAAACTAAATCGGCAGAGTAAATTACAGGTCGTATTGTTTACAAAGGTTGGCCGCTATTGGATCGACAAATAAATAGATGGACATAGTGAATGTAATTAATTAGATGATTAAAGTCGATTAAAGATATGAAGCGTGCGATGTATTTTGCCATTAGTGATGGTAATTAATGGATGTGGTTACAAAATGTGGTTTAGTAGTTTTTAAAACTACAAACAGTCCTCAAAAGTTAATACTAGTGCTTGAATTTAAATTTAATTGAAAATGTTGGGTATTTTTATATCAATAAATGATTTTTATTCTAGATATGTCACATCAAACACAAGTTATGATCAATACGAAATTAATAAGCAAACGTAATTATCTTTTTAATTTCCTAAAATGTAAACATATTTTATAAAAGCAAGTTCGGCGCATTAAAAAACTGAAATAGAGATGGGCGGGATATGTGGCACAGAAAATACTTTATTTAACCGACGAAAACAATTCATTCATTTGAATCTATTTTCGTATTACTTGGTGCACTTAGGCTGAATTCACACCAAAGCAATATGCAACAAGCAATAAGCGATGCGCGATCTGAGTTGCTCATATCATGGTGTATACAAATGCATTGTGTAGGTTGAGACATTTCAAACCGAGACGACAGCGTTATCGTATCGAATAATAGGGTCTGGAATAGGACAATAGGTGTTTCAAAAATGCGGAATTTACTAACTAACATGCCAAATGCGCATTCAACGTTTTTACGACCGCGAGATAATCGATAGTTGAATATACGCTTTTCATCGTTTAATAGCTTTTTTTGGAAAAGGGCGCATGATGTTTTTACGCAATGGGAAAGCCTCGTCGACACAGAAGTAAAATGGAAATGTATTACCGCTTTCATCATGTGGCAAAGGTCTTGGTGGTGAAAATTTTAATTCATTTCTATCCAGCAATGGTCCAAGTTTACTGCTTTTAAAAACAGCACCGTCGCTATTTCGGCCGTAATCGCCAACATCAATAGTGACAAACATTCCATCAGCATCTGCAGTTGCCATTAATACCACAGAAAAAAAATCTTTGTAATTGTAATTTTGCCACCCTGTGTTACGGAATTTCTTTATTCGGATATTCTTTCCGTCGATGGCGCCTATGCAGTTTGGTATATTGCAGAGTATATTGTATCTATTTGCTATAGATGTCCATTTTGTCTCATCTGGAGCTGGCATGTAATGAGGTTGGAAAGAGTCAAAAATACCAGCCGTTGTTTTGTGGATGATGTTGCTAATGGTACTGCATCCTCGAAAAAATGCAAGTGATAATGCTGCAAAACTGCTGCTTGTTGCCAAATACCTAAAACAATATTTTTTTTAGTTGTATCATATATCTCACAGTGCAAATATAAATATGTATGTGTAATACATAGTATTTATTTTTAGTAAGTGAATGCAAAGAAAAATGGAAGAATCTGCGGACTGCACTGAAACGAGCTCAAAACTGCTGTCAGGATCTGAAGCCAAAAAGAAGAAATATTATTTACACGATGAATGTCATATCTTTTTCCATTTTTAAAGTCGAGGCCACAGTCTGGTAATCTACCCTCACCGAGTAGAGACAATGATAACGACGTATCAGAACCTCCCATAGAACTAACAGAAACTAATACGAGTACCAAGAATACAAATTCAACCGTCATAGAAGAAGACGATGAAGACCCCCTAATACACAAGACTGTGAAGGTATTGCTGTTGAACACGCAGAAAGACAAAAATTACCTCTGCGTCCTAAACATTTTGTTCATACACTAAAGAAAAAGAATTGTGTAGCATCTGTGACTTCTACTTTGTCAGATGAGGCGGATAAATCTTTTATAGAATATATGAAACGGCAAACTAACGCAGAAAAACCCATCAGTGCAGACTTGGAATTCCTACAGAGCCTGCTGCCAGATGTTATGCAAATGGATTCCAGGAGAAAACGGAGGTTTAAGAGATCAGTGTTAGAGTTAATCGACAACATATTGGCGGAACAGGAAGGAGAACAAAATCTGCAATTTGCAGGCCCCACTTCTTTGTCGGCATCGTCCCAGTGGAGTCACGACGACTCTTCTAATGTATCGGCAGCTGAATATCTTGCTACTTGGAACATGCAATAATAAACTAATTCTTCTTTCTTTTGAAATTATGTTGTAATCGTATTTTTGTACTAGAATACTTTTGGTTTTAGTTAAATATAAAAGTTTTTTATCCAGTCATTAAAACCTATTGTTTGCCAAACTACACTTACCTCAAAGTAATTAGCAGAGGTTCCTCGGGGCTTACTGCTAATCTGTAATTCGTATCTTTCTTGAAGATAATCGAAGAAACAAGTCTCAGCAACACTAAGAAATTCTCTTTATTCATCCTATAGAAACTTTTAAATGTTTCAGGGTCCAAACTCAGTTCTGTAGCAACCACACTCACTGAATGAACTAAATTTCTTACATGAAAAGGTTGCACCCAACATCGACGTTTCTTTTTGTTTGCTTTTAATAGTATTCGTCGTAACATGTAATTACGACGTTATTCACGACGGACATTTTGTATATCGAATGAATAGATTGCTTCGATGAGAACAAATGCACGATACGATATTGTATATCGCATGTAGCGTATCGCGTATTGCCTGTTGTCCATTGCCTTGGTGTGAATTCAACCTTAGGGTAGTTGGGGGCAAAAACACGCAGTTTCGTCTCTAGTCTCATCTCTTGTCGTCTTCAGAAATTATAACAGTTTAAAACTTTTCCAATTTTATTACGGGAGGGCTGACATATTTTTTTCCATTTTAAGTATCGACAAACAAGCAGTATCGACAGTTAGTAGTTCTATAAGTTTATTAATGAATGAAAATAAAGGTTTAAAAAATCTTTATTTCCTTACTCTTGCCTCTACAAATGGGACAGTAGTACGCAAGTGCGTATTTTTGCCCCAAAATTGAAACGTACAAAACCCCAAATTTAAGAGATGTTACTCGTTTAAAAGACACCAATCTTTATTGAAAAAAACCAAAGGTACAATACAAAACGTTAATCTAAAAGAGAACTATATTTGGCTAGGTTGTCAGAGAATCATATTGAATTTAGAAATCTGAAAGAGCTGGTTTTTATTGGCTTTGAAAGCTTTAAAACAATATCGTCCTTTCGAAAAAAGGCATCATCCGTTGTCTCGCGAAAACGAAATGTTGTGGGCAGTCGCTTAAAAAATACGCCGTAAAAACCATCATTATTTACTTGGCGACAAGTAATCTGTATGATTTTGTTCCAAAAACCTTCACTACGACAAAGTCATCAGGTAAAATATTTGATACAACATCAATGTCTTGCTCTTCATCGTTATCGGAAAAATAAATGTCATAAGAATCAATACTTTCTTAATAGGAGAGTGTTACTGATTCATCAGATTATGATTCGTCAAAAACTTTCCTTTTGGCAGCATGAACTTTAGCACTTTGAAATTTGATCTTTTAATCAGTAAAACTTTTTTCTCCTTCTCTTTTTCTGCTTCCTTCTTTTCTTGTGTGAATACTCCAGATTCTTAAGGAATCTGGAGTATTCCAGAATATGGGGAATATTTTGTAATGTTCTTTGTAAGAACATTACAAAAAGATGTTCAATTCTATTAATTTTACACTTATCACACATCTTCAATCCTTAAAATTATCCGCAAATCGTTTGTAACACTATTTCGTTTTACTTTGGAAACACCCGGCATACTGCACGATTATACACGATTATATATTAACTCCAAAGAAAAATCTTTGCAATGTAATGTCAACCCTCTTTTCCGCTAATGGGAAAATTAAATAATGGAACACTCAGTACGCGCAATGCGGCTGAGATTGAAAAAGTTTAAACTACTAGTTTCATTTTCGGGAAAAACTATTTTATATCCCGAGTTTTATGACGCCATTACTACGAAACGTATATTATAACGAGCATTGTAAATCAGCTCATAAGAAAGGTATTTGAAAACTAAAGAGATTTTATTAAAAACACTAAAAATTATTAAGCTAGCTAAGATTTATAGTTCTGCTTAAAGTTGTTAGTATAGTAAACATGAGTTTGTTTCGTAAACCAGCGGAAACGGATGCTGTTTAAAATAAAAGAAAAGTTTAGTGCACAACCTTTATTTTGTGCAATCATAAACAATATTACGGACGTACGTCACTACTTTATTAGCAGATATTCTAAAAAGTTGTTTTAAACTGCAGTCATACTCATTCTATTAAATTTTTCGGTATGTGTATTTTGATTTAGATTATAATGCCCAAACTGTCCTATCCAAACTACCCAAAAAATTGTTTTCTGCTGCTCACTGATATCAATAATATATTCCGTTCATTGGATTTACCATATTTGACTTATCAAAGGCTTTGTTGTAGTGAATGAAAAAGATGAAAGGCAAGGAAAAAGACAGTTAAGATTTGATTTTACGTATAATGCGTCTGTATATCCGCTTATAAGTATTTTACCCTAAAAGGGATCATCAGAACGGCTACTCACAGACGCTCTGAATGTGAAAATAAATCTCTCCTGTCTTGGTAGAAGCAAACTGCCCAAAAAAATGTTTTCTACTGCTCACTGATATCAATAATATATTCCGTTCATTCGTGTTTTTGTTTTTGAGAATTAAATTGGGTTTACCATATTTCACTTATCGAAGGCTTTGTTGTAGTGAATGAATAAGATGGAAGGCAAGGAAAAAGACAGTTAAGATTTGATTTTACGTATAGTGCGTCTGTATATCCGCTTATACGTATTTCACCCTAAAAGGTATCATCATTCACAGACGCTCTGAACGTAAAAATAAATCTCTTCTGTCTTGGTAGAAGCAACTCTAACATGGCTTTGTATGGACGCAAATAGCAACATCTGATAATAAATCCGTAAACTAATTTTTCAAAACCAAAATCAGATTTCTGCCTTAATCTGTGCCTTCTAAGAATTGCAAGGCAAAACAGACGTTGATAAAGATGTTTTTAGAGACATGGAGAATCTAAAATTGCATTCCACCACATATCTCCTTAACTATAGAAAAATCCTTAGCGAATTGGTTTCTAGTACTTATCAAGAGTATACCGGAATAAAAGGAAAAAGACAGTTAAGATTTGATTTTACGTATACGTCCCTACTAAGAAAGAACCCCGTATCTCCAAAATTTTAAAAATTGGGATATTTGCACCATATGAATAATTATGATTTATATAACATATTCACATAGAGAAAAACCCGTATTTTAAATTGCAAAATATTTTATGAAAGAAAATAGTTTCCCCGTAAACGCCCAAAATGACTATTATTCTTAGTAAAAACCTGGAATTTAACGCTTTGTAGTAAAAACCTGGTATATGCTCAATAGATACGGGTTTTTAACGTAGGATAAAACAATATGCTACGTTTTTTTCTAAGGAATAGAGCAACGCCGCTAATAGTTTCCACCACCAAGTGGAACTATCGTTAAAGAAAAAGAAGAAAGTTTATGATTATCATGATTTCGTCGAGGCCGTTAAAACGTGTAATTTGAATCGGAAGGACTTATCATCACAGTCAAAATTAAAGAAAACAGAGTCACATATTTACCTTATCACAAATTGTTAAAGTAATTGTGAAGAGAGAAAGCAAGATTTTACACGTTATGATTGACGATAGCGAGGAGTTGATAGAGATGGACTTTTTGCAGGCCAGAGTAATAAAATCTGGGATAGAGGACCCCACATCTGTGACGAAACCTTCTGGGATTGCTAAGAAAAGAAAAAAACAAATATTAAAAAACTTAGGTCAAATTATACCGGCGAACCGCCATCAATTTTGGGAATAAATGCCAACTTCCGATTAATAATAATTTTCATTTTGTATTTTTAAATAAACGTTTTTCGTAAATACTTATGTTATATTCAACAAACGTTCATAAAAAATATTAATAAAATGTTTAAATGTTTTGCCTTTCGAGGCAGTTATATAAATTTTATAATAAATAATTACATAGTTAAAATCAAGCTTAAGACAAATTTCGATAATAGGTGGCTTTAGCTAAGTAAACTTGACATAATTAATTGCTTTGTTAGCCCGTATGTCACATAACTAATGTCCATATGGTAATTTTGCAATTTTTTTTTTGAAAAAAGTTAACTACCCTACTCTACCCTAAATGATGTTATGTTATTATTGTACCAAAAGCACAAGGGATTAAACAAAAACCTTTAATCGAGTTTTTCTCAAAACTAGCTATAGTGGAGATAGCTATAGGGGGTTCTTTCTTAATAGTATAGTGCGTCTGTATATCCCCTTATACGTGTTTCACCCTAAAAGGGATTATCAGAACGGCTATTCACAGACGTTCTCAACGTGAAAATAAATATTTCCTGTTTTGGTAGAAGCAACTCTAAAATGGCTTCGGAGGGACGCAAATAGCGATATCTGATAATAAATCCGTAAACTAATTTTTCGAAACCAATTCTTGGAAGGAACAGATCTTTGATCAGATGTCGCTATCTGCGTCCATACGAAGCCATGTTTAATTTAAGATTAAGCGCATTGAAGAAAATTACAGAAAAATGAAATAAAAATTTTTTATAAAGAAGTAAAATACATTAAAACTGGGTACCAGGGAAGAACGATGAATGTAAAAGATAAGCAAGGAAACCTGATAGTGGATGAAGACCAAATATGTGAAAGGTGGAAAGAATATTTCGAAGATATACTAAATGACGAAGTGACTACTGAAGAAAATTGTTATGTTCCTAGACCTCAAATAGTAATAGAAGAAATACCAAAGCCCACAAGAGAAGAAATTGAAGAAATAATAAAAGATATGAAAAACCAAAAAAGTCCCGGGGAGAGCGGCATTGTGGCAGAGAACAGAAAATATGGAGGAGAGGTCTTAATAAACAAACTTGGTGAGCTAATACTAGAAGTATGGGATGCCGAAGAAATGCCTCAAGAATGGAATAAACCGATTATAATTCCTATACACAAAAAGGGAGATAGAACTGAATGCACAAACTATAGAGGAATATCCTTATTAGAAGTAATGTATAAAGTACTCGCCATACTAATTAAAAAACGATTAGAAATATATATAGAGAAGAATCTAGGAGAATACCAGGGAGGATTTCGGAAAGGAAGATCAACAACCGATCAAATTTTTATGCTATAACAAATCCTGACCAATTGCTATGAATACAACATTTCAGCACAAGTACTTTTCATTGATTACAAAGCTGCCTACGATACAATAAACAGAACCAAGTTAATAGAAACACTTAAAGAATTCCAAGTGCCAGAAAAAATAATAAGATTAGTAAAAATGACAATTAGACAAACCATTTGTGCTGTGAGATGCAACGGTACAGTCTCAGAAGAATTCGAAGTGAAAAAAGGTGTTCGCCAAGGAGACCCGTTGTCTACATTGCTATTTAATATAGTTCTAGAAAAAATTGTAAGGATTAGTGGGATAAATAGGTCCGGTACTATTTTATACAAGGAGCACCAATGCTTAGCATACGCTGATGATGTGGTTCTCATTGCAAGAAATGGAAAAGAACTATCAAATATAACAAAAAGACTGATTCGGGAAAGCTCTAAAATGGGACTGAAAGTTAATATTAATAAATCGAAGTACATGGAGATCTCAAGCAAAAAAGGAATAAGCACCAGGGGATCCTTTAAATTGGAAGTGGCGAATGGATCAGTTGTAGAATTCGAGAAGGTGGATGAATATATGTACTTAGGTACTCTTATTGATCAGACATGTAAAGAAGAAACTGAAATCAACCTGAGACTGACCAAGAGCAACAAGTGTGCTGGAGCCATGAGCAAAATATTTAAGGCCAAAGATATATCTCGTCATACAAAAATAAGAGTATACAAAACTATAATTAGACCCACAATGCTATACGTTGCCGAGACATGGACTATGAACAAAACCGTACAGAACACATTGGAAGCATGGGAAAGAAAGATACTTCGCAGAATATTTGGGGGAAAAGTAGTAGAGGGAGAATGGAGAAGACGAACTGATGCAGAAGTGTATCAGTTGTATGCTAACCCTACAATAACAAAAGTGGTGAAAAAACGTAGACTAGAATGGCTCGGCCATCTAGAAAGAATGCAAGGTGGGACTAGTCAAGAATATTGCTTGGAGAGTACCTGAGGGCAAAAAACAAGAGAGTAAGACCAAGAAAGAAATGGAGAGATGCAGTAATGGAAGATGTCAGAGAGATGGGAATCAGAGATTGGAAGCTGTTAGCTAAGAATAGAAAACGATGGAAATCATCCATCCAGCAATGGGCCTAAAAGGCCTGTTAACGCTGTACATACATACGAAGCCATGTTAGAGTTATAATGTAAATATCCGTTCTAATGATCCCTTTTAGGGTGAAATACGTATAAGCAGATATGCAGACGCACTATACGTGAAATCAAAGCTTAACTGTCTTTTTCCTTTTATTCAGGTATATTCTTTATGAGTACTAGAAACCAATTCGCTAAGGAATTTTGTTTAGTTGAGTTGAGTTAAGTTAAAATACTGCTATTACTACTATTACTAAATTTAACATAATTCGATTTTTAAAAATTGGAAATCATCGTTTTTGTACCCTGTATTGCCTTTCCACAACATTTCTAGCTCGCACAAGAGATTCATTGTAAAGATTCTCTGCTTCTGTTGTAGCATCTTGCCGTGCTATCAAATATGATTTTAAACTGTAACCACGATGACCAATTATAAAAAATAGTACAAACCTAACAAAGTCTTCTAAGTGCTTTAAATCTTTCACTATTATGTCACTATTATTATATGTTGTTTTATCATGTACAAAATATAGCAATTTTGCAACAATATTTTAAATTTTTAACTACTGATTGATCTTTTGGATACTTAAGGCAAAAATGCTTTTTGTGAACGATATATTTCTCCATTTGCACCTTCATAACAATCTATTAGTATTAAAGTACAAATAACTGCAGCTACACATCTTGCAAATAAAATGGTATAAAACTCTTCTTCATCTTGGACCATTTCATCATTTGCTTTACATATTTTCAATTGGACTGATATAACTGCTTCTCCCCTAACAATATGTGCTGACTAGTGTTTTCTCTATATACATTATAACATTTATGTTTCTTGGTTTGCCTTTTATTGCTCTTTTATTCACCAATGTTAATGTTATGACAAATTTTATTATATCTTAATATTATTACTTACGTCTTTGTTAGTTTTATGTTATGAAAGTTTCGATATGTGCAAATAAAGACTGTAACGATTAAAACGTTACATTTTTGTTCTTATTAATTTCAAAGTAATTTCCATTATTTTCTGCTCGTACTATTTACTTCTCGTTGATAATAACTTCTTTTTCCTTTGTTTTTATTCCTATATTTCATTTCAACATTTTCCTACTACAAATAAATTCACCCATTAATTTCTTAAGTTCCCTCGTACTTGTACCTGCGCTTGCTTTGTCATACAAAATACAGAAACCCCACTACTAAATAATTTACTTGTACGAATCCGATTCGATTTACTGCCTCTTTAAAATAAACAACCAACCAACAAGGTACTCAATAAAAATAAATCTTCATGATGAGAAACTTCCAACAGTCTTGGTAAGTTTAATACTTTGTTCTTTTTACAACGACAACATATTTTCATACAATAATCAAGAACATGAGCACTGTGAGTTTTTCTTATAATTTTGTGTACGCTAGTACTTACAAACCGCTTAATTTTTATTATTATTTTCTTTCTACCTATACTTGCTGTAACAATAATAATTCAATATAAATCTCACTAGCATGAATCATACAACTTTGCTTTTTCGTTTTCCATTTAATAATTAATTAATCTATTAATTGCTATTGCTAATTCGTGAGTTTTGGCAACATCAGAGAAATCTGAATCGGTATGCAAGTCTTAGAGAGAAGAGCTTTCCGCTTGCCAGAATTCTTCTGTTGTGGGACAAAACTCGTGTCATGACAAATTTTATATCGGCTTTTGTTTTTCCAGCCACATGGTTTAGATCTAAGAAAAAACACCTGGTTTAGATGTAAGAAAATCCACATGGTTTAGATGTAAGAAAATGCACATGGTTTAGATGTAAGAAAATGCACGTGGTTTAGATTTAAGAAAAATGCACATGGTTTAGATGTAAGAAAAGCATATGGTACATGGCACATGGTTTAGATTTAAGAAAAAGCACCTGGTTTAGATGTAAGAAAATGCACATGGTTTAGATGTAAGAAAAAGCACATGGTTTAGACTTAAGAAAAATGCACATGGTTTAGATCTAAGAAAAATCACATGGTTTAGATGTAAAAAAAAGCACATGGTACATGGCACATGGTTTAGATTTGAGAAAATACACGTGGTTTTGGTTTAAGAAAATAGAGGCATGGTTTTGATGCAGACAATTTATGGATCGAGTTGAGAAGAGAGCAACAGCAGCATCTCGTATAGAAGTTAAGCTAAGTTTCTTTCTTTCTTTGAATTTATGTATAGATGCTTAATTCTCTGTTATCAAAACCTCAATTTTTTAATTATTGTTAAATTCCAATTTGTTATTTTACTAATTTATCAATTAATAAAGAGATGTGTTGAATACCTATTTTATTAATAATTCACGATTTCTCCAAAATTAATTAGTTTATGCCGAACATTACCCCTGAGGGGTTTTAATGTGCAATGGATGAGCTAGCCGTTACACAATTGGCGCCCAACGTATCTACCTATATAAATTGTATCTATCTATATAAAAGGCTATGATGACAAGTCGCACCGTTATTCGAGTACACTAATGACACTATTTAATAAAGAAATCTGATCTACCACCATTTGACATTTTAATCATATTTTGTTCTTGAAACAATACGTTTAATTAATAATACTGTATTAATTACATACTAATATAATTAACAGTACGTTTCATAATATTCTCAAGGTAGAATTTAATACAAGATAATTTAAAGCTTAATGTTAGTTTAGATTTAAAATCCCAACGCCATCTGAACAAAGAAATCTGAATTACTGACATTTTAACCTATGAGTCCATCATATTTTGTTTTTGAAACGATACATTTAATCAATAATACAAAAAATAATAATTATATATTAATAGAAATAATAAATAATATTAGTAATATTTTTAAGGTACGATTTAATACAAAATAATTTAAAGTTTTTTGTTAGTTTAGATTTAAAATTCCAGCCTCACCTAGGAAAGAAATCTGAACAGATAACCTGACAGATAACATAAATTAAAATTATCTGACATATCAAATATAAAATATTTATTTGCCAAATAAAATACTGAATAAGAAATCTGAAAAATAAATTGTGTTTATTTTTTTTGTGTTTTATTTGAAAAATTAATTGTGTTTATTTTTTATTTATCGTATGGCAATTACAACACATTTAGAACAAATACACAAACACTAGTAATATAGGTATTTGACAAATTTTAAATAGTTACAAACAAACGTCAAGTGTATTGATAAAATCAATTGACTCTGAAGTTGCAAACAGGAAGTCTTCAGGGCTACCATTGTAGGATCTTGGACACTCTAGGACACTCTTCAATAATGTGGTCGATGGTTTGGTTCTCCCCACAGTCACATTGAGGAGACGGGTTCTTTCCCCATTTATGTAGCATGTATGCACATCTGCCATGTCTGGTTCTGATCCTATTTAGAGTGGACCATGTTTGCGTGGAAGATCAAAACCTGGTGGCTTGTGGGTAATGCAGGGCATGTTATTTTGTCATTCGTTCCATTCTTGGGACCATGCATTTGTGATGTTGAACTCCTCATGTATGATTCTTGCCGTTTTCATTGGTGGTTTTCTAGAACGGAGACGGGTATTTTATGCATCCTCGGTATCTTGGTGGATCGGCAGGTTTATATTGTTCATGATCTTTTTGTACTCACGTGTAAGTGCGTCGACTCGTCGTAAATGTGGAGGTGGGATGTGACTTAATAATAAAAGCCATTGGGTGGGAGTTGATTTAATTGTACCAGCTATCATCCTCATAGTGCTGTGCAGCTGATTGTCGACCTTTGTTACGTGTGGACTGTGTAGCCAGAGTGGAGCACAATATTCAGCGGTCAAGAAAACAAAGGCTAAGGAAGTAGAGCGGAGAGTGGAAACCGATGCTCTTCAGGTGGTACCGCAGAGCTTCTGTATAATGTTATTTCTTGTACCGAACTTTTGGGCAGTTTTTGTTAAATGCTCTTTAAATGATAGCGTTCTGTCTAGTGTTACGCCCAGATACTTCGGTGTTTTTTTGTGGGTAAGTGTGGTATTTTCAAACCCTATGTTGAGTTCGTTTTCAGCAAGTTTATTGTTCAGGTGAAAGCAACTAACTTCTATTTTGGATGCATTTGGTTGAAGTCGCCACTTGCGAAAATATTTGCCCAATATATATAGGTCTGCCGTCAGAACTTCTTCAGACGTTTCTAGTATTCTGCATCGTGTAGTGAGGGCCCAGTCATCAGCGTATCCGAACTTTCTTGACTGTGTTTGCGGCATATCTGCTAGGTATAAGCTAAATATTAATGGAGAGAGCACTGCATTGTGTTTATTGTAGTTCGATATATTGTAGGCTATCGCGAGATGAAAAATATAACCTAAATATTGCTGTTTAGTGTAGGTAAGAGGCATGGATATTAAAAGATTTAATGCAATAGGAGAGTATGATCAGTATGATGCTTATTGTTTATAAACCTATAAAATATAAGTATATAATAATATAGTTTATATAATATTTAACGCAGAACTGAACGTTTTAATTTTTGTAATGATAAAGTGTTTTGAAAAGGTTAACATTAAGTAAACCGACAGTGATCTATATTCTGAGAAAATATTGTAAATAGTTGTTAATAAATGATTATAAAAGTTGGTGTGTTCATATTTTCATTTACTTAGTTTAAGGATTCAATATTTTCATAATTTTAATAATCAATAAATGAATTAATTTACCTTTTTCAAGAGATATTAGTGCTATCGATTCAATAATGGCAGTATAGAATTCCAAAATGAAAAATATGCACAAGTACCTAGGTTATCAGATTATTTTAATAATTATAAAATACATTCAATTATATATAAAAAAAGACTCAGAGTAAGTATACAAAATATTCAGAGTGTGATAGGAAATTTTTAAAACTTTCAATAAATCTATGGAATATTGATTTTAAATTATGACATATTTCTTGATACTTCTTGGATATGTTTTTTAGATCCCTACCAGGTAGAAATAAATAATTCTGTATTCTTAATAAGAAGTATAAATAGAGATAATAGATATAGGTTCTTACAAGGAGATTCTGAATATAAAGTAAATCCATTTTTAAGAAGTCCACTAAACAATCCAATTTCTATAATAAATTTCATATTAGAACCAGATATGCAACATAACTTTTTGTGATGGAAGAGAAGGTTTGGGTACTATTTTATCCAGTGAAAGTGGCTGTAAGGTTAAAAAGATTCAACTGTTATAATCTACAGCAACAATCTACGAGTATAACCTAGTGAGAGATCAAAATTAAGATAATTTTGAAAATGAATTCCTAAATGAAGACATTACTGAACTTTTTGAAGTTGAAGATGTTTGAGTTAACTTTATAAGTTAACCTTATATAGTATTTTAATGTTAGGGAAAAACATAGAGAAAATTATTAAACATGTATTAATTTTTTATTCGTTTATAAATGTTTCTTTAAAATATTTAATTTATTCCTGTCACCACAAATTGTATAATTAAAAGTGATAATAAAACATTATTGTAATTTCTTTGACCATTAATTAAATATTGGTGTCTTTCGAAATAAATTTTACATTTATCTTAGAGATAACTAACGGGTAAAGACGGGTTTAACGTGAAAAGACGGGTACATTTTACTTTATAAATAATATTTATCCTTCAGATTACTGGAACTAATATTTATCTGTAGGTGAAAAGACCGACCCTTTCATGCGAGAAGTTTATTTTAAAATTTTTATATTTACATATTTTGAAAATTTTGTTGATCCTAAAGGATTGGAAAAACCTAGATATAATAGTAGAACTGTTCAACGCTATCTATACTACGGGAATCATCCCTAGAGAAATGTTGACATCAGCAAAAAAGTAAATGCTAAAGAGTGCAGTGACTATTGAACCATAAGCTTAATGTCACATAGCTTGAAAATTCTTTTGAAACTTATCCACGCCAGAATTCACACTAAACTGAAGCTGGATATTAGTGACACACAATATGGGTTCCGCAATGGTATGGGTACCAGAGAGCCACTATTCCCCTTCAACGCGCTGACGCAGTTTGGATGTTAACCGTCCTCTACGTTTGTTTTATAGACTACAATAAAGCGTTTGACAAAGTAAAACATGACCGACTCATGGAAATTCTAAAAAAATAAAAACCTAGATGAAAGAGATTTAAGGCTAATAACAAACATTTATTACAATCAGTGAGCAATAGTACGAATTGAAAAAGAGACATCTGAAAAAATGGAAATAAAGAGAGGAGTCAGGCAAGGCTGCATACTATCACCTCTATTATTTAACGCTTATTCTGAAGAGGTAATTCGAGAAACTCTGGAAGATGAAACAGTCGGCATAAGAGTAAATGGAGTCTTAGTTAACAACATCAGATATGCAGATGATACAGTAATAATAGCCGATAGTTCACAAGACCTGGAAAGACTCATAAGTAAAATAGTAATGTGTAGTAGGGAGTACGGACTCTCGCTCAATATCAAAAAGACGAAGTTTATGAAAATTTGTAAAAACAACCATAATACTAACGAAATCTTGACAGTAGAAGGCCAGCAGATCGAAAGAGTTAAAAAGTACACTTACCTAGGAACACTTATAACAGAAAATAATGACTACACTGCAGAAATCAGTCAGAATCGAAAAAGCACGTTCTAATTTTATGAAAATGAAAAAGGTCCTATGTGGCAAAGATTTAACATTAGCTTTTAAAGTACTCCTAACAAAATGTTACGTATATAGTGTACTATACTATGGAGTGGAATCATGAACGTTAAATCTAGACACAATGAGACGACTTAACGCCTTTGAAATGTGGACCTCTAGAAGAATTATGAGGGTTTCCTGGGTAGATAGAGTTACAAACAATGAAGTACTGAGAAGAGTAGGTAAAGAGAAGGAAGTTGAACTTACAATTAACGGAAGAAAGCTATAGTATCTCGGACATGTGATGCGGGGCGAGAAGTATGGCATCCTGCGACTCATAATGCAAGGAAAAATAGATGGCAGAAGAAGCATCGGAAGAAGACGAATTTCATGGCTCAAGAACCTGAGAGAATGGTTTGGACGCAGCTCAAAACAACTATTTAGAGCTACTGCCTTAAAAATTAAAATAGCTATGATGATTGCCAACCTCCGTAGCGGAGGTGGCACCTGAAGAAGAAGAAAGAATTGGCTGCGAATTTGGTGATCGGTAAAAAATATAATACAAAACTCGAGCTTTCCTAACAAATAAATTTCCAAACTAGAATTACGCTGGTTTTATAGGTATGTCGATTTCATAAGACGACTTTACGCAAAAAGTTCTGCGACTCTCCAAAAGTGACTTATTTGTTATGAAAGTTGTACAAAAGCTTAAAATATTATTTTATTGTCGTTCTAGCCTTAAATAGGAAGAAGACAAAATAAATTAAGTGGAGTGATTGTAGACGCAATTGATTGGATCCCCCGTCGCAAGGGGACGGGCAAAATCACTAGCCTTTTATAAAAGGAAACCTTTCAAAGATCGTATTATTCTAAACAAGACATTTTTTCACTGTGAACTCTTGAGTGGCGTACATATATAAATTTATTTTTGGATTAATTTCAACTTGAAGAAAACTGAAATTTACACTTAAAGTGAAATTTCAATTTATTTACTGTTCACTTTAAATTGAATATGATATTTTACTATCTTTTATTGACATACATATATTCTTTTATTTTTTTACTTGACGCTACTCGCGATGACTGTAGTCTTGAAGCGGTAGTTCCGTGAAGCTTGTCTCAGCATTTAAATATGAATAACAAAACAAAATACAACGCCAGTATAGAAGCTTTGCTTGAATACCCAGATTTTTGCATTGATTAGCTTTAAAAATCGCTTGATAGTTGACCTGAACCAAGATATTTATTGAGCATCATCTCTTTGGTTTAGACTGTTAAGATTTATTTCTCTTCTTCTTCTTCTTCTAATGGCGCTACAACCCTTTGTGAGTCTTGGCCTGCTTAACAATGTTCTTCCATTCTGCCCTGTCGGATACTTTCCTTCGCCACTGCCTGATGTTCATGGTTTTAAGATCCCTCTCTACGTCGTCTATCCATCTTTTACGGGGCCTTCCTCTTGTTCTGTTTCCTTGGGGCTTCCATCTCTGGACTACTTTTACAGCTCGATTATCTGGCATTCTTTCTAGGTGACCAAGCCAGTTTAGTCTTTGTGATTTTACAAATCTGACAATATCTGCGCTCTGCATTAGTTCATCCAGCTCGTGGTTCATTTTAATTCTCCACGAACTATCGCTGCATTGGGTTGGTCCAAATATCTTCCTTAATATTTTGCGCTCAAATATTCTCAGTTGATTTTCATCAGTGGTTGAGAGGGTCCACGTTTCACATCCATATGTGACCACTGGTCTAATTACTGTTTTGTAGATTCTCAGCTTAGACTCACGATTCAGTAACTTACTTTTCATTAAGTCTTTGTATGCATAAAAGCACTTATTACCGCTAAGAATCCGTGCTTGTATTTCTTGACTGATGTTGTTGTTGTCATTTATTATTGAGCCTAGGTAGGGAAAAGTGGAGGCATATTTGTAGGTATGGTTGTCTACCTTCAGATTCTCATGTTCATTCGATTTTGTGCACTCCATATATTTTGTTTTACTTTCATTTATATATAGATCAAACGTAGCGGCTTCTCGTTTCAGTTCTATAACTTTTTCGCTCAATACCCTTTTGTTGCGGCTTATTATGGCAACATCATCCGCATATGCGCATATTTGCATAGATCTTGTATTAATACAGCCGTTTACATCCAGTTTTCTAACAACAGCTTCTAAAGTTAGATTAAAAAGTGTTGTTGATCTTGTCTAACTCCATTTTCAATATCAAAGGCCTGCGTCATATCTCCATCTATTCTCACCATAGCTTTGGAACCCTCCAGAGTCATTCGTATAAGTTTAACCAACTTATTGGGTATCCCTAACATAGATAGTTGCTTTAACATCTTTTGTCGATCTACTCCATCAAACGCCTGTTTGAAATCGATATACAAGTTGTAAATAGGTATGTTATATTCAACACATTTTTCATGTATACCTCTTAACATATGTATTTGGTCTATAGTTGACCTCTTTGGTCTGAAGCCACATTGGTATTCACCAATAATCTCCTCCGAAAACTATTCCAGGCGGCTATATATAATTCCTGATAATATCTTGTAGATGACATTTAAAACTGTTATGCCCCTATAATTTTTGCAGAGTCGTTTGTCTCCCCCTTTGTACATAGGAAGTATGATTCCCACTTTCCAATCTTCTGGGATGACTTCTAGTGTCCATATGCGGTCGATTAGTTTGTGGATACGCCTCCATAGCGCATGTCCACCATTCTTTATCAGTTCTGCAGTTATTCCATCTGTGCCAGGTTCTTTGTTATTTTTTAGATGTTTTATGACGTTTATCGTTTCTTCCAATGTTGGTTCCTCAACTAGTTGTTGTGCTGTGTGGTGAATTATCTCTTCATCCTCGTTTTGTTCTTTTTCTGGATTTAACAGCTCTTGAAAATGCTCTTTCCACCTTTCCATTATTTTCTCTTTCTCGCTGATAATTGCCCCATTTTTGTCCTTGCAAACTGTTGATCTTGTTATGTATCCTTGGGTGCATTGCTTGATTTCCTTGTAACATTTTCTAGCCTCTCTTCTGTTATTATAATCTGTAATTTGTTGTATTTTTCTATTCAACATTTCTCTCTTTTTCCTTCTGTATATTTTCTTTGCATCTTTTCTGAGTTCTTCATATGCCTTTCTATTCGATCGGGAATCCCTTTGTAGACATTTCTGTCTAGCTATATTTTTACTATTTATTACTTGTTGACAATCTTGGTCAAACCATTCCTCGTTTCTTTGGCTTGAGGTTTCACCTAATGTTTCCTTTGCCATATTTGTAATTGTCGTTTTGATGATATTTCATTCTTCTTCAATGTTGTTTTGTTCTCCTCTTTCATTTAATATTACTTTTATTTTTTGCTGGTACTCATTCTTCTTTTTAGGATTTTTAAACATATATGTATTCCATTTTCTTTGTTTGGCGCCTTTCTCTTTTCTTACCATTAATATTCTTTGTTTTATCTTCGATATAACCAAGAAATGGTCCGAATCGCAATTTGCGCCTCTATATGTTCTAACATCTGTTACGGAGGTTGCCCACCGCTTAGATATTAATATGTGATCAATTTGATTAAATTTGTGTAAAACTGTGGCACTCTCATACCGTTGTTGCTGGTAATATTATGTAAACTATGCTTACCAAAGGATTCTGCACATATATTCTCTTTTCCGAGCTTCGCGTTCATATCACCCAGAACTATAACTGCATCTCTCTTCTGTGCGTTTTCACATTCTACTTGTAGTTGGTCATAGAATTGGTCGGTTACTAGTTCATCTGCTGCTTCTGTTGGGGCATGGATATTAATAATTGTAACATTATGAAATTTTCCCCTTAGACGTATTTTGTATATTCTTTCATTAACTGGAGTAAAACCCAATACTGACCTGCGGCATTTATGGTTTACCATAAAACCCACTCCAAAGTCTCCTTGTCTTTCTGCTCCACAGTAGTACATACTGTATTCTTTTTTATTTATGCAACCATGCTCTTTAAATCTGATTTCTTGGAGAGCTGCTATGTCTACTTCGTACTTCAATAGTTCCTGTGCAATACTTTGCATTTTGCCTGCCTGCAGCATGGTTTGGACATTCCAGGTTCCCAGTCGCAAATCCATCATTAAGTCATTATTCCGTAGCTTTGGTCGTTGTCCGTTGGTCCGTCCGGTTAGTTCATTGTTCGTAGCATTCGTGATAGCTGAGTTTAAGGTGAACAGGTTATCGGCCTATTGCACCCGAGTCCAGTGCCAGGGCTGCTGGCTATAGCTTCTGAACAAGTTATGCTTTCACCCTTCCTCGTCCGCCCTGACCCTACCTTCCATTGGGGTTGGTTACCCAATCTCCAATAGGGTTGCTCAGGTTTAGCGGGGTTCACCCGTGTGATCAAGATCACACTTCTTGGAGGTGAGGATAGGAATTGAGTAGGAGAATTCTATTTCTATTAATTCTCTGACTTCCCTTCTTCTTGTAGTTCCTTCTCCTATCGGAGGTTGGCTATCATCACAGCTATCCGTACCTTATTGGCGGATGCTCTTAAAAGATCTACTGAGCTGCAACTATACCACTCTCTTAGGTTTCTCAGCCAGGGAATTCTTCGTCTTCCTATGAATCTTTTACCCTTGATTTTACCTTGCATTATGAGCCTTAATATCTCATATTTCGTACCTCTGCTAATGTGTCCTAAATATTCCAGCTTTCTTGTTTTGATGTGTTTTATGACCTCGCAATCCTTTTGTAGCCTTCTTAACACTTCTGCGTTTGTAACTCGTTGGGTCCATGGTATTTTCAAAATCCTTCTATAGCACCACATCTGACTTTTCGTTTTCTGTTAATTTCAATGTTAGCGATTAAATATTAACCAGCAATAATATACACTTTATGTGCACATGGCGCCTTAATTATCAAAATATTTTTTCACACATATAAATTTTTTTTTCTCTGAGAATGGAAATTTCTAAAAACCATATCAGGCTAACCCATCCCAACATCCGAGCCCATTTCCTCTTAGAAGAAGTAGGTCCTGCAAACAGTTGACTATCGCACGTACCGTACTCCGAAAGTGGGATGGCCGCTGTAATGCTGACGACATTTTCGGAGCACTCCCTTCTTTTATCTACATTTTATCTTTGTCGTTGATCCGGCTGGTGTTTCTCTTCTTCTTCTTTCTTTTTAGTTACTCTATTTAAATTAAATTATGTACAATGTACCACCCCTTCCTAATTTCTGTCATCTTCACGATCATCTCTCGTACAATAACAAGGTTCATACCTATTTCTCTATACATTCTATTTCTCTCCACTGTTTATCTATACCACTCCAGAATTTTATGAGTAAAAGTGTCAGAGTATTCACAAGGTAGCCATTATCTGTATCTGCCTTTCTCAATCTATAAAGATATGTCCTAAAACATCAATGTCCTGTGAACACTTGCGTCAGGAAGCAATCCGGTCGCCTGTGACCACAGTCCAACCAGTCCCTTAGGCTCGAGATCAGCATCTTAGTCCACTGAGCAACATTTTCTGTGTTGTTTTACTATTTTTGCCATCTTCCTATTGATCTTTCTCTTTTTTTATGGCTGCTGTTAAATATTCTCTTCTCTCATAGATATGTCTCCTTTCTACTGCAGAGGAAAACAACATGTGATAATCCACAAGGCCGCCGCAGGTACTGTCCGTAAGCGCATGCTACTGACAACAGACTTGTATACATATAAATCTAGGGTTTATTGTCATTGGCAGGTTAGATCTATATTAGGAAAGCTCAGAAATTGCAAAAAGTCATTTTTTAAAAAAATGTGATACCTTTATCCATGTATACCTTCATATATTTACTGGTAAAAAGAGCGGAAACTACTTTTATAAATAGTCGTATAATATATACTTAGTTCATATTTTAGTTTCCAATGAAGTTTTCCAACAAAATTTTATATACAATATTCCATTTTTTCTAAACACCAATTTCCACTAAACTGTTTACTTCCAAAGTATCTGTTACGTACATCCATACTCTAAACCCTTCTGTTCCATTTGTATCCAATTCGTTCCAATCCCCGCGTTCCATCCACATTCGCAGAGTCTTTCATGTGAAGCCAGGTGTCTACTCGCTGAAGTTTCAGTGAGGACGGGGCCTTTTCAGTAATTGAAAGTTGAGGTTTTATTTCGTCCGATATTGAAACTCGCACTAAACTTGTATAAAGATAAATGTAATCCGATAAGTTGGGGGAATGTCTGCACGGGAAACTTTTTACTCTGCTGATATTCGACTCTGCGATTCTATTGTGAGTGTATGTGAGTTTCAAGTGAGCCTGGAATCGAAATAAAGGAGGATATGGATGCTATTCGTGTTGGATTTGTTGTACAAAACTTCTGAAATTAGTAAAAGATAAGAAACATATTTAAGATAACGCAAAATGGAACTTTTTGGTTTTTAAGTTGGATAAGTTTTATTATTGTATTTATTTTATTTGCATTTAATATTTATTACGATATTTTTAAAAAAATTATTAAAAACTGGTCAAATTATTTCTTTCTAATAGGATAACGATTTAACAATCCAGCAAAAATAAGACTTAAAATTGCTGATAGAGAAATAAAAGATAACGTAGTACAAGTTGTAAGAACCTGTAATAGAATAGTGTCATTGAAATTTGATCTTGATGAAGAAGATTTAATTATGAAACAAAACCAAAACGACACGTTTATGAATTTGGAGGACACAGTAGTAGATTGTTAGATGACGATTGTGTTACATTGCACACCCCGTTGGGGAATATTCCTTATTTTAGTTTCATATTATACGGAAAATATTAATGTTCTTCAAAGAAAATAACGAAAATGTAGACAATAAATGTTATATTTTATATAAAATACAAAATTCTTTGTAAACCTTTTCTAACAGCACAAAGATGTTTTGTGTTCTCCGATAGAAAAGTAGTAACTCTCCATTAAAATAATGACCGTGCATTCGTCTTGACGCTTAGTGTGCCTCGGAGAGTTCTTTCTTGAGATTAAATCGAGGAACATTATTTACCGGCCGGTCATCTGATGCTGCGTCGAACGCTCTTCGATGCCCGATCAAGACAAATCGCAGATACTGGCCTCGCTCTTATTGATTTCAATTGTTTTTACTACCTACGTGGACTGTATTAGAATTAATTGTTTCGTGAAAGATGAAAACAACCGTGGGGAGGTGAGATATACGGCTTTGGTGGTTCTGGGAAAAGTTCTAGTTGGATAGTGGCGATCAAATCGTAAAGTAGTACAATATAAGAACCAGGAAATAAATTTGTTATGATATATACATATATATATATATATATATATATATATATATATATATATATACATATATATATATATATATATATATTATATTATATACGAAATTATAATAACATACAACCTAATACTCATTACAATGGAAAATGTCCAAAATTCTATTACATTTTGTAAACTTTTCATTTCTCAAATTAATTACGAACCAGCAGCACCATCTATTAAAAAACTTTATGATAAAGAACAAAGAATTCTTGTACAATTTTCAAAAAATGACACTGAACGCGACATAGTTAAATTTGTAAAAGAATATATAATACCTAAAGTTAAATATCATTTGTACTTTGAAGATCCTATATATGAAATATTTAGTAACGTCATACAAAAATATTTCAAATCTTCGCAATTATCTCTTATTAAATGCACCAAGAAGCTAATTGATATCCCACCAAATGAAATTGAGGAAATAATAAAAAATTATCACGAAGGAAAACAAAACCACACAGGATTAGATGAAACAGAAAGTAGAATAAAGGCCTTATATTATTGGCCGAATCAAAGAGCATCTATCCAAACCTTCATAAATGATTGTGAAATTTGCCAATTAACAAAGTACGACAGGAAACCTGTCAAACCCATGTTCAATATAACACCTACTGCAACTAAACCCTTCCAAATTGTACACCTAGATTCGATTACGTTGGAAAATACAAAATTTTTAACTATAATAGATTCTTTTTCTACATATGGTCAACTATACAAAATAAATTCAGCTCAAGGCATTGAAGTAGAGAATGCATTAATCCGATATTTTACTCATCACTGCATACCAGAACAAATAATATCTGATAATGGAACCGAATTAAAAAATTCAGTTGTCAAAGAACTGTTAGAGTTACACAAGGTAAAAGTACATTTTATAAGCTCTCAACATCCAGAGTCTAATGGATTTGCCGAGAGATTTCATTCTACGATCATTGAACACGTTAGACTAAAAATAATCAAAAAGAATATAAAAATGACCATATTGAACATAAAATAAATTATGCCTTACTAGCCTATAATAATAATCCATTCAGTAACAAAAATGAAACCATTCGAGCTGATTACGGGACATATAGATAATAACTCTCCTTTTGATATCAATATCGAGCAACAAGTTTTAAATAATTATATTTCAAACCATAAACAAAAGATGAAAATACTTTATTCTAATATCAATAAATCTTTACAAAACGTAAAAGAAAAAGTAATCTCAAAAGCTAACGAAAAACGAGAAAAATTGCCTGAAACAATCCCCACTAAAATATTTGTGCGTAACAGACAATAGAGATGTTCACAAATTTTTTAATATAGTTAAATTCAATTAAATTCAATAGATTATAAACTATATAAAAATATAGTAAACATGAAATTGTTTAAAAATATATATTTTTTAAGATAAATCAATTCTTAATTTTAATTTTGATGGAGGCTAGAAAAACGGCTCCTCGCAGAGAGGCTACGGTGTGTGACGTCATCAGTCGTATCGACAACTTGTTGTGTATACGTATTTACGAAGTGTAACCGGTTCTTTAAGTATTTATACAGTGATAATGAAGCCAAATAAGTGGTGTTTGGTACAAAGAGAGGGAAAAACTAGAAAAGGCAGTTATTATGCAAGTTAGAAAAAAAAAATAAATGCAAATATATGTACCTCGGAAGGAATCAACACTATGTTCATTTTTAAAACTTTACAGGAGAGCAGTTTTAAACTTTTTTTCATCAAAAAGTATTATTGCTGCAGCTATTTATTGAGATATCGAAACAATATTTTACTAGAACATTCTGTTTATTGTTATTTACATAATACATTTGTTATAATTAAAAACAAATTTGTTCCTGTGTTTTTAAACCCTTTTAACGGACATGGTGTTGTATCCATCTAATAAAGTTATTGTACTGTAAGAGTTAGTATGGGGTATTCAATAACAACTACAATCCTATTTGACTTTTACTGACAAAATTTATTTAACCATACAATTTTCCTTTACAAATACAAATATGCATGTAAAAATGGCATTTTAGGTACAAACCACTCAGTCATCCTCAAGTAAGTCTCCTTCTGGATAGTCACTATTAGTATTACTAGTAGGTATGCTTTAAGTTTTGATAAAAATCATGGCAAAATGTAGGAACATTTGACAGTAATGCCAATAGATCATTATACTTTTGTTGTGATATAAGTATTGGACTTTGTGATACCAGTTGCAAATCTTTTGGCCTTCGAAACCTAACAAGGTCAATCTCCTGGTTTTCGTTATGAAAATTACTTTTTGAAAACAGAGTTCCAATGCTGTTTTGATTAACTTGCAGTTAAACACAGTTTGACAGAAGAACTTGTTGTTTGTTAATGTCTCTTTTCTATTAATCAAAGGCGGATTTTAAGATGTTTTGATATCATACAAAGACCTTAAATTTTTAAAATCTTCTAGTTCCATAGTATGTACGGTATATTTCATTGAGGTTTGTCTGACTAATTGCTGCCAGTCCCAGGGTGTGTAAATAGAAATGTTAAGTTTTTTCTCTTTCGCTCTATCAGCGCATGGACAGTGTCTGCCTCCATGTGGGTATTACTCTTTAGTAGAAACTTCTGGATGATAATTTTTACTTTTTTAAACAAGTATTAATGCTAACATTTTTATTCTGGCCGTAACATTTGTAAGACCGTAGTATGATTTCTTTTATGTTACTGTCAGGAATGATGGTATCTACCCATTTTAGTAATGCAGATCTTATTTCATTTCCACTACGAATAGTTTATCAGAACTTTTGTCTATATCAGACTGATCTTCGTTATCAAAACTCAAGGCATCTCTAATAATATGCTCTTCATTTAAAACATCATTGCTTGGTGTATTATTTGATTCTGAAATTAAACAAGGCGTATAATAATGGTTGTAAAAGATTTAATAATATTGCTAGTCTAAGGTTGGTATCAAATCACTACATTACCCTTTTGAGGTTATGTTTTTTTAAACATTTAAAAATAATGAACAAAAAGGTAGCTTACCTGTAAATGCAGTAGAAGAATTCGCAGAACTTTTTAGTAGGTACTTCAAGAATCTTTCTCCTACGAGAATTATGGTTTATTGTTCTTATTGTTAGTAACAAACCACTGTAAACACACCATAAATGGCAAAAGTATTATTATTAGATCACTAACAGTCTACCTCTCATCATAGAGATATGCGCGGCGGTAATTCACATGCGTAGAGGGACAAAACATTAAGTCCACATGGTGTTTTATCCCTCTACGTAAAAATTGACGTGTTCTTTTAAAGGTCACTTTCTTTATCAGCAAATGGTTTAGGACCTAGTGCTCTATTCCTTTAAATAAAGTTAAGTTCCTTTTAATAAAAAAGTTAATTATTAGTCTGTAAAAGTGTCAAAATTGACAAAATGGACATAGTGTTGTATCCCTCCGAGGTACAGATATGAAAACCTGTGGTTTGACAATTTTATGTGAATATGGTGTTAAATTGTTTGGAACTGTAATAAAAATCTCAGAATTGTTTTTAGATGTATTTAGACACCCAGGAACAAAACACCACTTATTTGGCTTCATTATCAGTGATTAAATACTTAAAGAACTGGTCACACTTCGTAAATGCGTATACAAAACAAGTTATCGACACGACTGCTGACGTCACACACCGTAGCCTCGCTGCGAGGAGCCGTTTTTCTAGCCTCCATCAGAATTGAAATTAAGAATTGATTTATCTTAAGAAATATATATTTTTAAACAATTTTATGTTTGCTATGTTTTTATATATGTTATAACCTATTGAATTTAACAATATTTAAAAATTAGTGAACATCCCTATTCCAAGGTAAAACAAAAAATTAATACAATGCTGAAGAAATAAGCAAAATTAATAAAAAAAAGGAAAACCGCGAAAATAGTTACTCGACATAAAAATACTGCCGAAAATATCCACTTTTCTAACGTCAAACGACCTAAAAGAAAACCTTACAAATTTTCAGGTTCCTCGCAATCGGATGCGCAGCAATCCAAATAAAAGATGTTACCCATAATCTAGGCATACTACCAATCAAATTGGGACCTGCAAAACTTCAAAAATCTAGCCACACATTTGTCCATTACTACAATTTAAATCCGCTTTTAGAAGAATATTATAGCTTAAATATACAGTATGATCACCTAGCACAGTTAATCGGCTGAAGATGGCGAAAAAATTAACTCAATACTAGAACACTTAAACACGAATGAAGCAAACTTGCAAAGCCAAATCAATAACCAGTATTCGCTAAGTCACGAAATTATCAATAATTTTAATGAAGCAATTCAAAACACACAAGAAAACGAAATTAATTTAAAATCAAAAAATTTGGCAATAAAAAAAATAGTAGACTTCCAAACAAATCTTGAAAACGTCAACTATTTAAAAGACATGTTTAACGAAATTATAATAACATACAACCTAATACTCATTACAATGGAAAATGTCCAAAATCTTATTACATTTTGTAAACTAAAAACATTACATCCTAGCATTATTAAGTCCAGTGAATTATATAACGAACTCCAAAAAATTTCATCACATTATAAAACACAACTACCCTTTGAAGTAAAATATGAAAACATTTTAGATTTCGAAGCTATTTTACAAATAACATGTAAAATAGAAAAGAACCAAATACAATATTTTCTTTCAATTCCTATTAAGTATGAATCTAATTTCGACTTTTATAGATTATTACCAATCCCAACTAAAATTAAGTTAGAATTTGTTATCATGTTACCAAACTCAAGATATTTATTAAAAAACGAAAAAATAACAATTCCTCTAAATGACATTTGTACTTATGGTAAGATCTTTCAATGTCCTGGTTATCTCCAAATCAACCACGAGCCCTCATGTGAAGATGAAATTCTATTTCATGGCATCTCCACACACTGCCAATACTTAAAAGCGAAAATTTCATTAAACCATATCGAAATTATCCAAGAAATTAACCAATATTTAGCTGTTTTTCCTAAAGAAGAAGAAATACTCATTAAATGTGAAGAAGAGACGCAAATAAAAATCCTAAACGGAATTTATCTCACAGAGAACACACCATGTAAAATTATATTCCAGAATAAAGAGTTAACCTTTCAAGATGTCACATCAGGACAACCAATGATGATAAACGTACCACAATTAAATCTCGACATTCTTAAAATAGCACCAATGGAAATAACGCTAAATTCATTAAAACTTAAAGATATTCCAAATCACGAATTAAGACCCATATTACAAACTACGCCTATGTATCACATTCCAAGTATTTGGACAACTCTATTGTACATTGGAATAATTATAACAATCATTGTTCTATTCAAAAAGAAAATAGCGAAAACGAAGAAAAACAATTCTACAAAGAAGGAAGAAGGGCCAACAATCGAACTTCCACAACAGGCTTCGTTCTAGGAGACAAGGAGTTATCGACCCATAAATTACGAACTAAGCTTTAATGAGGTAATGACCCAAGTCCAGTGAACTGAAGAACGCTGATTAAGACAACATATGTTCCGAATGTTATACTTTTAATATTATATTTCATTCTGTATAAAAATCATATTGTTAGTTAGTTTAGATTCTGCTTTTATCGTAGTAAAACCTATTGTTACTATTTTGTGTTAAATAAATATTTTTTAAAAATATAGTTTTGGAAAACTCTAATATATATTTTATATATATATTTATATATATATATATATATATATATATATATATATATATATATATATATATATATATATATATATATATATATATATATATATATATATATATATATACCAATTTTAATTTGCATCATCCCATTTCACAAAATAAAAATCGCTAGGTATCAATCGGTTTTGCATATAGAGCAATACAATAATTATTGTCAGATAGCGATTATAGACAACAAGGAATAAAAAAAGCACTCTTAAAAACCAATTATTCTCACTGGATTAAAGTGTTTTACATCATCTGTTCTGAAATTAGATTTTTGTGACTAAAGAAGTTTACTGTGGTTTGTGCCGTAAGTACTTCTTTCCAGTTAATCATAGTTTGATTAGAAATATCACTTTTAAGCATCAATAACATATTATCATCAATAATTGACCGGTAGTTATAAATTGACCAAAAACTAGTTGTACTCATATCGTTATTTAGCTAATTTGGTAATTACCAGACCGATCAACAAATTTTAAAATAAACAGAGTCGGACTTTATTTGATTTAATCTATATATAAAATAAAGTCCTATTAAGATCGCATATAGAGGATTCATCATGTTCATAACATCAGATAGAAGTTCCAACGTAATTAGCTCTGTACCACAACATACCAACACAGTTAAATCCTACTCGAAAGTTTTAAGCCAACATACATACCCTGGTCCTGATCAAGCGACCGTTTTCTCTTCAAAGGATGGATTACGCCTACAGGACTACCTCATACCACTAGAAGCACTTATACAGCCCAAAAATATCTTATTTTCTTCAAAGCTGTCCAATAATCGAGTGTGCATGTATCTAGCGAGTAAAGAAATTGTGGATAACTTTATGCAGGTACATGATGGTGTAATACTAATAAATGATGAACCAGTTCAAGCTAGAAAATATGTTACTCTAGCAGATAGGTTAGTTCTATCAAATGTATGCACCTCAATCCCCCATGAAATTCTTATTCACTAATTAGAAAACCTAGATCTCAAGCTAATGTCATCAATGACCTTTCTTCATATTAGCTCTATTTTACCGGAATTCAATCATATTTACAGTTTTGGAAGACAAGGTTTTATCAACCCTGTTATAAATCCTTTACCAGAATCTTTTTTGATTAATTACGATAACAAATCCTATCAAATTTTCTTATCCCAAGATAATCAGTTATGCATTAACTGCAAACAGCAAGGACATAATGCTAATGATTGTAACAATCCCACAAACTCTCAACAATCAAACACACCTCCAACTATTTTAACAGCTATTAAACACTCCTTTACAAATGGACACCATTAAAAAACTTCCCAATCAGCAATCCACTTCCTTTACAAACAGTACAAATCCTGAACATGTCGAACCAAAAGAATCCTCAGTTACCAATACCATTACACCTCAAGAAAATAACAGCACTATATCACTAGATATTACTCAACAGACAAGCCGTAAACGTGACGTAGATGAAATTGTATCACCTTCACCAACATATACACCAGCTCTTTCAGAAAAAGACAAACAAACAGAAATAAATTTTAGAAAACCTACACAAAAACACAACAAAAAACCCAAGAAAAGTTCTGATACTGACATAAAAATAATAATAAATGAACATTTACCACTATATCCTTAATCACGACCAATTTATAGATCTGTTAGAAAACGCACCAGGTTCTCTAATAAATATTATCACCACTATAACTAATTATACACATGGTTTTACTGGATTATTAGCAATGATTAGTAACTTATATGCTCACATAACAGATAGATCTCTTAAAATCAAATGTACCAAACTTGCAGAATTGCAGAATTTAAAAAACTTAATCGAGTAATAAGATAACACATAAAAGAGGATATTAATAAACATTAATGAGAACAAGTCATAGAAAAAAAACCGAAGTCTCAAATGCACCAAACCAAGACTAGGAAAGAAAAACATAATAACCATTAAAAATGAACAAGGACAACTAGAAAAAAGTATTTAGTTTGTTTATTTATAAAAGAATTAAAAAGTTCTACGCCGATCTGTACTGTTCCAGAAACGACCCCCCTAACTCCTCAAAGCAGAACTTGAAAAGGCAGATAACAAATGTCAACTCAGAAGTAATGCCCGAAATATGCGACAAAGAAATAGAAAGAGCAGTAAAAGAAATAAAAAGGAAATATAGCTCCTGGAAGCGATGGAATCCTAGCAGAAATGCTGAAGGGAGGCGGAGAAGAAGCCATCACATATCTAAAAATATTATTTAATAAATGACTATTCAAAGACAACATACGCGAACAATAAAATATTGCTAAAACAATACTAATACACAAAAAGCGAGACACCACAGACCTGAAAAATTATCGACCAATTTTACTTTACAAAACCTTTCAAAAAATCAGACAACCGAAATAAGCAGACGTGTAAAAATGGGACGGGCAGCATTCGGAAGATTCTCATACGTACTTAAACATAAAAATATACCTCTAAGACTGCGAATCCAAGTGTTTAATTCCTGTACCCTACCTGTACTTGCGTATGGAGCTCAAACCTGGATATTCACTAAAATAAACATGAAGAAGATCCGAAAAACTTAGAGAGCTATGGAACGACAGATGTTGGGTATTTCACTGAAAGACCATAAAACCAATTAAGATATTCGTAATAGAACAAAAGTAAAAGATGCTGTCGAACAGGCAGCTAAACTGAAATGGAAATGGGCTGGACATAACGAACGTTTCTAACGAACAACAGATATGTATCACGAGAATTAGGAGAGGCCTATATTCGGCAATCCGAATAGAGAGAAGGGCTTAAAAAATATATATAAATTCAATATGTGTAAATAAATTAAAATAGAGTTAGTATAAATTAATGTGTAAGAAGGCTGCATATAAATTAAATAATAAAGTTTAAATAAAATTGGAAGTAAAATACCGTTACAATAGCACAATAGCAAACCTGCTTTGTGAGTCGGCTTGTTGGGATATCAGCTATATGTATCAGGTGCAGTGTAAACTGAGTAAATCTAAACTAATTTTAAATTCTGACAATTCACTCATAGCCCAGTCTGGTTAAAAAAAGGTGGAAAAATGTTTCGCAGATATCTCAAGCTTTTATGACATAGGTGGGGGATACTAGATGATGAATAGATGAAAAGATACTCCTAGTTTTACCTTGCGTTTTTTTTAAGCAATAATTTATGGTCACAATTTGATTTTTTGTCTATAAATTTTTTCCCTTATATTTTAAATAAACAATATTTATGTAATTTTTTTATGTCAAGAATATCTTTACTTTCCCGTTTTTTTTAATTAAAATTGATAAATAATTTACAGAGATATTTGCAAAAAAGCAGTTTTTTTGCACTAATTTATAAATTTTATTAATTTTTTTATTAACAAAATAAAATGGTAATAATACATTTAAACATCAAGGAATTACCATCTTTTAGATTTGTGCGAAATTTCCCTTCGATCAGTTAAATATTTTATAAGTTATTTAATTTGTTTATCCCTAAGGCTAATTATTTAAACTATTGAGCTTGCCCTATGCATGTTGCTAGACACATTCAGCAAATTTTATAGGATTCTTTAAGACTTAGACTATCTCAGAAGTTAAATGCATATTGAGTTTTCATCGAAATTGTTTACAAAATAAACGTTTGAAAAAAGGGTATGTTTTTTACTTATAAACAATTGTAATAACTTCTATATTTTTTTAAGCTACAGACTTGTACGTACAACCATTGGATAGCTGGTAAAAAAGCTCACATTAAAAAGTTGGTGACTATTTTTAAAAAAATCATATCTCCATTGTTTATAAACATTAAGAAGTAAAATTTGCACAAATTTTAAATGAAAATCTAAACTTTATATTGAAACTTATAAAACTTATAAAATTTATCTAATTTTTCGAAACGACGGTACTTTCGAAAGATCGACATAGGAAAGTGTAGAGGATATCTGTTTCAGCTCCGTTTTTTTTTTCGGCATCGGAACTTCAAATTGCAACACGTAGGAAAAATTTACATTATCTCGGCTTAATTTGCAGCTGCAAGCCTCTTTTTTTTAATTCTGGGGTAGCTCGTCGAAATATGAATAACTACATAGTTTTCACTGGCCGGAAAATATGGGAAAACTCGGAAAAATTGAGTCTATTTGAAATTCACCCTAAATACTTACTTTTTTTTTAATTTGCTCGAAGAATAGTCTGTCGCAGTATTAATAATGATGACATAATTTTCACCCCCCATAAATCTCGGAAAATCCCGGAAAATCAACATATGTTTTTTCATTTTATATCAATGATGTAATAATACTTATATATTTTATAAATTAAATTTCAGGTAATTTTTTACACATTATATTATTATATTCCTTATATTAATTATAATTGTTTTTATTTTTATAATTAACAATATTGATTTTTATTCTATTTTTCTTACAAATATGATATAAAAATATTAATCTAATCTGTCTTACTGCTTTGATCAAATAAGTCGATTTTTTCATCACTTGCCTTATTAAATTTTGCAATGTTTATTGAACTTTACATTTTTTATTTTTCTTTACATACATTGGTTTAAAAGTTAAAATTTGGTTCATTTATTCGACTTCACTGTCACGTCTGAACCTTTTTGTTGCAGGTTGTTTCTCTTCACTTATTAAGTCAGTCTTTCCATACATTAACATAATAATGGGCGATCTTAATGCCAAGGTGGGTCAAGGAAAGGTAGGAGAACAAGTAGGAAAATATGGGCTTGGAAACAGAAATGACAGAGGAGATCGATTGATTCAATTTTGCCAAAGTGAAGACCTCGTAATAACAAATACCTTTTTCAAATTACCTCCTCGACGGTTATATACATGGAGATCTCCACAACATACCAAAGAAAAAATAGTGAGAAATCAAATAGACTACATTATGATAGCAAGGAGGTATCATAGTGCTGTTAAATGTACTAAGACGTACCCAGGAGCTAATATAGGCTCAGATCATAACCCGGTAGTTACTGTGATAGAGGCTAGGCCAAAAAAGATTAGAAGACCACACAAAAAGGCACTAGATTTAAATAAACTTAGAAACAAAAATATACGACAAGAAAAAGGAGAAGAAATAAATGAAAATCTCCGTTCGGTGCACCAACAAATTAACGATACAAACAACGTTAACCAAAAATTAAAGTACATAAATACAGCTATACAAACAGCAGGAAAGAAACATTTTACAAAAACAACAACAAAGAATAAGGAGTGGATGACACAAGATATACTAGACTTGATGGAACAAAGAAGAAAGATGAAGAATTACCCAGACAATTACAAAAAAATAAATAAACACATAAAAAAGGGAATAAAAGAAGCCAAGGAGGAGTGGATTAAAGAACAATGTGAAGAAATGGAAACCTATGAGAAAGAGTACGATGCGTTCAATATACACAAAAAAGTAAAAGAGATAACAGGAAGCATAAAGAAATGACAAATAGGTTAACTTAAAGACAAAGATGGAAATCTTATTGTAGATCCAGAGAATAAAATAAAAATATCGACAGAATACCTGAATGAATTATTTGAAGACGATAGAAACAACTTAACTCAGATAATCAATGCAACTGGGCCAGACATATTGAAAGAAGAAGTAGAATACGCAATAAGAAACGCTAAAAATGGAAAAGCAAATGGACCTGATGAAATTCTTACAGAACTGTTGAAGCTTTTAAATGATAAATCCGTATCCATAATATTAAATTTTGCAGCGAGGAGCTAAAACAGTTTCCCCTCCACTTTCCTATGTCGATCTTTCGAAAGTAACTTCATTTCGAAAGGTTTTAAGTTTCGAAAAATTGGATGAATTTTATAGCTATAAAATTCAATATAAAGTTTAGATTTTCATTCAAAATTTGTGCAAATTTTACTTCTTAATGATTATAAACAATGGAGATATAATTAACAAAAAAATTGTCTCTAACTTCGTTCCTATTGTTCATAGAAGGTTTATTTTTTTGATAAATGTGAGTTTTTTTATCAGCTATCTAATGGTTGTATGTACAAGTCTGTAGCTTGAAAAATGTAGAAGTTATTACAATTGTTTATAAGTAAAAAACATACCCCTTTTTCAAACGTTTATTTTGTAAATAATTTCGATGAAAACTCAATATTGATTTAACTTCTGTGATAGTATAAGTCCTAAAGAATCCTATGAAATTTGTTAAATGTGTCTAGCATCATTAATAGGGCAAGTTCAATGGTTTAAATAATTAGTCCCAGGGATAAACAAATTGAATAACTTTTAAACTATTTGACCGATTGGGGGGAAATTTTGAACAAATTTAAAGGACGGTAATTCCTCAATGTTGAAATGTACTAATAACATTTTGTTTTATTAATAAAAAAATTATTTAAATTTATAAATTCTTCCAAAAAGCTGCTTTTTTGCAAATATCTCCGTAAATTATTTATTAATTTTAATTGAAAAAACGGGAAAATAAAGATATTCTTGATATAAAAAAATGGTATAAATATTGTTTATTTAAATTATAAGGGAAAAAACTTATACATAAAAAATCAAATTCTGACCAGAAATTATTGTTTAAAAAAAACGCAAGGTAAAAATAGGAGTATCTTTTTATCTATTCTTCATCTAGTAACCCCCACCTATGTCTTAAAAGCTTCAGATATCTGCGAAACATTTTGCCGTGAAATCGATGATTTTTGTATAACCAGACTGGGCTATCACCTATACATAGATACACATACGGGCCCAGCATATTAGCCTGGGTTACTCCAGCACGAACAGATGCAATTAGCGTTCTTGAAATATCTGTTGAAAAGATATAATTTTTAAATTAAGTATAAAATAAAAAGTTGAAATTAATAATTTTAAAAGAAAACTTGGGTAAAAACTGAGCATCCCATTCTAATGAAATGTGAAAGATCCATTAAGTGATTTCAGCATAATTAAAGAGCGAGTTACAAACAGTCATTCGTTTAAGTGAATATAACTCTAGCGGTCGCCACCGAAATTCATTCAAAATTAATTAGAGACTGAGGAGGAGAATCGTCTATACCTCGAAACTTTCTCTCTTCCTCACCGATAAACTCCCGGTCGTTCCACAAAAACTTTTGCACTCCCAGTTGCCTTTGACAGAAGTATTTCCCGCTTTCAGTGGAACTTTACTTTGGAAATTTAGAAATGAGTGTCTTTGCAACGACGAATTTTCATTAATTTTTCTCGTTCATATTCCAATTCGACTCCAAGTCGCTTTCGAGGTAAATCTCGAGAAGAATACAACCTTTCGTTTTGGTTCAATTAAATTACGGCTCATATTTTAAATTAAATCACCCACTTTTGTTTCCTTTCTTTCAAAATCTTTTTGCTCTTTGAACCAAACGTGGATCCAAAAGAGTGACCTTCTTTTAATTATAGATGAATTAATTATTATCATAAATAGACATATAACACAAAAGTGAATAAAAAGCAAAAGTAAACCGAATATTAAATTTTAGTAGTACTACCCATTGGGATTAATTATTTATACAGTTTTAGTTGAATAACGTTTATTTTCACATTTAGATTTCCTCTTCTAGAAATGGTGATTAATTTTAAACTGTAACAACAAAATAGCTTCCAAACCATTTTGTTATTTTCTTTTAAAAAGTACTATCCTAAACATTATTTTTTCTAATTAAAAGACACAAAAACTTACGATAATGGACATAATAATTTTTGTAAAAAATGGACGTATTCTATAGAAAATTAAGCAGAGAGATAGAGGAACATGGCTGTCGACATAAACCAAGGGATTTATTTCAGAAGATCAAACTTCTTACCAGAAAATTTAAATCTCAAATGTGGTATGTACGAGGCGTGTTGTTTAAGTAAGTACCGTTTTGGAATTAAAAAAACACGTGCAAAGATATGGCAATAATTTTATTTTTACATGAAAGCCTGTACCTTAATCTACTTTTCTACATAATTTCCGTGAATACTGAGGCACTTTTCATAACGTGGCACCAGTTTTTGAATACCCACCTGATAAAATTCTGCCGCCTGACTTGTTAACCACTGCATCACAAATGTTTTGACTTCGTTATCGTTTGAAGACGCTGACCGTCCAGGTGTTTCTTCAAGCACTGGAACAAATTGTAGTCGCTGGGCGCCAGATCAGGGCTGTATGGAGGATGATCTAGAGTTTCCCATTTAAATGATTTGATGAGACCTTTGGTTTGATTAGCCGCATGTGGACGGGCATTGTCATGCACCAAAACAATACCCTTACTCAACTTGCCACGTCTTTTGCTCTGGATTGCATGACGCAGATTTTTCAATGTCTCACAATAAGACGCTGCATTGATTGTCTCATTACGAGGCAGAAACTCCACTAGCAATACTCCTTTTCTGTCCCAAAAAACTGTGCACATGATTTTTCCGTCAGAAATTGTTTGCTTAAACTTCACTCTTTTAGGTGATGATGAATGTCGCCATTCCATGGATTGTTGTTTCGATTCTGGTGTGACGTAGGCCACCCACGTTTCGTCACCAGTAACAATTTGGTCTAAAAAATCTTCACCTTCACTGTGGTACCGCTCAACGAAAGTCAATGCACTGCCTAAACGTTGGGTTTTGTGCAAATCCGTCAACATTTTTGGAATACAATTTCCGGTAATTCAAGTTCTTGGTAACAATCCGATACAAAACACTACGAGAATACTAAGAAAAGCAGTCGGACAATGATGCAATTGTAAAGCATCTGTTTTCTCTCACCTTTTCGTCCACTTTCTACACCAAATTTTCATTAACGACCGAAGGATGCCCACTCCGTTCTTCATCATGCACATTTGTGCCGCCATCTTTAAATGCTTTTACCCATTTCCTTACCATTCCATCACTCATAATGTTTTGTCCGTAAACTTCAACGATCTCACGATGAATATCGATCGGTTTTACGCCTTTAGCACTAAGAAATCGTATAACAGCCCGTACTTCACAATCAGCGTGACTCACGATTGACTCTACAATGAAGAATCAGACTGTAATGGCGTCAGTGCGTAGACAAGAGATGTAGGTAACCAGCACTCATGCGCGGAACGCCGACCGTAGCGCTGCGGCGGCGGAATCTCAAAACGGTACTTACTTAAAAAACATGCCTCATAATAGATAAGGAAGGTAATCTAAAGACCGATACTGACGAAATACTGGAAACATTGCGAAACATCTGTGGCGAGCTATATAAAAATAACGAGGTAACAGCAGAAAACCAGTGGCCTTCTTACTACCATAGAGAACCTACTGTCTTACTGAGGTCAATATGCATTTAACAGGTTAATTGCGTAAGGCGCGGATCCGCGTCCAGGCTGTTCATTCCTCGGTGCTAACGGCGCGGTTCCGCGCTTCAAACATGACTTCTATTTATGGTATAATATTTTATTAGCACGAGAGTTGTGCGTTTCTTTGCTAGTTACGAAGTTAGAAGTTACGTCACAGTTGTCACTTTTGTTGTTTCCTTTTATTTTGACGCGTGTTTGACGATTGCAATGATGAAAACCCTAAAAAGTTAACAGAAGAAGAACTTGAATACTTTTTAACACAATCAGATAGTGAAGATGAATATATTTCATCAGAAGACGAATATATTCCATTGACAGGCGATGAGGATGTAGATGAGTTGGGTAAGTTGGAAACAAGTTAGTTTAAAAAAGTGTTAAAATTGTATTTTTTTAGGTGACGACGATATTTCGGGTATTGTACAAGCCATGCAAAACGAGGAGGAACCGAATGAGAATTTAAATCCAAATGCAGGAAATCCAAATACACATGAATGGCAAAATGATCATGATGAAATGAAAAAAAATGAGTTTATTAGATGTTGCAACTTGTTGGTAGAGCCACCACAAAGTAAAACACCTTTTGATTACTTTCGTCTTCTGGCGGATGAAACTTTTTTTGAGCTAATAGTGACAGAAAGGAATCTGTATGGTGAACAGTTATTTTTATCGGGTGTTACAGAAAGATCTAGAGTAACAAATTGAAAACCACCCATTACCGAAAAATTACATACATTTTTTGGGCTACTCTTACACATGGGAACATAGAAAACCAAGAGAACGCAAGATTACTGAAAAACTGATAGTCGTTTTAATGTAAAGTGTTTCCTAGAAAATATGAGTAGAGACCGTTTGTTGTTAATTCTTCGGTGTCTGCACTTTGCCAAAAATCCAAAGGTAGGAGAAGTTATAGAGGACAAGCTGTACAAAATTCGTCCATTGTTAAGATTTTTTAATCAAAAAATGAATGACATATCATCCTGACAAAAATCTCTCCCTTGATGAATCAATAGTTATGGCGTGGTCGTCTCTGTTTTACAATGTATTTTAAAAATAAGCGCCATAAATTTGATATAAAAATGTATGACTTACTGAACCTAACGGATTAGTTCAAAATATGAAAGTTTATGCTGGTAAATTTGATACTATCGCCGGAACAGACCATTCAAAAAAAGTTGTCATGGAATTGATGTACAAACATCTAAATGCACGTCACTCGTTGTTTATGGACAATTTTTACATGAGTATGGATCTTGCCGAAACACTTATGAAGAACAAAACATATTGTACAGGAACTCTTCTGGGAAGAAGACCAGGAAATCCTGTAGAAGTGACTAAAGCTAAGTTAAAAAAAAGCGAGTCAGTAGCAAAATATAACAACGTCGTTGGTATTGGCAAACGGGTCGATAAACGGGAAGTAATGTATATATCCACTGAGTTCAGCAATGTTATGGTAGAATGTGAGAAAAAACGAAAACAAAAATAAAACTAAAACCTCTTTCAATCGCCGAATATAATAAAAATATGAGTGGTGTTGATCGCAAAGATCAAATGTTATCATACTATCCTTGCGAAAGAAAAACCCTTCGCTGGTACAAAAAATTGGGTATACATATACTACAAGTGATTTAAGCAAATTCCTTTTTTTTATTTAATAAATATTCTGGAATAAAACTGTCTCTTTATGACTTTCGACTAGAAATTATAAGAAATTTACTACGCTCTCCTCAGAAAAATGTTCCTAAACATTAAATAACTTCGGCATTACTTCGTGTGAACGGCATATTTTGAATAAAATAACTGAGAAAAATACTAGTACTATTTGTTATCTATAACGATTAAGTTGCTTTTATTATATTATTATTAGTGTATGTTGTGTTACTTTTCAAATAAAACATAATTTTTCTGTAGCCTTTTATTTCAAAAATAACACGCGGATCCGTTAGCATTTGGTGTGAAAATTTAAAGTGTGATGCTAACGGCGCGGATCCGCGTCCTTTTGACAGTTGCTCTCAAATATGGCATATAATGTTTAAAACATCTAAAACATCATATAAAATGCCAACAACCAATTCTTATCACTGTTTGTTGAAACAAAGTTCCTAGCATCTGGCGTGTTCCTATTAGATTACGTACACAGTGATCCTGTTAAAACGCTAAAGTGAAATAAATCCCCAAGCATTGATTCAATACCTGGTTAAATACTACAGTTACTAGGTAACAAAGGTTTACATATCATCCATTTCATCTGGGTCGCTGTTTGGAATTTAGAAATGGCTATCTGATTGGTGTGCCTCAATTTATATCCCACTACACAAAAAAGGAACTATTACCAGATGTGAAAACCACCACACACTCTTACTAATTATACATGCTAGTAAATTCTTGTTCAAAACAGATAAAAAACAGATAAAAAACCTATCTACATTACCAAATACCTCAGAAACAAGCGGTGTTTGTAAAGGGTGAAGGTACACGGGAAGAAATCCTGAACCTGAGACAACTTACTAAAAGTCTAGAGAATTTTAAGTCCCTAGGATTATATGCTTCTTTGACTACCAAAAGGCATTTGGGTTTGTGAGCTGCAAAAATCTCTGGTCCATTTTAATAGAAATGGGAACACCAATGCACCTGGTGACACTTAAATCTGTACTAGGATTAAAAATCTGTACCAGTCCAATATAGCAACAGTACGACTAGATCAGAACTTCTTAAACCAATTCAAGACCGCAATATTTATAATTAAGGCAATTTTTATCTAAAAGATGTAATCTACAGCAATTTGTTTGTAAGTAGTGACAGTTTCGCGTATTGTCAACGTGAACATCAGACTGCTTTATTTAATGGGTCGGTTTTCTGTGAATTGCAGTCAGAACTTAAAATATCAATAGAGTGGGTAAAGAAAGGTCGGCAGTGTTCTACATAACTAACCCCTGCTAAAATTCTGATAACTTTCTTTTGCATTCTAAAAAATTGAAGCCCTTTTGTTGAATTGCCCTATATGATTAATCCATAGTTTAGGTAAGAGTGGAATAAAGAAAAATATGTCATTTTTATTATTTCAAAGTTGACAACCCATGCTGGTTGGCAAGTAACAAGTAACGAACTTAATAGCTAGATAGCTTTTTCTTAAGTTGTGAGATATGAGCCGACCAGATCAGTCGATTATTTATGGTTATTTCCAATAGTTTAACAGTCTCTTTGTTATCTGAATGATTATGTAAATACCTTGCAGATATTACCAAATTTTGCGTTTTATCAGAATTAAGTTTTAGTTTGTTTGCAGCAAACCATGTGCTAGATTTAGTAGAAACTTCCTCAGAAGACATTTTTAAATCATAATAATTTTTTTCTGATATAACGTATGTCTAATCATTTGCGAATTGTACGGATTTGTACAAAGATATAAATGTAGGCAAATCGTTAACATAAATAATAAACAAAAGAGGTCTTAAAACCGAACCTTGTGGGACTATATGTTTTACGGATAGAAAATCGGAGAGATGACCTTTAGACACTACTGCCTGGTGTCTGCCACATAGATAAGCTTCAGAGGGATACCTCTGATTCCGTAGTAAATTAATTTGTGGAGCAAAATGTCACGTGATACACAGTCAAAAGCCTTTAACAAGTCGCAAAGAAAAATTGCTATGCGATTGCCGCTTTCAAGCCCCTCAATTACCCCGCTCACAACATTAAATACCGCGTTCGTAATAGAACGAGCACTTCTGAATCCATATTGTGAGTTGCTAAAGTAATTATTTGACTTAAAATAGGAATAAAATATTTGTTTGATAACCTTTTCACTTTTCCAAAAGTAGAAACAATGCTTATAGGTCTGTAATTGTCAGGTTTTGAGGAATCCCCTTTTTTGTAAATAGGTAGTACATTTGAGTATTTAAGTACTTCCAAATATACTCCAGTTGATAGAATTAAATTAAAAGATTAGTAAAAGGTGTTAAAACTATTTGGTAAGATTTTTTTAATTTTTTTATTAATTTCGTGAACGTCCCTACAATTAGAATTATTAAGAGACTTTATTAATTAAGAGACCTCTTCTTCCACAACGGGACGAAAAAAAATGCCGAATATATTTAAATTTTTGTTGTTTATATACTTTGAACAAATCGGGATCCTTAGTGGCATCTGCAATGTGTTTAATAAGAGAAAGCACGGGTATTTTTTCAGCAGCTTGGCCTACTTTTCTTTGTGGAAAATGTTTTAATATTAAGTTGTTATAAGTTTATGTAAGAAAGACTGTCAAAAAATCAGGATCATTATTAATATCATAGAAAAAGTCCATCTTTGTATTACCTAGCGTACGTTTAAGTTTCTGTATACCAGAAGAAGTAATAAACCGTTGAAATGTTTGATTAGTATCCAAAACTTTATGCTCAGAGTTAATAAATAAATATTTAGCTCGATGGTTAGAAAAACAAGGTTCAGATACGCCCACTCTGTAGATAATTTCAGAAAAATTTGTCATAATGTTGTCGATGCAACTACTGGACTGGGATGTAATTCTAGTATTATCGTTTATAGTTACTTTTAGACCAAAAGATGTTAATAGATTTTGAATATCAAAAGAAGCGTTAGGTTCAATTTTACTATTTATATTAAAACACCAAGTATAATCAGTTTGTCTACTTTAGTAAGCAAGGACGTTATGACATTCTTAAAATTTACCAAAAACAAGTCAAAGTCACCCTTACCCGATCTGTATACAATTAAAATATTGGTTTTTATTGAAGGTATATAATTTGCACAAAACTCTGAAATTTGCGCTACATTATATTCGTTTAGAATACATAACATTTTCTTTTACATAAATTGCAACTCTACCTTGTGTCTTTTTTACCCTACAAAAAAACTAGCTACTGAAAAGCTCCAGCTTTTCAGTAGCTAGTTATGCTAATTAATTTTAATTTTTTTTCAATTTGCTAGTGCTCCGAAAAACATATGACGTCATATAAATTTTGATCTGCAAGAAAAGCGTTTATCATATCAACTTTATTTGAACTACACTGCAAATTGACATAAAACATGCTTATCGCACCTTGTGGAATTAGTTTATTTTGATAAAATTTGTGCAAGCTTCTAGGTTTCTTCCTCTGTCTTCTTTATGTGTTGAAGATTGCTTTTAAAGTAAAATCTCCTAACTGCAGCTTCTTTGTGAAAAATATTATTCCTGTTGACTTCATCAATTTTATTAAAAGGAAAGTATATCTTATATATTATGTAAAGTATTCATTTCACGCAGTTAAAAGTAATATCGGGCACCGTTTCACCCAAGAATAATTTTAGAAGGTCATCGGCTTTCATATCAATACCTATGCGGGATACAAATACATGGCCTTGTCTAAGAATAGTGTTTACAGTATACTATTCGTTGCTTTTTTTTCTTTTTAACATAGCAGTAGACTATGTTCTCTCCATACTAGACTCCGACGCAAGAGGGATACAATAGACGTTAACCATACGCCTTAGCGATCTGGAATACGCCGACGATATCTGCCTGTTAGGACAAAGGTTCCAAGATGTGGCTGATCAATTGGAAACACTTTCCACTAAAGCCAATGAAGTGGGTTTAAAAATCAATATTAGTAAAACAACACGCTATATAGACGGCTACGGGCAAGGTACGGTTAAGTTGTACTGATAGCGTACTCCTAGTTTTTAATAAAAACAAGTAGTTTTATTAAATAGTTTTTTAAAATTAAAGTGTTTATCTACTAGATACTACTACGTAAGTCATCTATACGTAATTATTATTTTATTATTGTGAAAAGAAAACGTCAAATAATAAATATACACTACCGTACAATCATTTTGTGAGGTTAGCTGCTTTAAGTACCTTATAGTAGCATGCGATTGGTTTTTCATTTACCAGAGTCGGAGTAAGGCCTTCGCCACCGTAGCTTAAAATGACTTCACACAATGTAAACACACCTTCCGATCTAACCAGTCCAGTAAATCAACGTTCGAATATCACAAACAGTTATGCTTCAGCCGCTTCACATTCTTTTCCGAGTAAGAACCAAGCAATTGTATTTAGTTGTATCGATAATGCTAAACTGCAGGATTATCTCATTTCTTTGGGTACAATCATCAACCCAAAAAATATTATTTTTTCATCTAGATTATCTCATAATAGAATTTGCATGTATTTGGCAAACAAAACCGTAGTAGATAACTTCATGACACAACATGGCTCTATAGAAGTACTCGGCGAAGTTGTAACAGCACGAAGACTTATCTCTCCAGCAGAAAGACTAGTCTTGTCTGGAGTCTGCCCGTCAATTCCTCATCAAGTATTAGTTGAAGAATTACAGAATATCGGTTTAAAGCTTATTTCCCCAATAACATTTCTGAAAATTAGCTCGACTCTTCCCGAATATAGTCACATATTGAGCTTTCGGAGGCAAGTTTATATAAGCCCTATAACATCACCAATTCCAGATTCTATTCTAATAAATTTCGACCAAACACCTTACCGCATATTTTTGTCTCAAGGTACACTCACCTGCTTTATTTGCAAAAATACAGGACACATATCATCCCAATGCAAAACCAGTTCAGTAACGGAATCAACTCATATTGAGTCAAACAATGAAGTACCAAATCAAACAGCTTTAACAAGTATACTACACAAGGTACCAAACACCCAGCAGTCATCAAGTTATCCATTATCAAATCCGAGCATATCACCTACACCTACAAATCTCCACAACAAATAAACTACTAATACTCCTACTCATAGCAACACTTTTAATCAACCTCATTCAGCGGCAATACCGTTTTCACAAACTTCGGAAGCAATATTTTCCAATCTATGAGCTCCTTTTCCATTAGATACAACTGCAGAAAATTCTAATAAAACTGATGCATCACCACAATTTTTTGAAACAACCAATTCAGTACCTCCAGTACTTCCAAATGTAATAAAGCCACATCGTCTAAGTGAAAACTCTAATAGCAATTGCGAAAACGCAAGTTCTTCCATAAAACGCAGTATTGGTGAGATCGACACGCCTCCCTCAGATTCAGCAATTTCATCAGAAAATCTGTTTGCAAAACCCAAACTCTCTAAACCAAAAAAACCGCGCTCATCTAAAGTTCAATCTACACGGGAAACTCTTGAAAATTTCATTGATAATCATACCCCACCGTTCGTTTTAAATTTCCACCAATTGTCCTTACTGATTGATAATGTCCAAGGCTCCCCCGACACTATTAGCGTCGTTAAAGAATTTACAACTGATATGGTTGGCTTACTCCGTCTTTTACAAAGCAGCTATCAATATGCAAATGATAGATCTACAAAAAGTAAGTTTACAAAACTTCAAAAGAAACTATACACCCACTTAGGGAAAGAGATTTCTGACTTAGATAGTGACAATCTGACAATCTGACAATCTTCTGTAGACAATCGTTCAGTATCATCTAACTCCGAATCTGTTAACAACATTCAACTCGATACTTCAATGGAACATTGATGGAATCGTCCATCGTCTTCCTATGCTACAGCTTCTTTTATCTGAATATTCTCTAGATATTATTTGTCTACAGGAGACAAACTTAAAGACCAATCAGTTGTACAATTCAAAAAATTTTACTTGTTTTTGCAAAGACCGTACAGATGCAAGTCGTGCAAGCGGTGGTGTAGCAATACTAGTAAACAAATCCATCGAGGCGATACAAATTCCAATAGTCAGTGATTTGAAGGCCGTTGCTATCAGAATCATATCTACCAGTTTAGTATCTATTTGCAATGTTTACCTTCCTTGTGACAAACAAGTAAGTTCTGATAGCCTTTCCAGGTTATTAGAGCAACTGCCACGTCTCTCTACATTCATTAAAACACATTTTTCCGAAACATCCTTTTGAAAAGTTGCTAAAATACCAGCTTTCCCAAGCTCATGAACATGGAAGAAGCGTCCAGTTTTTATGGGTTCCCTCACACGTCGGAATAACAGGAAATGAAGAAGCTGACAGGATTGCACGAGAGGCAATTTTAATTGATTTGTCGGAGCCGATAGACAAGTGTGTTTCCAGTGACTTAAAAGCTTATTTTAAAAATAAAGTGTTGTGTTTGTGGCGAAATGAGTGGTCTCAAACTAATTCTAATTTAAATAAAATCAAAAATAATGTGTCTCAGTGGTTTCCATCGTCGGGCAATAGACGAGAACAAATTGCGGTTGCCCGTTTACGTCTAGGACATATCAGATTAACGCACTCCTACCTCTTCACAAAGAAAAATCCACCTATATGTGATCAGTGTAACGTCCGATTAAAAGTCGAACACTTTTTAACAATTTGTAGTAAATATGACCAAGAAAGACAGCGCTACAAGATCTCAAACGCTCTACCACAGGCTCTAGGTCAAAACTGTTCCTGTGACAATATAGTGAATTATCTCAGATCCATAAACATTTTGTATAATCTGTAGGTGTTTAACTTTGTTATTTATATTTTGTTCCGTCGCTAATAACCCTTTGGTGGATGCGACATCTTTTTCTAATAAAAAAAAAACACGCTATATACTATCAACAACATGCAGATTAAAAATGTGGAAAACTTTACGTATCTTGAAAGTGTCACAGAAAGCGGAGGTATAGAGGACGATATTCCTATAAGGATACGAAAAGCTCAACAAGCATTCAGCATGCTCAACCCTGTTTGGAGATCTGGCGAGTATACTACAACGACAAAGATCTGTATGTTCCAGTCAAATGTCATGTCTGTTCTACTCTACGGATGTAAAACCTGAAAAATGACAAAAACCCTTACAGATAACCTGCAGGTCTTTATTAATAAATGTCTACGACGAATTGTTAGTATTTTCTGGCCTAACATCATCACAAATGAAGATCCACTACAGCTAGCCGAACAAAAAAGGGTAGAACATCAAATAAAGTCTAGAAAGTGGGGTTGGATTGGTCACACACGCAGAAAAAATAATTCTAGTATTGCATAGACTGCCCTTGAGTGGAATCCGTAAGGAAGAAGAAAAAGAGGTCGTCCAGTACAAACTTGGAGAAGATCCATCATGGACGAGATAAAAGGTCAAGAAAAGTCTTGGAATGAGGTTAAGGCCTTAGTGCAAAATAGAATCCGATGTCGCGTTTTCACTGAAGCTCTATGGTCCACTTAGGAGTCCAAGAACCTTATATATGTTTATTCGTTGCTTTAAATAATCGGTTTGTATTTGTTTTCTTTTTCGATTGAGCATTCCAAGATGAGTGTTCTGTTATTAGTTTTTTTTTTCTTTTTGTTTATCACTCATGTATGAATGAGGTTGACTTGTGTTTTTGTTTAATGACAATGTAATAGGTTCTAGCCTAGTAGAATCGGGCCTACTAAGTTTCTTGTTTATCTTTATATACTGATCACACACCATAACGTCTAGGTTATGTTACCGGAAGGTGGTAACTTAAAATTCACTATTATGTCAATTAGTTCCTGCTTTTTTAGTTTATTTAGTTCCGCTGTTAAGACTGCGACTTGACTATCGGACGTCATCTTGAAAAAAATTAATAGTAGCAATAGATATTGCTTACCAATCGCGAGTCTGCCTTGTAACTTATTGCATCTTTTTCTTTAATATTGTGACACATTTTCAAAAACAATTTTTTTTGTAACTACTTTCTTGCCTTAAAACATTTGAGTAGTTAAAATTGTACTCAATTTTTAAATGATGGTCAACGGCCTCACACGTATTTTCCTTTTTGTAACAACACTTTTGTGTTGTGTTATTCTCTATTTCAGCCATTGTGAAGTTTGACCAACATAATAACAAATCTGATAATCCAAACAGGACAACTTGTAGATAACATTAGTTTTGTTAGTTTTGTTTTAAATTAAATTCTCGCTTCTTTTAATATCTGTTTTACATGCTTGTATGTTTACTCGATGTTTCTCAAACGGAATTTCCGCAATTTCTGATCAAGTCTCCCCTGGTCCAGAGTATAAATCTTCAACCATCTTATAAAGATTATAAATCATTTTTAAAATGAGTTTAGTTATTGAAAATATAACTGAGCAGGTTAACAAGTAAAATAACAAGAGACTAAATGGATAGTTTTCGAGCTATCACCCTGTATACTCCATAAAATGAATTTAGTAGTTGACTATCAAAGAAAAAAGTCAATTTCGTTAATGGAGAGAAACCTTATAAAATTTTTAAATCTTCAACTAATTCTGGTACGAATGTAGGTCATCTTGTAGCACCTCCGAAATAATAAGAGTCTCACTTCTGAAATAATCAGAACAAACGGTTCAGAATTTACAGCAGAGCTAAGAAAGTTTTAAGCCACAGTATAAACTTAACTTTATTAACTTTAAAACTCGTTCGGGATGTTATAGGGAGATTTAGATCTAATCTTTGAAGCGCTTGCCTTTAATTTTTATGTTAAGCAGCTCAAGAATGTTACGAGCCACGGGAAAGCTAATGGGGTCTTTAGAATTAGCGCCCTCGCGTGTGTGATGTATAAAACTTAAATGACGTAACTAATACTGATTATATGGCAGACATTTTTAATTTTCTAAGTAAGATTGTATGTTATTCTTAAGAGAAAACATATATTGCAAATAAGATATCAAACAAGATCCAGTTTAAGGAAAAAGTTTCTTTTAATTTTTTATATACCATCTAGCTCAAAAATTCGAACATTTTGTAAATTATAAAGTGTTAAGATAGGCCAAAATGTTTAACTCCTAGAATTCGTTTTTTTTTTTATTTTTTTTACGTTCTACGGTATTAAAAATAAGGCTCAGCGCAATTTTAGCCCGTCAGTCCTCTCTCCAACCCCTATCACCATAAACGTCAATTTTTTTTAGGTAAAATGCAATCAATTTAAAAATTTAAAAAAATTCACAAGCATAATTGAGACTTTTACAAAACTTTACTATTATTTATAGACCTAAAAGTTGAGTAGACATAATCTAAAAATGCTTTTTTTTTAGAAAAAATCAAACTTTCTTTTGGAGGTGGCTAAAGGTCCAATTTTTTTTTATTTGGTTTATTTAATCAAAAACTAAATCTCTGATTTTGTTCAGATTTCTCCATTTTATAGACTTCAGACCCTTTATACGGGGCGAGTTTTTAGTGCTACATCGGTCGATTATTCCATTGTGGTACAAGATGTCCAAAAAAATGTAGGCAATGATATTCTCCATACTTGGAAAACATGTGGAATTCTACAGAGTGATTAATAATAAATCAATCCCATATAAAGGAATAATACATTAACAATAGGGTAGACTGATTTGTATATGAAAATCAAAAATATTTTAATTTCAGATTTTGCAATCCAAATAAACATGTGGAGTAGAAAAACAATTTTTTTTGTAAAAATAAATTTTTTCATATTTTGCTGTTTTGAACCGCCACAAGGTCACTAAAATTTTGAATTCAAAAATATTTTAATTTCAGATTTTGCAATCCAAAAAAACATGTGGAGTAGGAAAACATTTTTTTTTGTAAAAATTAATTTTTACATATTTTGCTGTTTTGAACTGCCACAAGATCACTAAAATTTTGAATTTAAAATTTTACAACTTGCATCTCCGAAAATGTTATAATACATAGAATGAAACAAATGCTGTTAATTATTCATGTTTTTATTTTTAAAATTTTAACTGCCACAACGTAATTTACATTAATATTTACAAAAAAATCATTAAATCATTAAAAATAAATTTTATGCTTAAATTAAACAAACAAACAACTGTTCTTACAACTTATAATCTTTTTTTTACCTAAAAAAAGGCATAATTCGGTGTGATTCCAGTTTGGTTCTGATCAAACCATCTCTGCTATCAGCACCACAAACTTTTGCTGAAGCTTCTGTCACAAGTTTAATCATGCGTCAAGGGCTTGCGTGTGAGACGGGTATAACTTAAGCTCCGATAACAGTGCTGATATCTCCGGATTAACCACAATTTCCTGTAAAGTTTCATTCGAACTTGCAATTGTTAATGGTGGTTCAGTTAAGGGTACTGTACTCCAATTTATGGTATCGATATAATCCATAGCGTTCATATTAAGCACAGGTGGTACCTCAAATGTTCGTGGTCGCTGGTTTATATTACTTGTTCGAGCTTTAAAAATACGGCGCATAGCAAGCTCTCTAATATGTTTTCTTGGATCTCCTAACATTCCAAGTAGCATATTTTCTGGATGTGCAAAAAAACTATTTCGCAATAGAACTGGATCCATTACATCCTTTAGGGGTTGTGGTAAATACCTAGATAACTGAATCATTTTCCAAAAATTAAAGGCTCCTTGTAGGCAGGACGGTCTGGTTTTTATAAGGAACCATACTGGAACATACACTTATAAAATAAAGGTTGCTAACTAAAAATTATCTGATGGAACCACAGTGGAAACATATAAACGTAGTATACGGTTAGCCAATGTTGTTGTTGTCAATACTTCCCTCTGAGATTGCAACACACATGTCAAGAAGATATTGTTGATCTGTACTTAAATCAGACCTATCCACATTCTCCTGTACATATGATACAATTACACTGAACTTAACAACAGGTAGATTTTCACATCCAATGAGTGCTTGTCCTATAGGTCCGTTGAAGTGACGAGGTCCAGTTGTACTACCATCAAGGAAATTCATAAGGTGTCGCAAAGGTAATTCATTACAGTGCAGCTGGCAAATAAGCCACTGCAACGGGCGATTTAAATGTTTTTCTAATTGCACAATAACACCATTAAACTTTCCAACATTAACATTCGTCCCATCACACCCTATTACTCTTAAGACATATGTGGATACGTCAGAGTCATCAAAATATTTTAAAATGTTTTTAAAATATTCGCAGCAGTATCAGAATCAGGAGTAACATGCGCCAGATAACTCGACTCAGGCATTTTTAAGATTGTAATATGTTCTTCTCGAATTAACTTTTGACGATTATCTTCCATTTTTAACGTATTATCCTTGCGACCATCGAAAAAAAAGCCACGTAACTGTGAAGAATCGTCCATTTCAAGAAGGGTACGTTTTTTTGTTCTAGCACGACGAATTTTGTTCTTATCTATAATGTTGCTATTATCTTCCACATTTATAATACCGACGTCTTGTAGTACTGCTGAAGCGACTGCAGCACCAGCTCGATCAGAAATACCAAAACGATCGAGTGTTCTTGCAAGCACAGGTAATTGTAACACATTATAGGAAGCTAATGATTTTTGCTGCACAGTAGAAGTTTCTGCAGAACTGATCGATTCATGTGTAAGTGTTTCCGTCGCTATTCTTTTCTGTCGAGATTGATTTTTCGGTAAGTGAAAAACATTCTCATTTAATTATTTTTGAATTTGCAATAAATTTCTCTCCTCTCGGTTCTGTAACTTTTTGGACATTGTTATATCTATTGCACCAATTACCATTCGTCTTTGAGTTCTTTGGTCTTCTAAAAATGATCGTTCAGCTGCTGGCACTTTAAATACTTTATCGCAAGAACAAATATTTAAATCTAGACATTTACAAGCAGCCACATCAAATAGTACTTTGGATTGTGTTCTGAAATCATTTAACTATTTTTTATAACTTGCAACTCCACTGCGTTGTTTATAAGGTTTTAGTTAATTTCTAATTTTAAGACGATAACTTGTTATTCGCTTTATAATACTGCACCGCTGAACGGTTGGAATTGAAGCACGACTCCAAATTTCCTGAATTTTCTTTGCTACGGTTTATTGGGATTTGTTGCAATCGGTTTTAATTCATGTTCAACATAGTTGAAGTAAGTGATAGGTAAGTGAAGTGAAGTGAAGGTAAGTTGATATCTTCAAATGTTGGTAAAACTGTTTCGTTTATATTATTGGACGCTCCAAATATAGGAGACTTTAACTCACTTCTGGTGTTACGCGCCATTTTATCGGTAAACATAAACATAATAAACAAACTTATATTACGACGTAAAAGATCAAGAGATACGACGACTAATACGACTGTATTCCATGGTTGTTACTCGAAAACTGATTCATTCCCAAATCAAAGAATACCTCTTTGTCTAAAATCGATAAAACATTACGATCGGTCTGAAAATATCGGACAGCTAAGTCAGTGGCGTCGCTTCACGTAATGATCGCCTAATTTAGTTTTAACATAATCACCTTGTGGCAGTTGAAATATTAAAAATATACAAAAATGTTATTGTAAAAAAACTTTTAGTTTTAATTATTTTACAATGTGGTAAAATTCAAAATTTAATATTTTTAATATAAAAATTTAGATTTTTGACATTTATGTGGCAGTTCAAAATAATTTATTTTTTAATATTTAATATCAAAAAGTTTGTTTTTATACACTTCAACTTTTTTTCAATTGCATTTTACCATTTTAGTAATTTCGAAAAATCGGCCCACCCTAATAAACAATGACTTAATTTTTTATAATAAGGTAAACACTATATTGTAGTTTTGAAAATAAGTTTAATTCAAATCATTGACTAAAACTTGTCTACAGGGTGGACTAGAAAGTGAAATTAATTTTTTTTGATCACCCTGTATTTTATTTTTTAGAAATGTTGTATTTATAAAGTAATTACTATTTAAATGGGAATAAGTCACAGTTAAAGGTTAAAGTAAGTTTATTGACATTTCAATTTCCACTTAGGAAATCGTTCTCAAAATACAAACATTAGTAAATTAATTAATTAATTTACGTCATGTAAAAACCACATTTGTTGTCGAATATTAAGCGGTTCAATTTGCAGTTGTATTGGCAAACGATTAATTATAAAATCCAGATATATGGCACCATTCAAACGGCCGTCAAAAAAATGTGGGCAAATCACATAATCGCCAACCATACACCCCAAACATTTATAGACCACCTAGTTTGACTATGAGTGTTAACAACATAGAGATTGTTTGATGCATAGTAATGAAAATTATGCCGATAAACCATTTCATTTTTGTGAAATGTGGCCTAATTGCCAAAAAGCACATAATCAAGAAAAGATGAATGCACTTGCTGCTGAGACCATAAACAAAAAGCTAATCTGCTTTGATAGTAATTGAATCTCAATTCTTAATTAAACTGTATGTGCTGAGTATGCAATTTATGTTGACGAAGAATTTTTGCCGCCCAAGTTTGACTAATGTCATGTTGACGTGAAATTTCACGAGTGCTGATATAAGGATCTTCATTAGGAGCTATCAGTACATCATACTCCTTTTCTTTACTTAGAAAAATTTTGGTTCTCTAATTTTTTTTCATATAAAACTGACCCAGTGCGAACAAAACGATCAAATAATTTTTCAAAAGCTCTTGCGTTTGGGTTCCTCCATTCAGGATATCGCTCGTGATATATTCTGGATGCAAATAAGCTTATTCTCGAACTTTCTCCTGATATGCAGATCATATCTGTTATCTCTTCTATCAAAAATTCATTTTTAACAATAAAGACAAGCCACACAGACCGATTTAAAAGGTAATATAAAAACTGTCATTTTCAAAGCCTACCGTTTACAATTTAATAATAGGAAAACTGTAATTTTTTTAAAGCCTACTATTTTACCTTTGTAACTGACAATCGGCAGTTGTTTTATTAGAAATCCCTGGCTTAGAATACTCTTGTTATAACAATCTAAAAATTGGTGTATTTAATGTATATATTGTTTTGCTTAGGCAAAGAATTGCTTAGAATACTCTTGTTATAACAATCTAAAAATTGGTGTATTAATTGTATATATTGTTTTGCTTTCTGTTTTGTGTGCACATTGCACATTGTTATGGTTTATATTTTTTGTTAGTCACTTATTGAATGAAAATAATTTTGTTATATTATCATTCAATATTCCATACTTATTTCTACTTACAAAAATTGAAGGTAATTCCAAAATTTGAAGAAAACTAAAAATATGTCGAAAAGTAATAAATTTAGATATAGAGAGTGCTAAATAAAAATAAAAAAAAAAACGGGTGTGGCAGTCCAGTGGGACTGCCGGTAGAAGTTGTACTTCTATACACGCGTTTGTCTTTACAAATTTATATGGGAGTCAATCTGCACAATCATTACATATGTAATGCTATAGGTCAGAGAGAGCAGAAAGAGAAAAGAATTAGGTATACAGGCATATGGTGCATCGTTTGCTGTATATAAACATTTGACCTTACTCTGCAGTAAAATTCATTGTTAATTTTGTTATTAATATAAAAATACAATACAATACACTGTCACATAATTCAATATTATAATACAATAAAAATTAAAATGCAATATTCATAACCTACGCATATGTTTAATTTACCATGATAATAATATTAATAAAAAAATAATATTAATAAATATTAAATATGTTTTCAAAAGGAACATTTTTATTCTCGAGAGAGAAAGAGAGAAAAAAGATATCTTCTGTCTCTCTCTTACCTATATCTTACATATGTAATGATTTTGCCGATTCACTCAATATATACGAATACACACAAATTTCCAACGTCGAACGCGCGTATAGAAGTATAATTTCAAAAAACGTTTGTGGAAGATAAAAATAAAAAACCAACAACTCGGATTACTCACATATACCAGCGTATAACTATATATATACTATAGTCCACTAGACGATCACGGCTAATTAGGCGATGTGTATTACGATTCTAGTTCGAATATTTTAAAACTCTAACCTAAGATTCCATTAAAACAAATTTAGGTCAGTTGTTTATAAAAGAAATAATGTAATTAATAGTAATTTAATATGCCATTTTATGTAAATAAGTACGCTTATAATTAAAAATAAAATAATCAATCAGTGGAAATAATAACAAATAAATGTTTCCGATTCTATACATGCTAAGATATTAAATAAATAATATTCATCAGTATTTAAAAATGACAATAGGTACACATAACTTATTTACCCATATATTTAATTTACCATGATAAAAATATTAATACTAATTAAAATGAAATATTCATAAGTATTTAAAAATGACAATATACGTAGCTTACTTACGCATATGTTTAATTTACCATGATAACATTACCATTTAACAATATTAATAAAAAAAATATTGTTTGGTGATACAATTGTCAATTTATCTGACATGGACAAATACAATATTATTAATTGTTGTATATATATTTATATATATATATATATATATATATATATATATATATATATATATATATTATATTTATAATATTATGTATATATAATATTATATATATATTATTAAATATATTTACAAAAAGAACATTTTTATTCTCGAGAGAGAAAATATATATTCTGTCTCTTTCTTACTCATTATCTTACATATGTAATGATTTCACCGATTCACTCCCATACAAATTTCCAACGTGGAGCGCGCGTATAGAAGTATAACTTCAATATAAATACAATATTTCAAAAAAATGAAATATACGGTGATCAATTTAAAAGTTAAGAAAATCGTATTTTTTTTTGTTGTTTACTTTGTATACAAATTTTTGTCAATGATTTCAGTTAAACTTAATTTAAAAACTACAATATATTGTTGACTTTACTACATAAAATGAATAATTGTTTATGCAATACTTCTTAATATAGATGGTGCTGATTTCTTAGGGATTTCGAAATAAAAATGGCCATAACTTGTTAAATATTCTGTATACTTATGGAAAACCCAACACTATAAGAACAAGAATTAAGAGAAAAATACAAATTTAAAAAAATACATAGGTTGTATTCTTTAAAAAATTATATGTTTGCTATTCCACGTAGTTATTAATCACCCTGTAGATCTCCACATATTTTCCAAGTATGGAGAATATCATTGCCTAAATTTTTTCTTGGTAAGTTTTTTGAATATTCTATACCATAATGGAATTATCAATCGATGTCACAATAAAAACTCTGTGTATATTTTAAATTAAATGAGGCTTTTAGTATTTTAAAAAATTGGTCGAAATACCTTTAAACCCCCCAAACAACGATGTTTTTCACGGTTTTTTAGGGTTTTGGTGAGGTTAATCATATCGTAAGTTACACATAAAAAGGTGGAAAACTTTTTTTTTTAGGTGGCTGCAGGTCCATTTTTTTTAATCTGGTAGTGGATCAAAAATTATTCCACTACTGTCTTACACGTCAATACGTTTATGTAGTTTACAGATAATTTTGTCCCTAAATTCAAAGTGGCAAATCTGTAGGTCGACAAATTGGCCACAAAAAACAGTTGATTTGTTTAAAACATAGAATGCATTTTTATTGACAAATTATTAACTAAAATTGAAAATACCATTGATGTGATATTAACCTCCTTAGTATTGCTTTGGCTGTAGACTTCTAATATAGTAGGCAACTTTATGCTGTCAGTGTTTGAAAGAAGTCACTGTCATTGCCATAATAATTTCTATTGTTTTTGTTAACATTATATGTACAATTTATGTTGATTAAAACCTTATATCCTAGGTTTTGCTTTATCTTTTCAATTTAATCAACATAAATGGAGAAGTATCTAAGACCCGAGAGGTTCGACGGGGATCCATCTGTCAAATCAACAGCAAAGGAATGGGACCATTGGAAAAGAACTTTTATGAACTTTTTAGCTGCCCATATTGTCACTCCCGCTGTTTCTACTGATAGTGCTGCTGTACCACCCCTCGATATTAATGATACTAAGCTACAACTGTTAATAAATCATATTTCGCCACGAGTATATACATATATAAGTGATTGTAACACTTACAACGAATCCATTCAAACTCTTGACAAAATATACATCAAACCAAACAATACTATTCATGCTCGTCACATACTAACCACTAGTTAGTATGTGACTAGAGACAACAGACAGATGAGTCTATCGATTCTTACATGCAATCTTTAAAACAGTTAGCAAAAGACTGCAATTTTACTGCTGTAGATGCTGATACTAATAAAAATGATACAATCCGTGGAGCTTTTATCGCTGGAATGACATCCACAAAGATACGGTCGAGACTGTTAGAGAGTTTAACACTAACTTTAGAAGAAAATTACAATATAGCTATTTCAATGGAAATGGCAGAACTCAACTCTCAGGTTTATTCAAATCAACATTCGACACTTAGTGCGCTACCTGGTAACTATCAATTTGAGTCACAGAGCTCTCCAACAAATTCTGATTATGTCACTGTGACAGCTGCTACCAACTCTACTAACTCTTCTAGGTCAGCACACAAACGTTTTTTCTGTGGTGGGCCAATACATTCAAGGAAGAACTGTCCTGCTCGAGAATCCATTTGCAAATCCTGTAATAAAAAGGGACACTTTGCAAAGGTTTGCCGCTCCAAGAGCACTAGTGCATCTGCCAACGTATTTGAAGGCTATGAAAACTGCACAGATGCCCTTATAGATACTGGTAGCTCTGTCAGTTTTATTAATGAAGACTTTGCTAACCTGTGCAAACTTCCTAGGAAGCCTTGTATTCAGACTGTTTCTATGGCCTCATTATCACACACCTCTGAAGTTCAAGGTGTGACTACTCAAAATATTAAAATTGGTGACCACTCCTACGACAACATTAATTTACTTATAGTTAAAAATCTCTGTGCTGATATTATAATTGGTCATGATGTTCTATCTAACCACTCAAGTCTAGAGTTTGAATTTGGAGGACCTAAAGAAGTATTCAAGGTATGTAGTGTAGTTGAAGCCTCAGTACCTGCAGTTCCTTTATTTTGTAACCTGACTTCAAATTGTAAACCTATCGCAGTAAAATCGCGCAGGCATGGTGCTGAAGATCAGATTTTTATTAAAAATGAGGTAAAGAAGCTTTTAAATGATGGAATTATTAAAGAAAGTCAGTCCCCTTGGAGAGCGCAAGTGCTTATCACCAAAAACGAAACTCACAAGAAGCGGCTTGTCATTGATTATTCTCAAACAATTAATCGATTCACTCAACTTGATACCTATCCACTGACAAATATCGAAAAAATGGCTTCCAATGTATCACAATTCACTGTCTTTAGTACAATAGATTTCCAAAGTGCATACCATCAGGTTCCAATACTTCCACATGAAAAGATGTACACAGCTTTTGAAGCCGCTGGGAAACTGTATAAATTTTGTCGCATTCCGTTTGGTGTTACCAATGGTGTAGCCAGTTTCCAAAGAACAATCGACTGGCTCATACGCACAGAAAACCTTGAAGGGACATATGCCTATCTTGATGATATAACTGTTTGTGGTAAGACGAAGGTAGAACATGACAAAAATCTTGAGAACTTTCTGAAGGCCACAGACAAATATGGCTTGACACTAAACAAAACCAAGTGCAAATTCAATCAAACAGTAATAAACTTACTTGGTTATACTATAGGACCAAACCATGTCATAAAGCCCGATGCTAGCAGACTACAACCCTTATTAAAAATGCCTCCACCGAATGACACTGCATTTCTCAGAAGGGTATTAGGTATGTTTGCCCATTATTCAAAATGGATTTCCAAATTTTCCAAAAGGGTCCACACATTAGCTCATGTCAACAATTTTCCATTGAACGAAGATGCTTTATCTTGTTTTGAAAATCTGAAATCTATAGTTGCAAAGTCATCTGTTCACGCTATCAACGAAAATATGCCATTTGTTGTTGAAACTGATGCTTCAGAACACTCAATTGCTGCTACCTTGAGTCAGGGTTCCAGACCCGTTGCTTTCTTTTTAAGATCACTTAACTCTAGTGAGCTGAACCATTCTGCTGTGGAGAAAGAAGCATATGCTATTGTTAAATTTTTAAAGAAGTGGCACCATTTTCTTATAGGAAAGCCTTTCACAATCATTACTGATCAAAAGTCTGTAACATTTATGTTCAACACGAAGCATTCCAGCAAGATTAAAAATGAGAAAATACAAAGATAGCGACTTGAATTGGCACCTTATAAATATGACATTGTGTATCGACCAGGAAAAGACAACCAAGCAGCGGATGCTTTATCGCGCATCTGCTCTTGTGCTACTACCACGGCGGCAGGTGCATCAAAACTCAAGTCACTTCACACTGCACTTTGTCATCCAGGGGTAACACGTATGTTTCATTGGATAAAATCAAAGAATTTGCCTTTCTCTCTCAATGAAGTCAAGACTATGACTCGTGACTGTGGGGTATGTGCTAAAATTAAGCCGAGATACTTTAAAAATGAGGGGCTTTTTCAATAAAGATATAAACGCCTACAAAGACAAAACATTTATCATTTTTACTTAATACTTAATATATTTAAAATAAAAAGACTCCTATGAAAATTTCTTCGGTCTGATGACGTCCACGCCAAACATGCTGCAATAAGCATCATTGTTATAAAATCATTTTTAAGCCTGCTTTACCTACTCATGTGTTTATATATTTTATGAATGACTTAGGACTGGGTAAATACGACAAAAAATAAACCTACTCCCACATCCAGTAAAAAATGTTGAATATAATTAATATTTTCGAGACGACAGAAAGTCATATTAGGCGTATATTCACGTGAAATGTATATTTAAATAAAAAATGCTTGTCCATAAAAAATCATGCTCATTGTTGGCTTATATTAAAATTGCCAGGATTTCTTGCGATGTAGGGTTGACTGGGCAAATTTGGATATACTACTCGCTCTATGTATTTGGTATTTCGCGATGTAACGTTAAGCCTAAGGCTGTTTGAAGTTCATAATTAACGGTTATTTCTTAGTATTGTTTTGAAGCAATTTATACTATATGCAGTCACGCTTTGCTGTGGCTTGGTTATTATACGACTGATATTGTGTTCAAATTATTTAAGAGAGTTCAGCTAATATCATGAAATCCGTGATGGCATCCCTGGTATATTCAGAGAATTTCAAAATTATTTTGGATAATTTACGGCTTCGTCTTCATTAACAAAACTGTCGATTGATATAAAATATACCATATCATCTAGTAATAACTGTTGAATATGGAAGTTAATTTCGTTAGCATCAACATTTTTTGAGGCCAAAATTGCGCACTCACTGAGCCAATTATGATTCAAGTAATTATTCAGTATAGTCGAAAAGACACTTACAATTAATTCATGTTTGGTCCTAACTAAATTGCAGAAATGATCTAGAAGTTTGGTGCATTGTGTATTTGGGTGCAGTTTTATTTTACCGTGTCCAATATTTAAAAAATTTGGCATTTATACAATTTAATTGTATTGTGTGTATTTAAGTGTAATTGTATTTAATTTAATTTATCAAGCGGGACACTATCATATGCTTTCCTAAGATCTACGAACGTCAGGTGGACTTCTTGGCCACGAGCAACTTTCTTTTCAATTATCTGAGTAATAGAGAAAACATGGTCTATTGTAGATCGACCTGCACGAAAACCAGCTTGTTCTTCGGCTTCCATATATTGGTATTCTTCTTATATTTGAATATTTATTATTTTCCCATATATTCTGCTAATACTACTTGTAACTGCAATTCCTCTATAGTTTTCAGGTTTCGATTTATCTCCCTTTTTATGGATGGTGCTCATATGCGATTCTTTTTATTCCTCAGGTATTTCATGTTTATTTATGAATTCCTAGAAAATATTCCGTGTATATATTCTTTGATGGTTTTGTATAACTGACTAACATTTCTGGTATTCTCTTCCGTTTCAATTAGTTTTTGTTCCAGTCTACGTTTATATAGGTTTCTAACACTTTCTTGGTGTAAACTATTCAAATTATATCGTACTGCTTGTATTTGCTCCTTTGTATGGTTATCAAATATATATGTATGGTTATTTAATATTTCAACTTAGCATTATCCAAAATCTACAGCTTCCTAATTTCAGATTTGTTATCTAACTGTATCTCCAACTGATATCAACGCCATATCTTTGGCTTTTTAATTCATCACAGTCAAATTTAAAACTTTTTTGTACATTTTGATAGCTCAAAGGACAGAAAAAGATAAAAGATATTTGTAAATTGTTTTCGTTCATAGCACGTCAGTACGCTAACCATCATTATCATCTGTGACCACTGGCTTCCCACGGAGGGCATGGTCGCCCGTTGGGGTTTCTAGGCTCTAAAGTTTTACATAACAGGAGTTTTTACATAAAGTTTTATATTTAAAATCGTTACTTTCTAATTTGTCTTCTTTGAGAAGATTATTTTAGTGTAATGTATATTTTGTTTTCTTTACTATAGTTGACCATGTTTTTCTTTCCTCTGCTTATTTTTCCCATTCTCGTATTCCTAGTTATTTTAAATCCTGATTAATAGCATCATTCCATCTTTTCCTGGGCCTATCTCTTGATCTCTTCTTATTTAATCATTTTCTAACTACTGTTTTTATATTTCTCTGATCATCCATTCTTTCTAAGTGTCCGAACCAACTCAGTCGGTTACTTCGTGTTTCTTTTATAATAGTCGGTGTTTTAAATATTCTGTTTATTTCGTGGTTCATTCTTACACGATTTTCATTCTGGTATGCTAACCACTGAGGTAGAAAATATTTTGGAGACATTAGTTGGAACCTACGTGTTTAAATTTGTGTCAGCTCAAGTTGTCTAATGCTAATTTGTGCTTTAATGCGATCTTACATAGGCTAAACCAATCGTAGAATTCAAAATATGATTTATGAACATTCCATCTCTGTTTGTTATCATATTTGTGTCACCGTATAAATAAGATAACTAATCTGTACTCTTTATTCTCTAATAATGCAAACAACTTTGAAATGTCCAAATCTACGCACACACACGTAGTAGTAATCATAGAATGGAGAGTTATGTATTCTTGTAAATAACTTTTGGAAATCCAACCTTGGTATGGTTACGATAGACTCCAACGCTCTCAGATACACCACCGCCTCCCCAAATTACCATGAAGGGACTGCTATCATTACAACTAGCTTAATTCCGTTACTCAATATAATGTAGCACTTTTTGTTTGTTTGGATTAGTAATTATTTTGTGTCCGAAGCAGATTTGTAAAGTTAATATAATTTTTTTGGGAGAACTCGGCTCAACTTTCCCCTATCCGTTAAGCTGTCACTCCTGCCCCTTGACGTTTAATTGCCAGAAATGGAAAAGTTTAATTGTTAGCCTGGAGCACATTCGGGTACCTGGACATTAATCTAAAGTCGCTTTTTTCTCTGCTGTTATAAGTAGAGACAAATTGCGAATCTGCCGTTTGTGAATCGCTTAATAAAAACTTTCGTAATCGTTTCAACGTTTTATCGACACGGGAACGGTTTTTTTTAATCTTATATACTCTGTAAAAAGGTCAAAGGTATTAGGGTACAGATATAAGTGTGTATTATTTGGATTGTGCGTAAATATACAAACACGAGACAGGCTTTATAAAGACTTTTTATATTCCTTAAAAAAATCTATGACAAATATTATACAGTGTTATACATAATATATATATATATATATATTATATATATATATATATATATATATATATATATATATATATATATATATATTATGTATATATATAATATATATATATACTATATATATATATATATATATATATATATATATATATATATATATATATATATATATATATTGTTATGATATGTAAAATCGAGAAAAATATTGGGTTGATTAAAATATTTCAAAGTTCAAAAACATTAAAATAATTCAGATAAGTAGGATAATAACCAACAAACATTTCGAAGAAGGAAAGTTTTTAAATTCTTGGATTACCTGTATTAAACAAAATGTAAGCTATGCATAAATTATTTTTTGTTTTACTTGAGTGACCCGCATAATTTTAAGTGAAATCCAAAGACAATTGAACCGGGTTTTCCAAATACATTAATGCAGTGATTAGAGACAATAGAAGAGATTTTAGAAAGAGGTTTTTGTTAGTTTTTAAGAATTATAGAAAAATATTATTTGTAAATAAGTTTTAGGAAATTTTATAATTATAGGTAAAAATTTGTTTGTTATCGAAATGAAAAAATGGGGGAATTGTGAGGAGTTTTGATTGGCGGAGATTGAAAAAGGTGGGATAGGTATGTAGGAATGAAAGTTTAGCGAGATTGAGGAGAGAGAAAAGATAATCAGTTGGTTTTTCAAGTCTGTAAGACGAACAGTGATTGTTCTCTGGCGGTTCCCGAGAAGTAGCAAGCAGTAGTGTTGAATGTTAGTGAGTTTTTGTGGAGTAAGTGTATCTGACAGAAGCTGAAGCAGCAAAATATTGTAAGTCATATTTTCTACTTATATTCCAAGAGTCACTGTTCAGGCCAACGAGAGATTCAGTTTATCGTAAAGAGAAGATATTCCAAGAGTCATTTTTCACTCGGGCCAACGAGAGATTCAGTTTATCGAGAGGAGAAAGGCTATCATAATTTAAATGATTTGTGCTTTTGAAGGAGATCATTAAGGACGATATACGTGCAACAATCTGTTGTAAGATTGCTGATTACATAGGGAGCGGTTGAGAGGAGATAATATAGTCTACAAGGAACAAGGATTTGGACCACTCATCATCAGAGAGAGATATTTTTGTTTTTTGCAGTTTTTTCTTTTATTGATAACACAATTTTTACACTTAATTTAGAAAGGATATAAATATTTTGATTAGGAGAGTTAGAATAGTTTGGGATTTTGAGATTTCAATTAATATTGTTTGTACCATAAATTTTGATTGTTCACGTACGGAGAACAAAATTTTGAGAATCCTTATATGAGGTTTGTTTATTGAAGACGTTTGAGTGTGAATTATTTCATTATTTTTATTTCAATATATAGTGTTAGATCATATGTGTTTTTTATTATTCCGGTATTCTCTGGACCTTACCTTTCACATGTAATAGCATAGATATTAAAGCACGAATTTAACCCTGAGATAAAAGAATTAAAAATTGTGATAGAGTCATAATCATATCATTTAAATAATTTTAATTAATCAAAAAAATTAATTAGCTAATTATTGCTTGGCGCACCAAGACTTTAAATATCACAATAATATATATATATATATATATATATATATATATATATATATATATATATATATATATATATATATTATTGTGATATTTAAAGTCTTGGTGCGCCAAGTAATAATTAGCTAATTAATTTTTTTGATTAATTAAAATTATTTAAATGATATGATTATGACTTTATCACAATTTTTAATTCTTTTATCTCAGGGTTAAATTCGTGCTTCAATATCTATGCTATTACATGTGAAAGGTAAGGTCCAGAGAATACCGGAATAATAAAAAACACATATGATCTAACACTATATATTGAAATAAAAATAATGAAATAATTCACACTCAAACGTCTTCAATAAACAAACCTCATATAAGGATTCTCAAAATTTTGTTCTCCGTACGTGAACAATCAAAATTTATGGTACAAACAATATTAATTGAAATCTCAAAATCCCAAACTATTCTAACTCTCCTAATCAAAATATTTATATCCTTTCTAAATTACGTGTAGAAATTGTGTTATCAATAAAAGAAAAAAAACTGCAGAAAACAAAAATATCTCTCTCTGATGATGAGTGGTCCAAATCCTTGTTCCTTGTAGACTGTATTATCTCCTCTCAACCGCTCCCTATGTAATCAGCAATCTTACACAGATTGTTGCAAGTATATCGTCCTTAATGATCTCCTTCAAAAGCACAAATCATTCAAATTATGATAGCCTTTCTCCTCTCGATAAACTGAATCTCTCGTTGGCCCGAGTGAAAAATGACTCTTGGAATATCTTCTCTTTACGATAAACTGAATCTCTCGTTGGCCTGAACAGTGACTCTTGGAATATAAGTAGAGAAATATGACTTACAATATTTTGCTGCTTCAGCTTCTGTCAGATACACTAACTCCACAAAAACTCACTAACATTCAACACTACTGCTTGCTACATTTCAGGAACCGCCAGAGAACAATCACTGTTCCTCTTACAGACTTGGAAACCAACTGACTATATCTTTTCTCTCTCCTCAATCTCGCTAAACTTTTTCCTACATACTTATCCCGCCTTTTTCAATCTCCGCCAATCACAACTCGTCACAATTCCCCCATTTTTTCATTTCGATAACAAACAAATTTTTACCTATACTTATAAATTTCCTAAAACTTATTTACAAATAATATTTTTCTATAATTCTTAAAAACTAACAAAAACCACTTTCTATAATCCCTTCTATTGTCTTTAATCACTGCATTAATGTATTTTGAAAAACCCCGTTCAATTGTCTGTGGCTTTCACTTAAACTTATGCGGGTCACTCAAGTATAACAAAGAAATAAATGCAAAGCTTACACTTTGTTTAGTACAGGAAATCCAAGGATTTAATAACTTTCCTTCTCCGAAATGTTTGTTGGATATTATCCTACTTATCTGAATTATTTTAATGTTTTTGAACTTTGAAATATTTTTAAACAAACCAATATTTTTCTCGATTTTACATATCATAACAAATCCCCGCCATTTGATCTGCCGAAAACTCTTTGTTAAATTTTAAAAATGACAAAAGTTTTCTAGGATCAAATTATTTCACTATGTTATTAAAATCTACTTATGATACTGACAAATGTCGTGAATGTTAAAATACCCCGTATATTGCCTGTCTTTATACGGGATTGGATATATTTTCGTTTTAAATTTTTCCAAGTATTTTCCCTTAAAAGAAAGTTCATAATTTTTAACCACTTGATTTACTTTATTAACAAAATCTCCATGGTTTCCTAAAATCTTCTCTATTTCCTTCTCCATGTTTTTTCCACAATTTATTTTTCTTTCATCCACCTTTTGTTCACATGTGTTCACTGTCCATAATACTTCTTCACAAAATTCTGGATTCTCGTCCATCAATGCCATTTTTTCTTCTGTTTTCTTTTTATTCTCTAATTCCCTTTGGTATTCCGAGCACCATGTTTCTATTCCTTTCATTTCTCTGATGATACCTTCTTTTTCTTCCTGCTTCCATTCTGTTTTATCGTCGGTTGCCAACAATTCTTCTGTACCTTCTATTTCCTGTTTTTCTCTGGTCTCCATCTTATTTTCCTGCTTTCTTTTCGAACTCTTCTTTTTCTTCCTTCTCTTTTTCTTTTCTGTTAGATCTTGTTCTTGTACTTTCGGTTTATCCTCTACAGTTATATCGATTTCTTTGCGTTTTTCCTGTGCATTGATCCTTCCAGAATTTGTTTTCCTATCTGTTTGCTTTTCTTCTCCTGTGTTGTCTGGTTCTGCTCTGATTTCCAGTTTATTTTCCGAAAAATTTATGGTGATATCTTTTTTCCTCAATTCATCAATTCCCGCTATCATATCATGATTTAAATCTTTAATCACCACACATTTCATAATATGGAATTTGTTTCCCACTCTTATCTGTACTCCCAAGCCTTCGTTTACTGTCGTCAAATTTTTATTGTTTGCACCCACTAAATCAACCCTAGGAATCTTATACACAAATCTGTCCAAATTTAATTCTTTTACTAGTTTTTTATTGATTAGCGATATCTCCGATCCAGAATCAATCACAATTTTAATCGCTTTATGTTTTATAAATGCATCTAAAAATATTAGATTAGAATTAGAAATTTGTCGGTCGTTTCCTATTGCTACATGATTCATCTCCCTTCTATTTTGTTGTTGGAAGCTCTGGTTATTTCTATCGTCCCTTTGTTCGTTAGTATTCCTATTCGGAGGATTTTGTGCATCTCTATTCCTGTTGTGATTTTCATATGTTCTCTGTTGTGTGTCATTCCTGTTATCGTAATTTTGTTGTCTATTGTAATTATTGTAATTTCTCGGCCTATATTCGTTTGTTGATCTGGGATGTCGGTTTCTCTGGTCATAATTTGATGAATACCTTCTTTCCGGTCCATTATATTGGTCATGTTGTCTTCTATTTCTCATTTCTTTTCTTTTCGCTTCTTTTAATTGAAGGAATTGGCACAAACTATCAATATCTTGATAGTGTCTCAAAATCACGTGATCTTCCAACGTTTCCTCAAAATGTCTGCTGATCATTTCTACCAGCTGTTCGGTAGAATATTTGTATTCTAGATATTTTGAATTGTTATATATCTGCAAAGCATATCTTTCTTCAGATATTCCCATTTTTTCGTGATATTTTCCATTCTGTAGCTCTTGGTTGATTTCTCTCTGTTTATTTTTCCCCCAGAAATAGTTGAGAAATTTATTTTCAAAATCTGTCCAATTTTCAAACTCATCTTCCTTGTTTTCATACCATAACGCTGCTCCTTCTTTCAAATGGTTTCTAATTGTTTCTTTGCAATCGTCAAAATATCTAATATGTTGTAATTTGGTTTTCAAATTTTTAACAAACGGTACTGGGTGTGTTTTCCGAATATCCCCGCCAAACTGTATTTTTATGTCACCCGGACTTTGGATGAGTACTTCTCTCCTGTCTCCCATATCTCGTTGTTTTCTGATATCCTCAATTTGTTTTTCTATTTCTTTCTTGTCTTCTTGTAAAGCCATTTCAAATTTTGTTTCTAACTGTTCTAATTCCTTTTTCTGTACAGTCTTAATATCTTTCATTTTAGTTTCAATTTCTTCTCTCTGCATCTCTAGTTTCCTCTCTGTTTCTTCTCTGACTTTTTCTAAACAGACTTTTACCTCATTTTCATATTTGTCCAAACGCTTTTCCATTTTTCTATCATTTTCTTCTAATTTTTGTTCATAGTTTTCCAAACGCTGCTCTATATTTCTGTTATTTAGTTCTATTGTTTGTTTTGTTTCTTGTTGATTTCTATCCATTTTTAGTGATGTTTCTTGTTGGTTTCTATCAATTTTCTTTGATGTTTCAATTTGGTTTTTCTCTATTGTTTGTGTCTGTATTTGCATCATTGCTAATAATTTTTCCAGCATCCCTGTTTCTTTTCTTTCCTCCATTATTGTGGCATTTCCTTCATTATCCGATCCTTCATCAATAATTGTTTCCTCTTCTATCTTATCCTCTTTCCTTTCTTGCGTTTTACTTTGACTCCTTGTGGTCGACATGTTGTTTCTTTTCGTTACTGTTTTTGTCCCCGCCAAATGTGAAATTTTACAACACTCTATATGTTTCAGAACACGACAATATTTCTCCCCAAATGTATTAAATTTTCACGACAAATATCAAATATGCAATCAGTAAAATTCAAATAATTCAAAATAAATATCAAATGTACGATTGGTAAAGAAAATAAAATCAAATAATTCAATAGCAGTAAATATCCACTAACTACGATCAATCAATAAATCAAATTTATATTCCCTGGAAAAATTGTCAAAATACTTTCAAATTCAAATTCCCTCAATGTTAAATGTTTTTATCTCTGGATCACCTGTACTTATTCCAGATCTCTTTCCCTTCCTTCAAATGTAAAGCTGCGATATTTTCAAGCCCCACGTTTTGGAAGCCAGTTATTGTGATATTTAAAGTCTTGGTGCGCCAAGCAATAATTAGCTAATTAATTTTTTTGATTAATTAAAATTATTTAAATGATATGATTATGACTTTATCACAATTTTTAATTCTTTTATCTCAGGGTTAAATTCGTGCTTCAATATCTATGCTATTACATGTGAAAGGTAAGGTCCAGAGAATACCGGAATAATAAAAAACACATATGATCTAACACTATATATTGAAATAAAAATAATGAAATAATTCACACTCAAACGTCTTCAATAAACAAACCTTATATAAGGATTCTCAAAATTTTGTTCTCCGTACGTGAACAATCAAAATTTATGGTACAAACAATATTAATTGAAATCTCAAAATCCCAAACTATTCTAACTCTCCTAATCAAAATATTTATATCCTTTCTAAATTACGTGTAGAAATTGTGTTATCAATAAAAGAAAAAAAACTGCAGAAAACAAAAATATCTCTCTCTGATGATGAGTGGTCCAAATCCTTGTTCCTTGTAGACTGTATTATCTTCTCTCAACCGCTCCCTATGTAATCAGCAATCTTACACAGATTGTTGCAAGTATATCGTCCTTAATGATCTCCTTCAAAAGCACAAATCATTCAAATTATGATAGCCTTTCTCCTCTCGATAAACTGAATCTCTCGTTGGCCCGAGTGAAAAATGACTCTTGGAATATCTTCTCTTTACGATAAACTGAATCTCTCGTTGGCCTGAACAGTGACTCTTGGAATATAAGTAGAGAAATATGACTTACAATATTTTGCTGCTTCAGCTTCTGTCAGATACACTAACTCCACAAAAACTCACTAACATTCAACACTACTGCTTGCTACATTTCAGGAACCGCCAGAGAACAATCACTGTTCCTCTTACAGACTTGGAAACCAACTGACTATATCTTTTCTCTCTCCTCAATCTCGCTAAACTTTTTCCTACATACTTATCCCGCCTTTTTCAATCTCCGCCAATCACAACTCGTCACAATTCCCCCATTTTTTCATTTCGATAACAAACAAATTTTTACCTATACTTATAAATTTCCTAAAACTTATTTACAAATAATATTTTTCTATAATTCTTAAAAACTAACAAAAACCACTTTCTATAATCCCTTCTATTGTCTTTAATCACTGCATTAATGTATTTTGAAAAACCCCGTTCAATTGTCTGTGGCTTTCACTTAAACTTATGCGAGTCACTCAAGTATAACAAAGAAATAAATGCAAAGCTTACACTTTGTTTAGTACAGGAAATCCAAGGATTTAATAACTTTCCTTCTCCGAAATGTTTGTTGTACATTATTATGCTACTTATCTGAATTATTTTAATGTTTTTGAACTTTGAAATATTTTTAAACAAACCAATATTTTTCTCGATTTTACATATCATAACAATATATATATATATATATATATATATATATATATATTCTTCTTCTTCTCGTGCCACTCCTAGCGGAGATTGGAAATCATCATGGCCACTGCGACTTTGTTAGCAGCGCGCCTAAAAAGTTCAATCGAACTACACCCGAACCATTCACGTAGATTACGATATATATATATATATATATATAATATATATATATATATATATATATATATATATATATATATATATATATATATATATATATATATATATATATATATATATATATATATATATATATATATATATATATTGTGTGTGTGTGTTACGAGCAAAGCCCGAAATTGGACAATCCTAACATTGTACACAAATTATTGTCCACCTCTAGCATTGTACCCCCAAAATGTACAATGTCCGAAAAAATCAAAATAATTGTCGAAACGCTCATCGGTTCGGATCGATTATTATTGACAAGCGACACACCAAATCAAAAATTGAAAAATCGAATAGAAGAAGAAATTGTTCTACAATAGAGATATTGTTAGTGAAACATTTCAAAGCTTCGAGAGATAGATACATCACTATAATATAGGGAAGATGTTTGTAAAACATCTTAGATTTTCAAGAGAGATGTATGATAATTTAAAAAAATTTAATTCTACGAATCCAAAAGTTAAAAACGCTGGTTAATTATGGATTTATAACCTCAATTGATGTTTGTTTGTCGTTAATAACAAATGGGGAATAATCGTAAAAATCGATATGAATCGATATCTGATATATTATCTTAAATTTTGACGCATGGCTACTTATTGAAATTCGAACATTGTACAGCAATTATTTTATACAAAGTCCGCCGATTATATATATTTCGGAGATTGTACAGTAAAGGGGTACAATGCTAGAAGTGGACAAGATTTTTTGTACAATGCTAGGATTGTCCAATTTCGGACATTGCTCGTAACATATACATATATATTATTATTTCCGGACCGTAAATTTTTATATAGAAACTTTTGTAAAGAAATCATTATTGTTTCGAGACAAAATCCTGTTTCTATAAGCTGTATGGTTTTAAAATCTATCAGTAGGATGCTAAACTGGCTGTAGACTCCCTCCCCCTTTATCCGAACTTGGGACTGGCAATAGTTCTGTCAAGCTACTCGATCCACCCAACAAAACTGCTGGAGTTTCATTTCCAAGATGAAGCACTTCATGGTTTTGTACAGAAGTGAAGGAAAAATGTAAAGAAAAGAAAAAGCTTACCTGAAATACATGTCAACCTAAACATAAGAGACATAACACAATTAGAAACAAAACACATGTACTTGTAAGAAAAATAAAAACTGATCCCTGGGAACGCTTTTCGAAAGAAATGGAACATGATTTTTACGGTCTGCAAAAGGAAATATGGCGCTTCATAAGTGGTCAAAGAACGGGGGTAAAGGAACTAATAGAACCAAAATACATAGAAAAGGATATGTGGATTGACTACCTAAAAAAGCTATATGCAGAGAAAGTACAAACGACGCTAGAACCGGAAACACAGCGAAACAGACACATTAACACTGAAATGAAGGCCAGAACTTATAAAGTCAGTGTAAGACCAATAATGACATATGCCTCAGAAACAAGATGCGGCACAGCCACAACGCAAAGGCTACTGGAAACAGCAGAGATGAGAGTACTGAGAATAATTACAGGAAATACGCTGAGTTATTGAAAGAGAAGTGAAGACATTAGAAGAAAATGTAACGTACAGTGTATAAATAAATGGACACAAAATAGAAAAAACGAATGGAATAACCACATAAGCAGAATGAAGGAGACCCGTGTCATCAAAATAGCCTTGCAATGCTTTGTGCCCTCCAAAATAAATTTTGGCAGGACCCTGGTCTACCTGGCCTTTCGGCTATACAGCCGTTAGGGCCTCCACTGCCCCTACGAGTCCGACACCAAAATGAAGGTGCAACGCCACGTACACAAGGTACGTTTCGTGGGGCTTCACCTTCCCCGTAGTACCTGTGTTGTGATTACCTCACCTACCCGTTATCCCCTCCCACAGGCGGATAGGTGACGCAGGTAGAGGAATTTACACCTCGCACGTAGACAGGTCGCCGCCGAGGATTTCTCCTCTACCACTTTTAAATCTCCTGGCGGGTACGTGCCGGGACACCAACACCACGGTTGGCACAAGGCCAAAAGAGGTGTGTACGGGCCCAGCTCGTTCAACCTCAGCTGGTTCTCTTGGAATGAGAGTAGAGTGGTCCCCGAGAGTCTCGTCTCGGATACTAGGAGTGTAGACCGGTAACCGTGACGCCTAAGCGTCCGTGTGCGTTTCTACAAACCCGACACCTCAAGCGACGGCTCTACACCTCTCGATTTCTACCCATAAGTCGCCTCTTACGACAGGCAGGGCCTTCTCGCCTCGGCTGTATTCTTATCTCCGCGAGCCGAAGGGAGGGTCAAAATAGCAAGAGATAAGTCACCAATCGGCAGAAAAAGTATCGGACGACCGCACAAAAGAATGATTGACAATCTTCCATAGAGGTATGAATCCGCCGATTTAGTTTTGGCTTTTCCTAAATACAAAATTCATAAAACAATTAACATTTTCAACAGTCATAATCAACATATACAGTTTATAGTTGAGGAAGAGGTAGATAATTCTCTACCATTCCTTGACATGAGAATGGTAAGAACTACAGATAATGTGTTGAAAAGCAGATGGTTTAGGAAACCCATGTGTAGTAATAGATTTATAAGATATTACTTACATCATCCAAACAAGATGAAAATGAACCTTATAACAGGATTAAAAGAACGTGTTTTAAGGCTTTCTCGTCCAGATTATCTACAAGATCTTCAATAATTGTTAAAAAAATATTTTAATTGAGAACTCTTATCCTCTAGATATGGTACATAGGATGCTTTTTTTCTAATATTGTTAATACAAATAACTAAATACCATTTTTTGCTAAATCTCAGAACATTGTATTTAACAATCTGTAACATACATTATCATTCACTACCTTTTATATCATTCACTACCTTGTGCTTTAGCAGGTAATGTAATCGGCAAAGACCATATTATGGATTTTGATAATATTTAAATTTTGTGTAATGAAGGTAATACATTCAAAAGGATTTTTTTAGAAATGGTTTGTATTAGCAGAAATGATATAATAATTTAAACAAAAGATCAGAAATTCAAAGTCTAAGAAAAATTTATAATTATATTATTTCTCTACAGTTTATTTATAAAACCAGTAAAATATCACATTTTAATTTAATTTTCCATATACTTGGTACATTTTTTTTAGGCATCTATTAATAATAAATAAATCTTCTATTTTATTATTAAATAAAAAAAAATATTTAACAAATTTTATTTTTTGGCAATATAATTGTCAAAACTGAAAATTGTAAGTTGGCATTCATGGCATTGAGGCTTGTTTGTAATTGGTCGCTATCATAACTTTTTTTATAAATTCAATTGTTTTTTGTTTTAAAAAAGTTTTTCAAAATTATGTTACAAAGTTTAAGAGAATCAATTATTAGATAAGCTAATTTTTAAAATAGTATTATTTTTGAAATATGTTTAGCAGCATAAGTTTATTAACCAAACTAATTTAATTTGGTGAGTTAGTATTTTTTGTTAGTTCCACTTTATAAAATATTTTGTATTTTTAGCAGTTCTTGAAAATAATTGTAAACACAATTGAAAGCTCGAGATAAAAAATAGTTACATAATAGCCACTTTTATTGACTCCAACCCATCCAAAACATATTTATATTTTTTATCCAAACGAATCACAAGTACTTCTTTTTTCTTACTCTTATATATATATATATATATATATATATATATATATATATATATATAATATATATATATATATATATATATATATATATATATATATATATATATATATATATACATCTAGTGTTAATGTAAGCTCCGTTCTAAAACGGTATTATACTAACTCCAGTGGAATATACACCGTGTATATTATTATCTAAGTAGCGCTTTATGTAGACTCCGACCAACATGTAGCATTAAGTGGACTCCACAATAGAATAAACCATTTTTGGGATCCGTATTTACCATGTTGCGTACATTTCTAAACTCCTGAGATGTTGCCAATAATTGTATTAGTAGTAGATTTTTAAATTTTACAGCAGGTACATTTTAACACTTAAAATTTATTTAAATATCCATCAATTTAGTCATGAAGGAATTTCAGGATTATTTGGCTAATGTAGTTAAATATAAATTGTTAACCGACACATAACTTTATTTTACTTTTTAGTTTTAATAAACAAGGCGGTAATTTATATTACTTATTTTATATATTTTTAAACATAAGAAAGTGTCTATTATAAACTTGGAAAAGTTAAGTTTCCATTTTTATTAATTAGTATTTCCACTTTATAAAATATTTTGTATTTTTAGCAGTTCTTGAAAATAATTGTAAACACAATTGAAAGCTCGAGATAAAAAATAGTTACATAATAGCCACTTTTATTGACTCCAACCCATTAAAAACATATTTATATTTTTTATCCAAACGAATCACAAGTACTTCTTTTTTCTTACTCTTATATATATATATATATATATATATATATATATATATATATATACATATATATATATATATATATATATATATATATATATATATATATATATATATATATATAGAGTAAGAAAAAAAAAAAAGGACGTTCTTAAAGGACGCCTTACTTCACATCGTAGTGACATTAAACTTTCTAAACATACTTGTGCCCTTGCAGAACATGCAATCAACACCAAACATACTGTTAATTTTGATGATGTTAGAATTCTCTGTAGAGAACGTAACCTTAATAAGAGACAATTTATGGAGATGTGTCATATTTTGAAACAACCTAATATCAGCAACTTAAGCCAAATTTACCATACACTAATACTACAAAATTGATTCTTCCGTATTCTACTTTTAATTATTGTTTTCTTCTTTAACTTCTTTTATTATATCATAACATTTATGTTGACATCTATAAAACTTTTCCTTCAATCTCACCAGCTGATTGTCATTTCTGACAGTCGAGCTTTCAAATACTTCATTTTCATGATATATGATCATAACAGTCAAGAACCCTAGCCGTGCCGTTGTTTATATAACAATTCAAAATTGACAATTATTATATTTTTTGATAGATTTAATCAATCAATGTTTTCAAAAGTGAAATTTAAAACAAATTAGTTAAATTGGGAATCTTCCAGCGTTCTGTGTTTCTATATTTTTTGCTGTTATATTTATTATATTAATTTTTTGATGTTTCTTTGCAATAACAACATTGTAATGCTACAGATCTTTTAAAGGTAAGATCATTTACTTAATTGTTTTTTCATATTAGATGTATCGCTAATAACACTCTTTTAGATGAACTGATGATGCTTATTGAACAATAGGCGAAACGTCTTCAATAAATAGATAAAGTAGCACAACTCTTGTCTTTTTTATCTCCAGACCGATAACATCCCATTCACTTACGAGTGCACATTATATATATATATATATATATATATATATATAAACTTTTCAAAAAAATTATCAAAAAAAGACTGGATGCTAAGTTAAATGTCTATCAGCCTAGAAAACAAGCTGCAGAATACAACAAACCATTAGCACAGATATTTGTGGACTACGAGAAAATGGTCGATATCATAAGCTATCCGAAAATGTTTAAAGCATTGATAGAGTGCCGAATAGACCATCGCTCCACTAACATATTTCAAATAAATTTACCAAAATGCCACAGATAGCGTAAGATTACCTGAACAAGGAACAAATAAATTCTATATACAGCGAGGAGTACACCGTCTCTCCAAAGCTATTCACGACGCTTTTACAAGATACTTGTAAGAAAGCACATCTAAACAAGCATGTTATTAACATGAATAGAGAGAAGCTTACTCATTTAAGATTTGTAGATGACATCGTTCTTATAGCCGATTGTATGGATGATACAAAAAAATGTTTGAAAAATTATATCACGCTTCCCTGGAGGTCCGACTTAAAATTAGTATAAACAAGACGTAAATAATAACTAATCTGGTGCTAAATCAAAATATTGCTGTTGATGGAAGGAATAATGTGCAGACTGCATCGTATAAATACTTATGACATGAAATTCGGTTGGGCAGAGATAACCAGACATGTAAGCTCCCTCGTCTATGTCTATGTCTATGTCTCTGTCTATGTGAGCTCCCATATGCCTCAAAAGAAAAATCTTCGACCAATGTGTGTTACCTGTACTCACTTATGTATCGCAAACATTAACGCTTATAAAAAAGGTAGTGAATAAGATTCGCGTGTGTCAGGGGGCTATGGAGCACCAGATGTTGCCAAAAACAACAGACGCTATCAAAAAAATCGCGTCACTAAAATGGAATTGGGAGGACACGTCACCAGACTATCAGACAACCGTTTTACAAAACGTATCGTCGAGTGGAGATTAAGACAAGAAACAATACGGAGAATGAGGATGCTCATCAACTAGATGGACTGACGACCTGAAGCATGTTAGCAATAACTGGATGCAAGCCGCATAAGACAGACAGAGGGAAATATATCCAGCAGTGGACGCATATAGGTTGATGGTGATGATACCATTGAGATATTCCAACACTACTTTAGCTTGTACGATTTGTTTGTCTATTTGTTGTAAATCGGTGAAAGTGACTCGTTTCCAATACAGAGATATTTGGTTTTTGTTGCACTCGCATTCATTTCCCAATTAGGCTATTGATTATGTCAAAAAAAAGGGCTAAAATAAGCTACAATGTTAAAGGGGTTTTATTGTTTCATATGACTATATGGACCTTTAAAGATAAAAAAGTGCTACCATTAAAAGGGTTGCGTTTTTAGTACAGGTTGAGTTAGTCTCTGTACACTAAGGTGCATTTGAGGAATTGTATGCGCTTTTCATGCATATAAATTTACAGGAAAATTGTTCAATCTTAAAATTTCTGTCGAAAATAAAGTCAAAAATATTTTTTTTCACAAAAATTTACTCAAAAAACGAAGCAAATAAACAAGATATGCAATTTTTGCAATTTTTTTTTGCCTATAAGTTTTTTCCACGGGGGTATAGGTATAGGCCTTGCTTTACAAAAAAAAAAACATATATTTTATCTTTAACCTTCGGGTAGTGGCGCTATAGTTTCTTACAAGTTTAGTTGCCCCTGTCTCATAGACCAGGTGTGTCTAAAAATAGAAATAGAGAATTTTTGCTTTTTATTTTGTAGGAGTTTAGAATAGGTAAATATATTATAAATGAAAGCAAAACAAAATATATGGAGTGCACAAAATCGAATGAACATGAGAATCTGAAGGTAGACAACCATACCTACAAATATGCCTCCACTTTTCCCTACCTAGGCTCAATAATAAATGACAACAACAACGTCAGTCAAGAAATACAAGCACGGATTCTTAGCGGTAATAAGTGCTTTTATGCATACAAAGACTTAATGAAAAGTAAGTTACTGAATCGTGAGTATAAGCTGAGAATCTACAAAATAGTAATTAGGTCAGTGGTCACATATGGATTTGAAACGTGGACCCTCTCAACCACTGATGAAAATCAACTGAGAATATTACAACGCAGATATTGTCAGATTTGTAAAGTCACAAAGACTAAACTGGCTTGGTCACCTAGAAAGAATGGCAGATAATAGAGCTGTAAAAGTAGTCCAGAGATGGAAGCCCCAAGCTAACAGAACAAGACGAAGGCCCCGTAACAATGGATAGACGACGTAGAGAGGGATCTTAAAACCATGAACATCAGGCAGTGGCGAAGGAAAGTATCCGACAGGGCAGAATAGAAAAACATTGTTAAGCAGGCCAAGACTCACAAAGGGTTGTAGCGCCATTAGAAGAAGAAGAAATATATTAAGACGTTTAAGTAAAAAAAAAATTTTAACTTTGTTACATTAAACAGAACAATGATTTGAATAGTTATTGAAATAAAATGTCGTGTGTATTAATTTTTTCTTATAAAATAAAAATAAACAAACGTAACACAACAAACATACTTAAAAAATGTTAAATGAAAATAAATGCAACAAATAGCCACAAAACAACAAAACTATATACTTATATTGTAGTTCCCCACAGTTCTGATATATACCTGTGATATGCTCTAAACACATAAATGCATTGCATTTGTAGAAGGAAAAATGAGTTTTTCTATTCTTTCTTCAGCCGCAGTAGGTGCACCTTCCAGCAGGTAATGGCATTTCTTGATTTTCTGGTGCATCACTTTGAGTTACTTCTAAGATTACTAGGAGCTGCTCTCCTTTTTAAATGTAGATGAACCAATGCGTTTGCTAAATCTCTTAACAAATGTCGTCGCCGTATATTTGGATTTCCGTTTTTGCTTTATATATCACATGAGTATTGATTCCTACAACATTAAATAATGTGTAGAATATCACCATGGACCATCTTCTGCTACACCGGGAGCAGTTGTAACTAGCGCACAACTTATCTACAACGTCGACACCCCCTTTTGTATTATTATAAGTAGTGACTATTACTGGTTTAGATTTATCACCACTGTTTATGTCAATATCATCATGATGGTGCATGCTTGATATTAAAATCACATTTTTCCGTCGCTTTGCGATATAAGAAACGATTGTGATATCCTCTGTAAAGCCAAACATGTTCTGTTTAATTTTTTCTTAGCGTTCCAATAGTAGTTATTTTGTAATCCCGAAGCAACTTTTCCACAAGTGGAACTGATATAAACCAGTTATCCATTGTCAAGTTAACGCGTGAACCAGAAATGTGTTTGCACAATGTTAAAACCACATCACTAGGTTTGCTAGAAAATTTATATGGGCCATCGGGTTAGAATCCCACGTAGACTTCCATTTTTGAAGTATAAAATACTTTTGAATTACAAACTGCAAATATCTTGATTCCGTATTTATTAGGTTTTGAGGGAATGTACTGACGGAGCGAACATTTCCCTCCGAAAGCAGGAAACATGGTAACATCAATGGTAACAAATGATAAATGATTATAACCATTTTGACAATTTTTTACGAAATGGTCAAAAACCACACAAATTGAAGCTAGCTTGTCAATTTTTGATCGCTCTGCACGTGTTTTATTATCATCAAACCTAATGCAACGAAGAAGAAATTAGAACCTTTGTAGAGTCATCGTAAGATAAACAATTTCTATACCATAACCATCTCTCATCCAAACATCTTCTGCACTGGCACGATTACAGTGACCTAGCCCAGATAAATACAAGAGTCCTATAAAAGTACGGATTTCCATTTCATCAGTGAGATTAGCATTTCGCTCTCGCGAATAGTTTTCTTGAATGGGGGCTATGCATTTATTTGTATTTTCCCCAATTATACCCATTATCGTGCCATCCAAAAAATAATTCCAAATTCCGACAGCATCCTTTAAACTTTTAGTACTTGTTGTAGGCCTGGTAAGCGAATTATTATGTTATCCTGTCTTCTTCTAGTGGTTCTTGGCTTTGAAGGATGCTTCTTCCAGTTAGTTGTACGGTTCTTGCCTAAAACAATAAAAATTTAGCATGACTTGTAAATACATATTCTAGTTTTTTAACATACCTGTATAGAAAAGACGGACAGACTGACGAACCGCAACTGTTTCATCTGCATCTGATATCTACTGTTCTGATTCACTGTCGTGATTTACAACTTCCTCAATGTCCTGCTCCTCTTCCTGTGATTCATATTCGCATGCCACTGATTCAATATCACTATTATCTATAATCTTATATACTAAAACGCTAAGCCCTTTTCTTGTCCACCACTTTACTCAAAAACCATATTAGATAATTAAAATATTTTTTCGGAATATTATTAGTATTACGTATGAGATTGTCAAGATATACTTTTGGTACAAAAATTCACTTCTGATTTTGAGATGACCGGAAGTTAAAATTTACTTTAAGTTTTAGACCCCACAATGTATATATGGATCGAAAGGTCTCGTCGAGACGAATCTAAATATGTACTTCCAGTTGCGATCTGACACCGGAAGTGACCCGAAACGCGCATAAAACGTCAAGATAGAGCAAATCTGACACCGGATTCGTCACCAGCATGCAAAATTAACTGCTAAATGATATCGATGTCGACATTTGATGAACTAAAAATTGCATTCCGGTTTTGAGGTCGACTTTCGTTTTTATTAGTCAAATCAATAGAGAATTCACCGTAGAGTTCAAAAATGTAAGTTCACGAAATTATCATTTATAGTTTTTGAGCTATTGATAAAAATATTTTTACTTCCGGTCATTGTATAATATATTGTATGTTTTTCTCGCAAACTAAAAATTTCATTTAAAAAACTCGATGTCGAGTTGGTCCGCTAGTTAGAATTTTAAACCGAAAGCTCGTTTACTATAGCACGACGACTAACCATCAGTCACAACGGTACATGAAGGTACTGAAACGTTCGATTCCTTACAAAAACCTGTTTAATACTAACATAAAGAAAACAGTCTACCCGGTCTCTCACACAGTGACGCCACTACCCAAAGGTTAAAATAACGTTTAGTAGAAATCTTTAGGATATTGTTTCCCAAACGTTGTTCTAACCTATCAAATGGAGCAATTTTTAACCCTAATTAGATATTTTTACGATATTTAAGTTTTACTAAATGTATCTTTTGTTTATATCACTTCAAAACCCTAAAAGGAAAATATAATGCATTAAAATGTTCATGGTATATACATATTAAAGTCCATCAACCCTTTCAGTAGCTTATTCAAGCATAACTTATTCTTTTAATCGAGATGTTGCGGTGTAGCGCCGAGTCCTTTTATTTGTACTTCTGCTCCATATGCATAGACAGCCGTACATAAATAGAGAGATATATACCAAGATATATATTCATACAGAAAAGCCCAACTACATCCACGAACTAGCTAAAGCTCAGGCTTTGAGTGTGTACGTTCACATTGTCCGGAGCACATCCATAAAATATCCCTTATGTATGTATGAACTCGTAAATAGAGGAATTTCCCAACTTTCAACCCTATTCAGATCCATACAGTACATAAAGTGTGTTGCTTTTCATGCCTCGCATTCATCTTTGGTTATCTGTCTCGATGCGGGCGAATTTTTCACGAAGTTTTCCAGCTTTCACACTACTTTAATGGGAACATTACGGACTATGAGTGTTTTAGGGTAATAATTGTAGCGGGTGAAAAATGTCATGGAAGAATTCACACGTTTTGATTCTAGACACAGGCTTCTATACAAAGAAATTTATTAATTTTTTAGAATACGTAAACGGAACATTATTTTTGTTCCAGATTATTTTACATTATTTATATTTCTAAATAATGTGTAAATATACATATTATACAAGGAAAAATTAAATTATGTTTGTATTTTGTGTGTTGTATTATGTGAATTTATGGTAAAATAAATCTTTCTTATGATACTGTTACACTTTGTAAGATAAGAGAAACAAACCCTTAACTTGTCTTAAGTGATCTCTCTAAAAATCAACACACGCCAACACTCGCGTAGTTAGATTTTTTCCAACGCTCCGATGAACGCGATCTCTCGCGTGTTAGATTTGAACTAACAATAACTGCTGTCGGCTATAAGATAATAGAAACTCTAGGAGTGTGTACGATAGGGATGGCGGTTTTTGACAAAACACCGGTTTTTTTTGCTTACCGTTTAACTTGGCGGTTACAACCGGCCAAAAAAATTGTTTCTCCAAAAACCGGTTTTCGGTTTTTTTAATCCGATAGGTTACAAGTTTGCACTTTCAGTTTGCTTCTGTATTTATAAAATAAAATAAAATTTAAATTAAAGTTTTGTTTGGAATAATAACTTGAGAATAATCATTATGATTGGGATCCAAAATAATACCTTACCTTATCCTAATCACCGTAAAAACCTAATAACCGGTTTTTACTTTAAAAATAAACAACCGGTTATAACCGGGACAAAAAAACAACCGATAAAACCGGTTATTGTGAAGTAAAAAAAAAACGGTTTTCGGTTAAAACTGATAGGTTTTTCCCATTCCTAGTGTACGAGTCTTCATACGAGTATTCCTGGTTGCAGAACCCAAAAGAAGCAATATCTAGAAAATTATTGTTATTATATATAATAATGTTAGATTTTTTCTAACGGTGCGAGTGATGGAGGGTTAAAATCACTTTTATTGAATACAACAAGCAATATTGCAATATTGGATAACAACTCGAACTGAATAACAGAACTATTCAAAAACTCAAATTCAAATACTACTACTATTTAAACTGCCAATTTCCTGTTTATATACACTTTCTGTCATATTGACCTGAACGTACTATAGGTAATAATTAAATTTTTATCAAAAAAATCAGTTTTTTTTTTATCTCATATGCAATTGAAAGGCCTCATATTATGTAATAAAGTCACGAAACGCCAAAACGTTACGCCACGTAATAGTTTTCAAAATAAGAAATAATTTTTTTTCGGTCAAATAGGCCCAAATAGGACAGCAGGTTTAAAGAAACGGTTTGGATAAAAAAATAAAATTGTATTTATAAGAAATCTGACATTAAAATTTAAACATCACTTATATTAACATTTTGTCTTGCTTACTTACTTAGTCCTAAGCCTTTCTACCGTAAGGTATAAGGCTGTTAGAGTTAAGTTTTGCACTGTTGTCTTCATGCTTTCCAGCCTTGTGTTAGATTTCATGCACTTTCCCATGTCAATCCTGTCTTCTCAACTTCTTTTCTGATTTCGTCTACCCGCCTAACTCTTGGCCTTCCTCGTTTGTTTTTGCCTTGCACTCTCATTTCAAACACTCGTTTTGTTAATCTATTCGACATTCGGACTATTTTACCGGACTATTATATTTATCAAATTATTAAATTAATTTTTAATTATGAGCAGTAAGTTTTTTTTATTTATATTAATTTTATCTAAATGTAAACATTCATTTTTAGATTATCTTGAGAAAGGAAATAAAATTTCCGAAAGCTTGACTAAGCTCAAAGAGTTCTACGTCAAAATAATAATAATACTTCTTTTATTAAAGACGTTTAGTGTATTAATTCATACATATCATCAATTCATCTTACAAAAGATATACAGCATATTAAGTTTTAAGTGAGAAAAATAGTTTAATTTATTAACCATACGGATCAAAATGGTTTAAAATGTGATTTTCATTACTATCAATAATTGTGGCTCGATACCATATACACAATACACATAATATTTAAATTTGACATACCACAAGAAAGTATTTTTAGAAAATCATTCTTGTTGCAGCTGCGAAAGTCCCCAAAAACTACTCCGCTATCCACACGAAGGAGCATTCGTCCGTTTTGAATACGTAGTTATTTGTTACGTGTTTCGACACGATTCCGCCATCAATTCAATCGCTGACCGCCTTGCTCAGAACTACCCCTTTCGCCAACTACCCCGAACCCGCCGACCCTATCGGCAATTAACCAGAAAGACAAACGACTAAGGTACGTTTGAATTACACAGCTTAATATGATTTATAAGGCCATAAAATTCTTTGCAGAAACTTTACTGATAGGATGCTAAATAGTTGGTTTTGTTTTTGTCGGGTGCAGTATTTCATCAATTGAATTGGATTTAATTTAATTGTTGAAGGAAGTTGCAGAGTTGTGGAATTACATCGCCGGCGATAAAGTGGAGTTTACTTAGTACAAAGGAGTTGTTTCTGTTTTTATTTAATAATAGTTTAATTTTAAAATAGATTTATCTACAACTGAGGTTTAGAAGAATTTTGTTTTAACTACAAAAAACAAAAAACCTTGTTTAATAAAATATTTTTAAACACGTGTGTGGATAATTCTCAAAAATGTGTATATTTTATTTATTTCCTGATTATGTTGTTCCTACGAATACAGCGTTATTGAACAAATACCAACATTTCACTTATCCCAAAGTTGGTGAAGTTTATTTTTTATCTGTCTGTACTAATTGATGCGAGGAATATGATATAGGTCCAAATATAGCTTAGGATGAAATAATACATGCAATAAATCTGGCAAAATCTGATAAAAATGCGGGGCCTGACACAATTCCAACTGAAATAATTAAATTAATATCAGAAGATCAGATCAATGTATTAGTAGACTTATATAATACTATAAATAATACGGGTATTATTCCGAGAGATTGGCTCAAATCAACATTTACATTACCAAAAAAAACCTAACGAAAGGGAATGTAATGTCCACCGTATAATTAGTCTAATGAGTCACACACTAAAAATATTCTTAAAAATTATCCATTTAAGAATTTTCAGAAAAGTGTAACAAGACATCACTGAAACCCAATTTGGATTTAGGAATGCCATGGGTACACGAGAGGCATTATTTGGATATAACGTCCTCATGCAAAGATTTATGGATGTAAACCAACCACTCTATGTTTGTTTTATTGATTACAATAAGGCGTTCGATAAGGTTCGACACAACCGTCTTATACAGTTACTTAAAGATAAACACATTGACAAAAAGGACTTAAGAATAATAACTCATCTCTACTTTAACCAAACAGCTAAAGTCAGAGAAGGCAAAGAACTTTCGGAAGAAGTAGAGATAAAAAGAGGCGTAAGGCATGTTTGCATACTCTCCCCGTTTTGTTCAATCTATATTCGGAAGAAAAAATTAAAAAATCACTCGAAAATGTAACAACTGGAATAAAAGTCAACGGCAGACCCATCAACAATATCAGATATGCCGATGATATTATACTAATTGCAGAGAATATACAAGATCTACAGACACTTTTAGATAATGTAGTAAATGCTAGTGAGGAAAGCGGACTAACGCTTAATGCTAATAAAACAAAATTTATGAAAATTTTCAAAACACAACAACAAGACATTCTAAACATAAGAGGGGTTCCAATAGAAAAAGTAAAAAAATACAGATATCTTGGTACAATTATTAATGAAAATAACGAGTATACAGAAGAAATAAAAATGAGAATTAGACAGGCTAGAGCAACATTTAATAAGATGAGAAATGTATTATGCAGTAGAGACCTTAGTTTGCAACTCAAAATAAGAATATTACGTTCATATGTGTTTTCGGTGCTGCTGTATGGGGTGGAGGCCTGGACCTTAAAGAAAGAGGTGAGCGATCGACTTAAAGCATTCGAGATGTGGACATACCGAGGAATATTAAAAATAAGTTGGGTAGACCGAATAACAAATGTTGAGGTCCTCAGAAAGATGACAAAGGAAATGGAAATCATGAATACGATTAAAATAAGAAAGTTACAATCTCTGGGCCACTGAGAAAGTGGTATAATTGCAGTTCCGTTGACTTGTTCAGAGCTGCAATCTCAAAAGGGCACAATCTCCCTAGATGGACTGGACACATTGCTAGGATGTCAGATCACGAATACACGAAGAGATTAACATTTTCAAAACCAGAGGGCACAAGAAGTAGAGGACGACCACGAATGAGATGGATTGATGATGTGGAAAAAGACCTACAGATTCTAGGGGTTAGAAGATGGAGGGAAGTTGCCAGGAATCGACAGGAGTGGCGACTTCTTTGTGAGCAGGCCAAGATCCACAACGGATTGTCGAGCCACTTATGATGATGAATCTCAAAAGTGAAAATAGCTGTGATGATTACCAACCTCCTTAGAGGAGACGGTACCTAAAGAAGAAGACTAATTGATGCGATACTACTGTTTAAAGCGATTAAAGTATTGATTTCTTAACTCGCCATTAGCATGGACACTGACTGTTGCATCTATGAATCGGCTCGAAGCTTTCGAAATGTGGTGTTATAGGCGCATTTTACGTATATCCTGGGTTGACAGAGTTACTAATGTGGAGGTCCTGCGTAGAATGGGAAAGAATGTGAAATTCTCATGACCGTCAAAACTAAAAAGTTGGAATATCTAGGTCATGTAATGAGAAATCAAGAACGTTACGGCCTTCTCCAGCTGATTCTCCAAGGGAAAGTAAATGGTAAGAGAGGACCGGGAAGAAGACGCATTTCCTGGCTTCAAAATTTGCGAAAGTGGTATAACACGACTACCACTGAACTGTTCCGCGCTGCAATAAGCAAAGTGAAGATAGCCGTGATGATCGCCAACGTCCGGAACGGATAGGCACTTTAAGAAGAAGAACTCGCCATTGGTCGCGTTAAAAGCGTTGCGTTCACTTTACCTCTCAGTATATTCGCCTCATAAAGTTGCATCAGTACGCGCGGCGGACTGTCAGTCCGCCTATTGAAATAGCAAGTATGAGACGGACTAAAATTTTTTTCTGATAAATTCAAATAAACTTTTATTACAAACACTTGCATGTTACACACATTCATTACAAATATTTGTGCAATGTTGTAAACACAAATATTTTCCACATTTAACACATGAACTTGGTCGAACGGTTTTTTTTTTCTGTCGCAGTAACTGCAGCGTCCCCTTTGTTAGCCAATATTACCAGCTGGAGGCAGTTGTGGATCTTTAGATTCAACCATTTCTGTAATTTTTCATTTAATTTTTGATGGCCAACAAGAAAGAGTAGGATGAGCACAAAGGTAATTATACACTAATTGTCGAGCTAAACTTTGTAAGGCAAGAGAGGTGATTCCCATGACCACAGGTCCTCCTGGGTCGTCAATGTGCAAAATCAATGTGAAATGCTCAATAACACACACATAAGAAAAATCCACAAGAATAGTCTGAAGAGAATATCCACTTGAAACGTTAGGACTATGGCTCAATCAGGAAAAATCCAATGCGTAATAAAAGAAATGGAAGGCATGAAAAAAAAACAATAATGGGTTCAAGTGAAATAAGGTGGCCTGACTCAAGTTATTGTGATATAAAAGAATAAAGAGTATATTATTTGGGATCATAAAATGGTATATATGAAAATGGAGTCGGAATTATCATACATAAAAGTATAGCCTTGTTACAAATAAATATGTCACCGACGAACACTAACATTATACGTAGTCTATGCACCCACAGAAGGCCACAGTGGGAAGGATATATCAGAATTTTACAAACAAAGAAGCAACCTTATAACAAGAAATATACCAAGACATAAACTCCTTATAGTCATGGAAGATTTCAATGCTAAATAGGTAATGGAAAAGAAGGGCAACACATTGGTTCTTATGGATTAGGAGAAAGAAATCAACGAGGAGAAACAATGATTATCTTGAACATGACTTAATCGTGCTAAACACATTTTACAAAGTACCACCTAGACACCTGTATACGTGGAAATCACATAGAGACAACGGAAAAGACTCTATTATATGAAACCAAATAGACTATAAATATACTTGTTAACAAAAACAAAACACTCGGAAAAACTGTAAAAAACAGACATGAGAAAACTGAAATGCAGTGAAGTTTAAAAAACAGTCAGCAAAACAAGAAATAGAAAATTCAAAGAAATCGATAATACAACAGAAAGCACACAAGAGAATATAGAATCCCTTAATAAAACGATAGCGACATTTTATGAAGAACGAAGAGGATAAGAATAAGACATGGATGACGACAAAGATTCTTATGGAACAAAGAAGGAAAAACAAGAACAGTAACTCTATGTATCAACATTACAACGAGATATACAGAGAAAGATTAGAGAAGCCAAACAGAAAGAACTGAAAAAAAAAATGCCAAGAAATTGAAATTCTACAAAGTAAATACGACGACTTCAACGTGCATAAAAAGGTAAGAGAAATTACAGACACATGTAGAAACAGAAGAATAAGTAAACTTGTTTATGATAATGGAGTGGTAATCATGGACAAAGATAGTATTGATAATACCTGGAAAAATTACATACGAAATTTATTTTTTAATGAGAGGGAGAACCGGTCCCCAATATCTACGGAAAAAGGACCACCTATACTAGTTGCAGAAATAAGAGCAGCCCTAATATCACTAAAAAAAGGAGCTCCAGGACCATACGGAGTACAGTCTGAATTTCTTAAGCTTCTTGATGATGAATTTTTAAAAATACTATGTATAATCTTCAATAATATTTATTATACAGGCAATATTTCAAAAAATTGGCTAGTTTTCGAATTTATTATGTTACCAAAGAAACAGGAAGCGAAAAAGTGCGGAGAATATAGCCTAATAAGTATAATTAGCCATACACTAAAACTTTTTCTTAAAATGATACCTCGCAGAATATACAAGATATGCAAAATGAGAATATAAGACACACAGTTTGGATTCATAAAAGGCGTAGGTAATAGAGATGCACTGTTAAGTCTACAGGTATTATTCCAAAGATTCAGAGATACGACTTGCAATATCTAGACCTGCTTTGTGGATTACCGAAAAGCAAATAACACAGTTCAACACCGAAAACTGATGGATGTTCTAACAAAAGCCCAAATAGATGATAAAGACCGCCGTTTAATATAAAATTTATACTGTAACCAATCAGTTACAATAAGAACAAATCTTGGAGATGAACCGATGGAAGCGATCAGATTCTGCGAGGCTTTAGACAAGGATGTATACTTTCACCTATAATATTAAACCTATAATCAGAGGAAATATTTAGTGATGCCTTGGAAAATTGCGAACATGTGCAGATGACACCGTTATTTTGCAGACAGTTTTTAAAGTTTACAGCAACTAATAAAGAAAGAATGAAGTAACTGAAAGATTTCGACTACAAGTAAATATATTAAAAACTAAATTTATGAATACACCAGTGGACCGAGTAAAATAGTTTGCCTATCTTGGAACAATAGTAAACGAACAATAAGATCACAAGAAGTAAAATGTAGAATAGAGAAGGCTAGGATTGCATTCAACAACATGTCCAAACTCTTTAAAAGCCACAACCTTAATCTGGAGATAAAAGTAAGGCTCCTACGATGTTATATCTTCTCAATGTTATACTACGGAGTTGAATTCTGGACACTCACTGAAGCGATGGAGCAAAAACTTGAAGCCTTCGAAATGTGGCTATACAGAAGAATCCTAAGGATACATGGACAGACAAGATAACCAACGAGACTGTACTAGGAAGAATTGGGAAATAAAAGGGAAGTGATGTATACGATTAAAAGGAGAAACTTAGAATATCTCGGACATATAATGAGAAACGTCACTAAATACAGATTACTGAAAATAATCCTTTAAGGAAAACTATTCATAAAGCCAGGAATTGGGAGAAGAAAAATGTGGTTAAAAAACCTGAGGAAATTGTTCTCCACAACAACAAATAATAAATTTAAAGCATTAGTTAATAAAATATTTATAGCCAGAATGATCGACAATATTCGAAACGAATAGGCACCAAAAGAAGAAGAAATTTTGTAAAAAACATCTTCTGCTAGTTACGTTATTGATATTGTTGCAATAAAAATTACATTTTTCATTGCATTATTGTATTGTTGCAACGAAAAATGACATTGAAGCGGCTATAATCATGCGAAATTTGTTTTTTTTAACACCTGTGCGCTGTTCATATACTACTATCTGGTCACAAATGACCAATTATCAGTTATTTTCTGACCTAACTTAATAAATAGCAAATACTTAAATTCAAGAGCTTACTCTATGCCTTACTCTTATTTTATCTATCAACTAATGCACTACAACTAACATGTAATAACATCACACTATACTCTGCTTTTTACACTAAACTGTTACACAGTTACACGAACTCAAATGTTTTTGTCCTTATGAGTCTTCTCTTAAGTTCAATGTTGTCAAGAAGCTGGATTGCCTCGACATTCACATGACTATACAGCCTCTGCTCGTGACTTGCTGCTATTCTCTTGACTATTTCGGTCCCAGTTTCCATACCCAGGTCCTGGTGGAGGTTGCTGTTACGGATATACTAAGAAGCATACAATGTTTCTGAGTCCAATGAGTCCAATTGTGTCACAAATTCCTCTGCAGAATGTACTAGGATCTGGTTACCCATATTAAAAGAAGAAGTTAATAAAAGAAAAATACCACTATTAGTAAGTCAGTAGCATATCGAGGATACATCATTTATGATTTTTAACACTACGTTAGGCGCGTGGTATTTTGTAGCGGCCTTGGGCTCGTGGTCTACATATGTAGACCATTTTCTTTTATTATTAATTGATATTTGATGTGATAAATTTTTAAAAGGATATTAAAAATAGATTTTTTTGTACATATACTTTAACATAAAATTCATTTTAATTAATATACATATATCTGTGTGTAGTTATTTAAAAAAAAACGGAAAGCATGTTTTTCTACCTTTATTATTCTGGGATAAGTTTTGAACAACAACATAAAATTCTTAGTGCGCTAAAACTAAACCAAATGTAATTTTTTGATACTAATACATACTAAGCTTACCTAATATTACAAAATTGACAAAAAAAAATCATGTCATGAAAGTGAGCACAAAATAGGTATATATTTAGTCGGTCAAACAGCTAGTGCACATATCTGCCATGTATTGTTTGCATGCGTAATGGTTGGATTTTACACAAGCTTTTTTTGTAGATTTGTTGCAGGCTCGAGGAAAAATATGACAACGTCCTACGTAATTTTCTGGTTTTGCCGGTGGAGCAGGCGGGGCTTCAATTCCAAGAAAAGCACGCCCGCGTCTTCTTAGTTCTACTGGCACGTAGGTGTTAGCTGACCTCGCCTCTATCTGAGGCTTGATCAATTCGTAAGCAAATTGCTTAATAAACTCACTTCTCTTGACTTTGGTTTTAAAGGGATGATTTCCTTTATATACGCAAAGAGCGTTTATACCCGATATATTCAAAAGGTCGAAAAATATTACCATTGGCCAACGACACGTGTTTCTTGCAACATTGTAGTTTACACATAACTGATCGACACAATCTACACCAATTTTAGTTTTGTTATATCGGGTGACGATATCAGGTTTTTTGGAATACCCTGTTTTTGGATCAATGGCAGTATCGTGGTACATTGAAGATACCAAAATAACAGACTTGTTTCTTTTGGGACTTGGTTTTCTCTTCTCTTTTTTTATTAGGCAAGATCTTAGCGGGGATCTCACGCTTATTCTTGCGCATTGTACCGAGATAAGTTAATTTTTTTTGATGTAGCAATTTTCTGGTCAATGGAATACTGGTAAACCAATTATCGCCTGTAATATTACGATGAGTTCCCTCTATTAGCTGCACCAATCGTAGTACAATATTTTCAGCAGTATTGCTAACCTTATACGGGCCATCAGGTTGAATTCCGACGTATGTTTCGAGATTGAAAGTGTAAAAGGTTTTTGCATCAACCAGCGCAAACATCTCTATCCCATACTTCGCTGGTTTATTGGGTATATATTGCTTGAATGAGCAGCGTCCTCTAAAAGCCAATAATTGCTCGTCAACAGTCAGATACGCACTAGGGATGAAATTATTTTGAAAATTAGCCAAGAAAATTTCGAAAACATTTCTAATGGGTGCTAATTTGTCCAATTCCCTTCTTTCTGTTCGTGTATTGATATCATCAAATCTTAAACAACGGAGTAGAAATCTAAAACGTTTTTCGCTCATAGCGAGGTAACATGATTCGACTCCATTGCCTTTGGAATTATCCCATACTTTGCGAGCGTTTTTTCTTGAACTTCTCAGTGTTCCTATTACAAACAAAATACCTATCAAAGCTCTTACCTCCGTTTCATCAGTTAATCTAGCATCCCGTTCCCTACAAAATGCTCTTTTATGTTTTGAATATATATATTCGTTGAACAAACTATTATTCGAATGATTGTGTCAGACAAAAAAGTTGAAGACAGTCAATTGCAAGCATTGAATTGAGGGCATCACGTTTTGGTCCGGGTAAGTATGTTAGAAGATTATGAGAACGCGTTCGCACTTGTACATTACCACAATCCTTTCTCCACTTTGTCGTCATATCCTTACCTTTAAAATTTGCCATCACCAATTTGTTTATCGTCGCTTTGTGATTCATCTTGATCTGATGTGAGTTCTAGTTCTGAGTCAGTCTTATGATCACTTCTTTCCACTATATTTTCATTTTCTTCTTTTTCATCTTCCTCATTTTCATCTACTTTGCTCTCGTCTCCACTTGATTCCTCTTCAAATCATCTTAACCATACAGCTGGGTCTGTACTACTCTGTGTATGCCTTTTCTTAGAGTCAGACATGTTTCTCTGAAATAAAGAAGAAAAATACTATAAAATTATGTATCCAAATAATGCATACATTTGTGCAAAAACACAAAATTGAATATTTGACAAATATGAATACATTTCTGAGAAGTACAATTCAAGAAAAAACAACACTTACCTAATTTATGACAAGTTTATTATATAAAAACACTACGTAGGTACTTGAAAAATAATTTCACACTGTTAGGCGTGTGGTCTACAATCGTAGACCAATCGTATTTACACGTGGTAAAAATTAGCACTTCACTAGCTCGCTGCAATGGACATACTGAACTTATAGATTACGGTGTTATTAATAGCTACTGAACGGCACAGCCTCATAGTATATCCCAACTCAAGACAATCGTCGTTCAAACAGATATGGTCTACAGTCGCAGACCACGCGCCTAACGTAGGGTTAAATAACATACATAAAAAATCAGAGTTTCGTGTTTATTCAGAGTAAACCAACTGTAAGACCAAACACTTACCATGTCGGGACAGTATTATAAGCATTTTTCCTGAATTTTTTCTCATGATTTACAATGGAATTTTACACGAGAATTTTACTGTCATTATTGCATGTGGTTGAATTTGTTAAGACGAATCACATGCTATGATTTTTTTGACGGATATTCTTAAGTTAAAGTTAATTTCATCTAATCGAATAAACTATTGTACAATAAAGTCGTCCCATTAACGCAACTCAGCAATATTGGCAATATCATTCTAAAGTCGTCTACTTTAAAATATATAATATATGTCTGAATTGTCAATATGAATGTGTCAGATAAAATTTATTAATTAGAAGAATTTTTCACCAAGTAACAACAAACAAAATTTGTTTAATTTATTAATGTTTGTATTTTGAGAAGGATTTCCGAAGTGGAAATTAAAACATCCATAAACTTATTTTAAACTTTAATTGTAGATTATTCCCATTGAAATAGTAATTAATTTCTTCCTGCTTGTTATTTTTGCTCAAAGAGCCTTAATATCATACCTTCTAATTTTTTCTGGGATCGTAGTTGTTTTTTATGTTACACGTTATTTTGAAAGCATCTAGCAATAACAAAATAATTTGATGTCCAACTCTCTATTTTAGAGTATCTTAGAGCAATTTCCATGTACATATAGTGCATGTGAACCTAACCATCTCGCCTATAAAAGCAATAAAATCTTATGTCGTAGCAGAAATAACCACACCGTTCCTGCAAACAATAAAGGACAAATTGATTCCGATGCGCACATCTCATAAAATTATTGTAACTTTTATTTCGACCATAACTTCTTGTTGAACCGGGAACAACGCCGGCTTTTACACCCCAAAACAATGCGGGATAAAGAAAAGAAGGGAGAATGAGAATAGGGGCAAAGTTGGGTGAGAAGGTCATCAATTTAATAAGAAAGTTGTTTGGTAGATTTTTTACAGTTGCCAGAGCTTATTTTTGGGGTATATGTTGAAGTACGGGATGTTTCCTTTAAAGTGTCTCTTTGGTGGTTTGTTAATATAAATTTACGTTTATTTGGCGGACTTTTTAAGAGGTTATGTTTTAAAATGCTTTAATATTATAAAAAAATATATACGGAACATATTTTTTTAAATTTTTACCTTAACATTCGTGGGCTAACAAGAGAAACACACCAAGTCAAAAAACATAGTTTTGAGATAAACGTGTTTTAAATTTTTTTAAAAAGGCTTTAATCAATTTTCACATTTTAAACTTTTATTCGTTGTTTTGTAATTACACGAAAGTTTTCATAAAGTATTAACAATGATTACTGACGAGGAGAATAAATTATAATGTATTACCAAATTACTAAGAATTATTGTTTAATTTTCGATTTGAATACGTTGACTTAATGTTTTTTACATGTAGCATTTAAGTTAGTGTGTTTAATTTTGCTATGAAAGTATGACTTACGTATATTTTTTTATTTTCTTACCGTCATATGATTATTGCAAACTTCGTTCACATGGTAAATAATACAATAATTTTTGCTTATATAAATCTTTACCATTTTCATGTAAATTTTCACAAAACAGATTTTTAAACTAGGTATGGAGCGCTGGCGGAATTATATTTTTTTCACAGATCTTTATCAAATCTTTTTTCATTGCCTTCAAAATCGGAAGCTGTTTAGAATATAATTGAGGAATAACCAAGTTTTCATTATTATTCTCTTTGCCTCTTCTGTTAGAAGCACGATAAAGAAAACTAACGTTATTATTTTCATATTCGTCGTGACTTTCATATTCTTGTACTTGTACTGTAGAATGTTAGGAAACTATTTTTCATACTTAAAACACTTTACATTTAACCAGTTGACCGTTTGCCCTTTTTGATCCTCTTTCTTATTAACAATAGTAAATTGTGCAAGCTTTTTTAAATCTAAGAATTCTTTATAATTTTCATGAATATTATAGGAAGATTTATTCCCATTGTTGCCCGTTCTGGATATTTTAAAGACATTTTCATATTCGTGAACACTAAAAATCTCCACATTTTTTTTTCACTTCCAATGGCGCTATGCATGGAATTTACTTCCATATAGGAGTGTCTACTTTCCATGAACTTTTGCTCAATTATCCGAAGACTTGGATGATTTTTAAGAGTATGTAAAAGCAGAGCAGATACTTGAATATCTCTGTTCTGTCCTTCACACGTATCTGAAAAAATCGTTAGATGTTTTATATCAGATAATGAATTAATGTTCATTCCCCCATTGACTCCGGTCCAAAAATAACAAAATGCCTTATTTGGTGGAGCAGATTTATAAATTGTAAAATTATGAAGGTTCAGCTTTTTGAGATAATACAAAAGACTTACTTGCGATTATGGAATTTGTAAAACGCTTTGCATATTACATGTAACTAAATTAATTTATTATTATTTTTCGCTAATTCTTTGTCTGATTTTTTTTTCCTTCATTGCGGCCTCTTTTCTGTCTAAATGACTCCTATAATTAAGCTCCATCTCTTCTGTTTCTTGTTGGGATACTTTTGTGTATTCGTTACAAGTCAAACATTGGTCTTTTTTTGGGTTTGAAAAATGATATATTAAATTCCTTGCAAAAGGCTTGGCAAAAGGCTTATCTTACTTAAGCTTGGCAAATTGTCCTCTTTACACTTTTCCACGAACAGTTCGTGCATTTTTTTAATATTGAGATTGCAATACAAATAAAGTCTTTTTAAAGACTTTCTAGTGTAGTGACTTTCTACAACAGGAAAGCTTTCAATGTGTTTTTTTGCTCTTATTCTCGTTTCCACTGAGGTTTTATTGTCAGGAATCTTACGGCTCCTTCTGTATATTCCACTATATTCGCAGCTTGCATTCTTATCGCGCAAAACACTGGAATAAAACTGACACAACCTATGCAATATACCTAAACAAATAATTAACTTTTTACAAGATTGGACAAGTCGATCTGCGTAAGTCAGTCGGTAGGTTCATTCATAGTTAAGTGAAATACATTAAGTCACTTGGTGTTTGTTGCCTGAATTATATACAGTTTTTGAGACTTAGTGATAAACATAATAGTAATGAAAATAATCTTTGTTATTGTATGACTTAGTGAGTTTAACCAGTATAAAGAGAAAAAAAATACAATGAAAGCCTGCAAATAACTCAAAATTAAAAAAAATTGACTTAGTGTGTTTCGCCTGTAAGCCAACAATATGTTAAGATTGTATAAAAAATGCTTTAGGTGTCTAGAATTGGCAGCAAATTTTAACAAATATTAAAAATAAAGAATAGTCCAAGGAAATAATATTTGCTTGAAAACGTCGATTTTTCAAGAATCTGTACGGTACGTCGTAAAAAAATATTTTAAATAAGAAATGTAGCTAAGACAATTTTGGAAAAAAAACGTTCTCTGAAAATATTGATTGAAGCAATGCGGCTACACGCGCAAAATCAGTCGGTCGCATGTGTATCAAAATGATACAAACTCGTTAATTTTTAATGCTATTATTGAACCCGAACATAAGGAGAACCCACCTTCATAGTACCTTATTAGAACAGTTTAATCTACCGCTCAGTCGTATTCGTAACGTCCTGTTGATTGGGTGTGTTTACATACAAGCGTGTTGTATCATATTGATACATTGCGACATAACGTGTAAGTGTTGTTTTACTTTGGTCGTATTTTAGGCTATTTTTGGCCTACTTATTATAGGTGAGTGTTATTTTATATTTTTATTTTCAGTATAATGGCTGCAAAGTGGATTTACAAGCTAAATAATCCGAATTATGTAGAATATCTTTAAAAATTTATGTTCAAAGAGGACGAAAATGAAGATGCCCCTAACCAAGTGGAAGATTTTGGAGGATGGACCGAACACAGTTGCGGAAGATCAGCCAACGGATAAAAAAATTGGTGACTCTGATACTGAAGAGAGTAGGATAGAGGAAGAATCAGATTTACATGACAATTTATTTTACTTTGAGAAAGATAAAACCACTAGATGGATGTAAACACAACGAAGAAGCGACGCACTGAGCTACATAACTTGGTTACATGTCTCTTAAGAGTAATAAATAAAGCACGACTAGCTAAGTTACATATAGAATGTAGAGAGAATGTAGTAGAGTCAGATATTTTCTGATAAAATGCTACAAACAATAGTCAATTTTACAAACCTATACATTCATCTTGAAGTAAGGGATCGCTTTGACCGACAACGTGATGCAACTGACATGGACATGACAGAACTCAAGGCCTTTATAGGCCTTTTATATCTAGCAAAAACTTTGCACGCCAACAAAATGATATAAGAGGGTATCTGGGATATAGATGAATACGGGGTGTGAATATTTCGACTGGTTATGAGACTCAGAAGGTTCAAGTTTCTTATGAAATGCCTGCGTTTCGATGACCGCATCACAAGACCTGGAAAGAAAGCTGTTGACAACATTGCGCAAATTCGAGAACTTAGTTACTTTTTATAGTTATAGCCTGGAAATATATGCTGTAAAGCACCCCAGGTACTCTATAAACCAAGTCATAAACCCTCTGATGTTGTTAGAAGATTGGCACAACCTATTTATAGAACGGTGCGCAATATAACGGTAGCTAATTGGTTTACAGATGTGCAACTTGTTACCGAATTAAAAAGTAATAGACTGTCGTATGTTGGCATAATAAAAAAATAATTAAAGGAAACTGCCAGTAGATCTACTAAATGTAAAAGGGCGACCACCACAGTCAACTATGTTTGGTTTTTGATCCACTTTGGTTTTTGATCCACTATTGTTTTCTACGTACCAAAAAAGAATCGAAATGTTCTTGTTATATCTTCTCAACAAAACGATGAATCCATAGATTAGACGTTAGGACAATCTACAAAACCAGACATGATCACATATTATAATAAAAATAAGTCATGTGCCGACGGTGTCGATACGATTTACGCTTCCTACAACGTTGCTAGAAACACACATCGTTGGTCCATGGTCGTCTTTTTTTCCATGTTAAACGTTGCAGGCACTAATGCCCAAGTGATTTCAATCGGAAATGGACAGAAAAATATACGGCGTCTCCTTTTTCTTCGGAAACTAGGCTATGAGTTAGCCTTACCACAATTACAAAAAAGAAGTCTTATGGCACAAGGTAAACCACGTTCTCTTTCTGAGGCGCTCTGCAGATTTAGATCATCGGAAGAGTCCGATGAAGAAGCTAAACTAGCGAATAGTAAAGTAAGAATTGTAAAAGATATATTTGTGGCGAGCATACAACCCCAGTGTATACATCATGTCACGTAAGGTTACAAGAAGAAAAAGACTGATCGCCACCGCAATGAACTGAAATAAAGTTTGTTTTTTTTTGGTTTGAAATATTTATAAGAAAATAATATATTTTATATTTGCGTCACTATAGAAACTGCGAGATTGCATGTTAGTAAATTTTATAATAACGTAATATTGCGACCATTGCTGGCAATAGCTTTTTATCCGTAAGTCATGTCTTCGGATTTACATACACAAATGGTTTTTTTGTTATCACAATGTATTATAACATACAAAAAAAGAAAAAACTTAATGAACTATTGGATGTAATCTACAACTACTCTTGATCCAAAAACTATTGGTATAACTGTAATTTTAAGAAAGTTAGATGTATAATTTTGATATATTGCGACAGCTTTTATACAAGAGTACGTTGCGACCAACGGAAGGTTAAAAAAAAAATTTATCAATTCGACGGTAAAAATTTAATATCTTTTTATCAAATTGTCCTATCGGCAAAAGTCAGAAAGCATTTTAAAGTTTAAGAGTGTTGCTTTCCTATTCAATTTTATATTTTGCCGCAATTAAAGGCAGTTTCTATAAAAGTGTTAAATACATAAACGTTGTGCGATTTATGCCATTTTTTACGATTCGCATAAGATCATTAAAATCTATCACTTTTTCATGAACACGTCACTATAGAATTTCCATTGTTAAATACTAATATTTAAAACTTATCGCATAAAGTTTCGGTTTTGGTTTTTTGCAACAAATGTGAGGCATTTGAAATATACCAAAAAACGCTGAATTTCAACTTTCCTTTACTAATTAGCTTGTTGACAAATATTACAAAATACATTAAACATATATAAAAAAGCAAAAACCGAAGATATTGGTAGATATTGCCATTTGCTTTTCAACAATACACATTAATCAAATAAAAACTTCCGCCAAATGAATATTTAGATAAAGCAAACTCGATGTTATTCAATAAAAAAGTAATTTTTATTCCAATCGTACAACTCCTTCTTTAATAAATATATTTAGAAAGATAAAATAGCTTATCCCGATTCGTCGAACCGCTCATCCCTTAATCCTAATGCAAAAATCGAAGGGGAATTTATCTCGCAATATCCAACAACAGGGATAAATCAAAACGCAGCAGAAAAAGAAAAAACTCCGGCATGTTTAACATTTTTGCCGCTCCCGTTTTGCCGATTCCGCTGAAATCTGAAATATCTGACCTTCTCAAGGACGACAATCGAAGGGAAATGTCGTTTTCCTGACTTTTTGTACAAAGGGCGTTATTGTTTTAATAGCTGAAAGCTCACAAGGGAAGTTTTTATATCCACTTAAGTTTATATATATATATATATATATATATATATATATATATATATATATATATAACAATTCTGAAGTCTGAAATCATAAATGCAATTAATCATCTTAAAACAAATAAAAGCCCAGGTCCAGACGGAATATACCCAGAAACGTTAAAATTAATCAGCGAAGAAAATATCGAAATATTTGTCCTTTTATTCAATCGCATTTATGATACAGGCAAAATACCCCAAGATTGGCTGGAGTCAATATTCATCCCACTACCAAAAAAGCCAAACCCACAACACTGCAATGAGTTCCGTCTGATAAGCCTTATGACTCATGCAGTAAAAGTCCTACTAAAAATCGTACATAATCGTATCTATAGAAAGGGCAAAACAATCATCGGAGACGATCAGTTTGTATTCAGAGCCGGCATGGGAACGAGAGAAGGCCTGTTCAGTTTACTAGTTCTCGCCCAAAAATGCTACGACCAACAGAAAGATATATTTATATGCTTTATAGACTTCTAAAAAGCATTTGATAGAGTAAGACACGACCTACTATTAGAACGTTTGCAAGAAGTCGGTTTAGATGGAAAAGACATCAGATTCTTAAAAAACTTGTACTGGAACCAAAACGCCAGAGTTAGGATCGAAGGTTCCACATCCGCAGAAGTAGAAATTAGGAGGGGAGTTAGACAGGGATGTGTTCTGTCGCCTCTGCTGTTTAATCTTTAGTCCGAGTTTCTATTTAAAGAAGCATTGGAGATTCCCAAGGATGGAGTCAATGTGAATGGCGTAAATATCAACAGTATCAGATACGCCGATGATACAGTGTTAATTGCGGATTCCGACTTAGGTCTACAACGACTCATCGACAAGACCAACTCGACCTGTGAGCAATTTGGTATGAAAATAAACATTAAAAAAACCAAAGTGATGTCAATCCGAAAAAACCAAAACATACCTCAACCTTGCACAATAAATGGGCACATTTTAGAACAGGTCAATAGATTTAAGTACCTGGGATGTTGGATCGATAGCAGCCTAAATCCTGATCTAGAAATAAGATCGAGAATAGAACAGGCCAGAAAATCTTTCGAAAAAATAAAAAAACTCCCTTGTGATTCTCGAATAAAACTCGAAATTCGACTACGTTTATCAAAATGCTACGTCTGGTCGACTCTTCTATATGCAGTTGAAACGTGGACCCTTAAAACATCAACCGTAAATAAATTGGAGGCCTTTGAAATGTGGATCTACCGGAGAATACTCAAAATTTCATGAACATCGCATACCTCAAACGAAGAAGTGCTGCATAGAATAGGCAAGGAAAGAGAACTTTTTAACACAGTAAAAGTTAGAAAAACATCATACCTAGGCCACATACTGAGAAATAATAAGTACCAATATGCCCAACTTATAGTGAAAGGAAAAATCGAGGGAAAGAGAGGCCTAGGAAGGAAAAGACTATCGTAGCTCAGAAACATCCGACAATGGACAGGGCTAAATTTTGAACAGCTAATAAGAACAGCTGAAGATAGAGAAGAGTTTAAAATTGTAGTAGCCAACCTCCATTGAGTATATATATATATATATATATATATATATATATATATATATATATATATATATATTTATACTTAAAGTAATAATACTACTAAATTACTAAAAGTTTTGTCTAGAATGGGATGGGCAGTATACAAAGCAAACATCGAAAACAAAGAATAAAGCAGCACAAAACTAATTGAAAAACAGAGAAAAATTTTTGTCAAGGTCTTTTTTCAGTAAATAAAAAATATTATTAAACAAAACTTTTGTAATATAATTACAATTTTTAATTTATTTTTACAATAAAATTTACCAAAATATAACATAACATTTTAAAACAAAAACCACTGTATTTGACATTGTTTTTATATCTATAGGGTTTCACAATCACTAGACCTGAAGAAGTGCAGAAATACTACACGAAACATTGTCTATCAAAAGAATAAAATAGTATTTTCAATTTTTTTAAGGGGTAACTTTAACTAGAAAATAATCCTGTATTAAGGAAGCAATGAAAACGAGTGCTTCAAAGTGAATGTCTTTTATTTTTAGCTAAGCTTTTGTCACATAATTTCGGGCTTCTTTAGAACTAAGCTAGAATGGAAAAACATTCTTTACAATAAAATAGTATAACATCTTTTATGACGTTACACTAAAATTTTGACACTGTTACTTACTGGCATTTTTGGAATAAGAGTACAACATAGTACATATGGTAAACGGGAAGATTCATCTCTTTTTTAGAAGTGAAACCGTTAAATTTTATTACTCCATCAATGTTGCGCCTGCAACAATTATTCGATGGCAATTACAATATCTGTCTTGATAAAATCTCATTTTCCTGTTCTATTTCAATGGATATTCTTGTTTTACATATTGCTAAAACAAAATTCTTATTAAAGCTTATGATGGTTAAGTTGTACTGCTATTGTACTCCTAGTTTTTAATAAAAACAAGTGGTTTTATTAAATATTTTTTTAATTAAAGTGTTTATCCACTAGATACTACTACGTAAGTCATCTATACGTAATTATTATTTTATTATTGTGAAAAGAAAATGTCAAATTACTAAAGAAAATTAAAGAAATTACTAATACTCCTACTCATAGCAACACTTTCAATCAACCTCATTCAGCGGCAATACCGTTTTCACAAATTTCGGAAGCAATATCCTCCAATCTATCAGCTCCTTTTCCACTAAATACAACTGCAGAAAATTCTAATAAAACTGATACATCACCACAATTTTCTGAAATAAACATTTCAACCAATCTTACAAATAAAACTTCAAGCTCGACTTCTGTCACTACCAATGAGTTTGCTTCAGTACTTTTAAATGTAATAAAGCCACTGCATCTAAGTGAAAACTCTAACAGCACTTGTGAAAACGCAAGTTCTTCCATAAAACGCAGTATTGTTGAAATCGACACGCCTCCTTCAGACTCAGCAATTTCATTAGAAAATCTGTTTGCAAAACCCAAACCTTCTAACCCAAAAAACCGCGCTCAGCTAAAGTCCCATCTACACGGGAAACTTTTGAAAATTTCATTGATAATCATACCCCACCATTCATTTTAAATTACCACCAATTGTCCTTACTGATTGATAATGTTCAAGGCTCCCCCGACACTATTAGCGTCGTTAAAGAATTTACAACTGATATGGCTGGTTTACTCCATCTTTTATAAAGCAGCTATCAATATGCAAAAGATAGATCTACAAAAAGCAAGTTTACAAAACTTCAAAAGAAACTACACAACCATTTAGGAAAAGAGATTTCTAACTTAGATAGTGACTCTTCTGTAGATAATTGTTCAGTATCATCTAACTCCAAATCTGTTCACAACATTCAACTCGATACTTCAATATCTTCTCCCTATGCTACAGCTTCTTTTATCTGAATATTTTTTAGATGTTATTTGTCTACAGGAGACAAAATTAAAGACCAATCTGTTATACTTCAAAAAATTTCACTTGTTTCCGCAAAAAACCGCTAAACCCTGATTATAACAGATTACCTTAGCTCCCTAAACTCATTAAAACACATTTTTCCAAAACATCCTTTTAAAAAGTTTCTAAAGTACCAGCTTTTCCAAGCTTATGAACATGGAATGGAAGAAGCGTCCAATTTTTGTGGGTTCCCCAACATGTCGGAATAAAAGAAAATGAAGAAGCTGACAGGACTGCACGAGAGGCAATTTTAAGTGATTTGTCGGAGCCGATAGACAAGTGTGTTTCCAGTGACTTAGAAGCTTATTTTAAAAACAAAGTGTTGTGTTTTTGGCGAAATAAGTGGTCTTAAACTAATTCCAATCTAAATAAAATAAAAAATAATGTGTCTCAGTGGTTTCCATCGTCGTGCAATAGACGAGAACAAATTGCGGTTGCGCGTTTACGTCTAGGACATACCAGATTAACGCACTCCTACCTTTTCACAAAGAAAAATCCACCTATATGTGGTCAGTGTAACGTCCGATTAACAGTCGAACACTTTTTAATAGTTTGTAGTAAATATGACCAAGAACTAGACTACAAGATCCCAAACGCTCTACCACAGGTTCTAGGTCAAAACTGTTCCTATGACAATATAGTGAATTATCTCAGATCCCTAAACATTTTGTACAATCTGTAGGTGTTTAACTTTGTTATTTAAATTTTGTTTCGTCGCTAATAACCTTTCGGTGGATGCGACATCTTTTTCTAATAAAAAAAAATTAATGCTTATTATCTGGTTTTACTAATAATGAAATATAAGATCAATATAATTGGTAATAATGTATTTTTTCTTAGAAATCTAGGTATTTTTCTCTTTATTAAAATTTTTGTTGTTTATAAAAGTGAATATTTCCCGAACGATGTAAAAAATTGATAAAGAGTTTAGTACTGATATAACTGTCGGTTTCTGAAAAGTTCAGTTCAGTTTTTTTAAGCAGCACGATAGATTTTACGTACAATTTTTTACCAATTTCCTGTTACAAAAAATAATATTGGTAATATAATATACATTATCTAATGTTTTACCTAAATAAATAACTAACTGTTTCATTATACCCACATCTTAAATGCCCACATAACTTTTGAATGTCCCATATTTTTTCTGGCCAGCCTCTCTGCCACGCTTCTAAACACTACGAAAGTACAGGCAGAAAAAAAGAGATTAAAGTCAGTATTTATTTCCTTCCTTTTTATTACAGAATTAATGGTTCCCAAAAACCGTAGGAACATCTCAAGAATTCAAGAAATGGAATTACGAACTCTCAGGCCGGTGCTTTATCACGACATCGTTTCCAGAGACCTGTAGGTTATCTGGGACATCCGTTTGAAAGGGTTGGACGGGTGTTCCTTTTAACAAACAATCTTTACTTAAAATAAAGTAGTTTATTATTGCATATTGTTATATTAAAACTTGTTGTGTAACTGGGTATAGGGTATTGCAGTTGCTTAATTAGTAGAAGCAAATCTATTTTAATAAAAATGAAACTCCGATATGTTTGTATGGCCATCATTTCAGAACTACTACATCAAATTAGATAATTATTTTTTGTTGTGTTTGTTATTATCGTGTTAAGATTTGTGTAAAAGATAATTGTCAAAAAATTGTTCGAAAAAAATTTAAAATAGTTTTCCTGGCAGTTTAAATCGCAATATAACTAATAGATGGCCCCATACTAAGACTAAAAAGAAAGGGATTCAACCTCAACCGGATTTATTTCGTTACACAGAAAGTTCTGCTATTTAACAGACTCGAAATAGGAGCCTATTGAACTTGATATCTTTTTTAATTTTAAGGCAGGTAGAAGTTCGGAGGGTCAGCCAGTTTAAAAATAATCTAAAAATTTTTAATTTTTAAATTAATTTAAAAATTCTTATGACCGTATTTGCTACGATTTATTGATATAAAATATTGGCTGACCTCGCAAAAGATGGAATGACAATCGTCCCTACAGGCAAAATTGCTAATCTAAAGGATAAATCAGAATAAGCTTTCTTCTTGCTTACTAGTGCACTTTTCTCATTCGGATCTTCTTATTTATTTGGCATGTTTTGGCCTATTTTTTATTTATATTTTAAGTGTATCTTAAGAACAAGCCACAATTTCAGCTTAAAATAAGTTTATTTTTGACGTTTTAATTTCTACTTCGGAAATCGTTCGTAAAATACAAAATATTGATAAACTACACAAGTTTTGTTTTTTGTTACTTCGTGAAAAATTCTTTTAATAATTTAAATTTATGTAACTCATTTATGTTGACAATTCAGACATATATTATACATTTTAAAGTAGACGACTTTAAAATGATATTGCCAATATGGCTGAGTTGCGTTTCTGAGACGACTTTAATGTAAGATAGTTTATTCGATTAATACTTATATATATATATATATATATATATATATATATATATATATATATATATATATACTGTGACATAGAAATCAGGACACCCAGTTTAAATGATTTTATTTCTATAAAATTTGGTGTAATTTATTTATCTTACTAAAAAAAACAAGTGATAAAATTTTTAGCCTTATCAGTTGGAGATTCCGGTTTTTAAACTTTTTGTTTTTAAATTCACTAACAATCTAAAAATGAATAATTCAGCAGCAGTAAAGATCCAAATTTGGCGGATTGTGGTTCTTGACATTCTTTACGATTGGTTACGATGCCTAGAGTACGGAGACCTCTACGATTTCGTCAACTTAGTGAGTTTGATAGGGGCCGTATAGTGGGATTTCGGGAAGCTGGACTTTTTTTTCGGAAAGTTGCAGTTAGAGTGCAAAGAAGTGTAGACACCGTGGTTAGGTGTTATCGGGCATGGCTTCAAGAAGGCCGTACGCAAAGAGCAAGGGGCACTGGAGGCCGCCGTAGAACAACAGACCATGAAGGTCGCCGCCTAAGATTATTGGCCTTAAGAGACCGTTTCCCCACTACCAGCTCCATTGCAAATGAATGGTTTGCAGAACTCGGAAGACCTATTGGCATGCGAAGTGTTTACCGACGAATGAGAAGTTTTGGCCTGTTTTCATACCGACCACACTGGGTCCTCCCTTTAACTCCAGAACACCGCCGTAATCGCCTTCAGTGGTGCAGAGAACGGTCACTTTGGAATCAGGAATGGAACAGTATTGTCTTTAGTGACGAGTCTCGAGATGCTTTTGTTTAGAGATGCACGATGGTCGAGCGAGGGTTAGAAGGCGACGTGGTGAAAGGGGGAATCCACAGTATTTTGTTGAAAGACATGTTCATCACACTCTTGGAGTTATGGTTTGGGGTGCTATAGCTTATGGTTCCAGGTCACCTTTAATCTTCATTAGAGAGATAACATGAACGCGCAGCGTTATATCCAAGAAGTTCTAGAACCCCACCGTTTACCCTATCTTGACACCCTGGCAAATCCAACTTTCCAACAAGATAATGCCCGACCAAATGTTGCAAGAGTCACAATAGACTTCTTTCAACATAATGATGTCACATTGTTAGCATGGCCACCAAGATCTCCCGACTTATCCCCAATTGAGCACGTGTGGGATATGATGGGTAGGAGAGTGCTCAATTTGCAACGTCCTCCTCAGACTCTACAAGCACTTCGAGAGGAGTTGGTGGCTGCCTGAAATGAGATACCACAAGAGGACATTGACCACCTGATCAGAAGCATGCCTAGGCGCGTTAAAGAATGCGTAACACATCGGGGTGCATCACACATTATTAAAGGTAAAAGGGCTTTAAAGTAATGCAATCATTTTGAAATTTTAATCATTTACTTATTATGCTTCATTAAGTACTTATACAAAATTTTATTAAAATAAAATCATTTAAACTGGGTGTTCGGATTTCTATGTCACTTAGTATATATATTGCGCTCCAAAATTAACGCATAATTTTAAAAACCCTGGTAAATCAAATAATTTTAATGTTTCGATTTTTGTGCTAATATATTATTGTTACCTCCGGTATACTGTAAAATTCTCTGCTCTCTTTCATATACTAACAATCTTTCAGTTGAACTTTCTAGAATCCAGGAGGTATTTGACTTCTCAGCTTGGATCTATCTCTCGTTCTACCTTTTAGCCAATCACTTCTAATTATTAAACTACTGGCACTTGCTTCTAAATTTACTACCCAAAACTTCAACTGCTTCCCTCCGATGACCATCACATAATAATCTTTTTTACTCCAAACTTTCAAACCATTCACTCTCTTTTCCCATTCCAAACTCGCTAACCAATCAGAAAATTTCTATATCTCGCCTTTTAATTGATATCAGAAAATCCCAAGCATCGCTTGAAAATAACTTTCTTTGAAAATGATAACGGTTTTTTGTGACTTACTTTCTAAACATAATAACTAAGTACCTGGCGGCTTTTGGCCTTTCCAGCGAAACAAAAACTAAGGCTTTTAAAATATTATATCTACAAATACCAAGAAACAATTGTCTATTCACTTTAAAGTATTTACCAATGTTTTTCAGTCCTTCAGGGTAAAACTCATTATGGATAAACCCACTGCTTAAAACTACTAATAACAAATATTTACAAATCGATGTACAGGGCGTTGGAAATTTTTGTGCCCGCGTTCTATAACAAAATCAAATTTTTATTCTATATTTAATTGATAAAATGAATTATAACAATATATATATATATATATATATATATATATATATATATATATATATATATATATATATATATATATATATGGTATATATAAAAATACACACAACGTTTATAATATATACACAAGTACACAACGTACACAACGTTTACACGTAAACGTTTGTAAAAAAGTACACAACGTTTTTTTAAATAAATGATTGAACAGAGAATTTAATGTAAAACGTAATTTAGTTTTGACATAAATAATCTATTTACAATTATTGTATCATTAGATAAGACTTTAAATATTATAAAAAAAATAAAGAATGACAATACATTGGCAACTAGAACCAGACTAATTATATCAGCTATAATGGAGTAAAAAAATATTATCCTTTACCGTTTATAAATAATGAATTTTCAAGAATAGACCGAATAAAACAAAACAACTTAAAACGAGATTCTACAGCATACACAAGGAATAATACGAGGAAAATAACAATACCACATATAAAAGGATTATCAGAAAAACTTAAAACGATAACATCGTTCAAAGGAACAAACAAATTGAGATCTATTTTATCTACAACTATAACTAACAATTAACAAGAAAGAACTAAAAATTGTATTTATAAAAAACATTGCGAATGCGATCATTTTTATTTAGGTGAAACATAAAGACCGTTAAATGTTAAAATAAGTGAACATCAATCTTATATTAAAAATAGAGAATTTGATAGATCTCAAATATGTAAACACGCATGTTAAAATTAACATAGGGTTCAATGAAAAAATTTAAATATAGTCCTAAATAAACAGACTGTAAAAAGATAAAAATTAAAGAAGCTGCTTTAATTATACTAAATGAGACCAATTGCGTCGCAAATTCCTCGGCAGAATGCAGTAGGATTTGGTTACCCATATTAAAAGAGGAAGAAATATACCAATATTAGCAAGTCAGTAAGCCTGGAAAAAGCACATTTTCTAAACAACTTGAAGCACGCCAAGATCATCCCTCTACTAGAACCAAGGAAAGACGAAAGAAGACCGGAAAACTACAGACCCATTTCAGTAAGGAAACATTAGGAAAAGAATTGGAAAAAATTATCTACAGAAGACTGATAAGGCATGCTAAAAGATGAAGAATGATTCAGGAGGACCAGTACGGATTCAGAAGAGGAAGAAACTGCAAACTTCAACTAGCAAGACTCATTAGCGACGAGAAGAAGGCAATAATCTACAAAATGGACAGAGCTAGATTGCCTCATTATTTAGTTAATATATGTGATACATATCTAACTAATAGCGTATTTCAAGTTTCAGCCGACCAAAAGACGTCCAGAATTCAAGAAATCCAAGAAGGGACACCTCAGCAGCTTCATACAACATTTTTGTTTCAGATTTACCAACAGATCCAAGAACAACTACAGCCCTCTACGCAGACGACACGGCGATATACGCAACAGGAAATAATGATAGAAGAATAAACCAAAACATAGAAATCCACCTCGGAAGAAATACGGAATACACCGATAAATGGAAGATCAAAATCAACGCCCAAAAGACGCAATTAATCATATTCACTTAGAAGTCGTGACCACCTGTGGTAGAAATAACAATAGGAGGAAACAGGATTCAGTCAGAATGATCAGTCAAATATCTAGGAGTCCATCTCGATAGGAAACTCAACTTCAAGAAAAATACACAACAAATTAAGGTAAAAGCAAACAGTGCTAAAAAACTAATACTTCTATATATGTATTTTTGGGTCCAGTCTACTAACGAAGGCCAAGAAGATCCAGTTATGACAGGCCTACGTTAGATCGGTTATACTGTACGCTGTCCTGGTTTGGTGCTTCATATCGGAAACAGGAAGAAACTTTTTGAAACCAGAGACGTCATGTTACAGGATCATCGATGGATCAACATGGAAAGAACGGATTACACATGCAACTATCAAAGAAAGGGTCCAGCATACATTATTGAGAAAGGTGGCTGAAAAAAGGACAAGATATTTCTTCTAACAATCCACAAGAAGACTTCTTAAGACCAGAGACATCCTCGGCAAGAATCGGATCCAGGGGATGTTTAGATCGACTCACAGCCTGATCGATTATATGATCAGGGTCTAGCCCGGTGGTTGCTAAAGACAGAAAATCAGGAAAGTAGGTACGATGTACCGAAAACAAGTACCTACAGAAAAATAAGCCAAGGAGTTCACGACAGAAAAATTCAAAATCCGAGAGGATAAAGCTCAACCAGTAGGCGATGCAAAAGCGGGACGTCAAGAAAGAAGGCGACGATATCTTAAGTTTAAAATATCTTAAATGTGACATGTAAATTTTATTAAGACCAAAAAGATAGTAAGTTAGTATCATATCGAGAATACATTCTTAATGTTTTTAAATAACTTACTTAACTTAATTTATATTTAAATGGGAATAAGCCACAATTAAAGGTTAAAATACGTTTATTGACGTTTCAATTTCCACTTCGGAAATCGTTCTCAAAATACAAACATTAGTAAATTAAACAAATTTTGTTTTTTGTTACTTAGTGAAAAATTCTTCTAATAATTTAATTTTATCTGACTCATCTATATTGACAATTCAGACATACCTTATACATTTTAAAGTAGACGACTTTAAAATGATATTGCCAATATTGTTGAGTTGCGTTCCTGGGACGACTTTAATTATAAGATAGTTCATTCGATTACATGAAATGTAGATTTCATGTTATCTGAATAATGAAATATGTCCAGCATATTCAAGCAGAAGGTTGAACAACATTCTACATAGAGCCAGCTTGTCCATGATCCGCGAAAGGTTACAATATCATAGATGTAATTTATGTTTTGTTGAACAAGATATTGTAAGTATTGAAGATTTACTTTTCGATATAATATCAAATTCTGATTTTGATCAAATTATTTTTAGTTTACATATAGTATATGAAAATTCATATATTAAACAAAGAGATATACATTTAAATAAATTTAATATTCTATTAGAACAAAACAGTATACACACTTTAGATAACCTATATTAGAAATAATGACATTTTAGCGACAGTTGTCAATCTATCAAATAGACATTTAAATGCAACGGAGAATTTAATACTGTCAAAGGGTCTAAACTTTGCTGTTACTCAGCCATCAATTCCAAAATTAGACATAATAAGCTCAGTGGAAAAAATATCTCAATGTTTACCAACCCATGAAAAGGAAGAATACAGAGTATTATGTAAACTTGAATTGGAAAAGTCTATTAAAATTGAACAAAACATAAGCAAAGAGGAACTAAAGTCTATAAGAACTTTAAAAAATGACGACTCCATATTCATCCTACCAGCAGACAAGGGAAATGCAACTGTGGTAATGGATAGAATTCAATATGAAAACAAAATTAAAGATCTAATAATAAACGGACCTTATACAAAATTAACAATGGATCCAACAAAGCCTTTGGAAAACAAAATATATAGAACTTTATTCAAGTTTAAAGATTGTTTACCCAGTTATCAGAGAAGATTAATTACACCTCATTACAGTAAGACCCCTCATTTTTATGGAGTACCGAAAATTCATAAAACGAATATACCACTTAGACCCATTTGTAGTACCATGAATTCTCCTTGTAGTGAACTATCAAAATTTTTATTAAATATTTTAAAACCAATTGCAAATAAAAATGACACATTTATAAAAAATACACAACATTTTTTAAATAAATTATCAAATATTGAATTTAATCCAAATAATACTTTAGTAAGTTTTGACATAAATAGTTTATTTACGAATGTGCCATTAGATAAGAATTTAAATATAGTCAAGACAAAATTAGAAAGTGATGATACATTGGCAACTAGAACAAGACTAAATATATCAGCTATAATGGAGTTAATAACATTATGTACTGATAATACATACTTTCAACTAAATAATGAATTCTATAAACAAAGTTTTGGACTAGCAATGGGCTCTAGTTTATCTCCATTATTAGCCGATATATTTATGGAAGATTTTGAAACAAATATTATTTCTAAACAAAATTTAAAACCCTCAGTATGGTGGAGGTATGTAGATGATGTATTCTCAATATGGCCTCATGGATCACGGAGTTGTTGGACACATTCCTAAATGATATAAACGATAAAGAAGAGACAATAACATTTACCATGGAAAAGGAATATAATAACACATTACCTTTTCTGGATGTTTTAATCTCTAAGAACGATACTGGATACGAAACTCAGGTGTATAGAAAACCAACACACACCAACAGATATTTAAATTTCAAATCAAATCACAATATTAATATTAAAAAGGGAATTATTAAATCCTTATACGATAGAGCCAAAATTACTTGTTCTAACGAAAATTCGTTCTTGGAGGAAAAACATTTGTTAACAACTGTTTTATTAAAAAATGATTATCCTTTATCGTTTATAAAAAATAAGGAATTTTCAACAATCGATCGAATAGAACAAAACAACTTAGAACGAGATCCTACAGCATATGCAAGGAATAATACAAGGAAAATAACAATACCATACATAAAAGGATTATCGGAAAAGCTTAAAAGGATAGGAAATAAATTCAACATTTCAACAACATTCAAAACAACAAACACGTTGAGATCTATTTTGTCCAAAACCAAACCTAACAATGAACAAGAAAGGACAAAGAACTGCATTTATAAAATACCTTGTGAATGCGATCAGTTTTATTTAGGTGAAACATCAAGACCATTAAATGTTAGAATAAGTGAACATCAATCCTATATTAAAAATAGAGAATTTGATAGATCTCAAATCTGTAAACACGCATGGGATAATGAACATAGGGTTCAATGGAATGATTCAAATATAGTCCTAAAAGAAACGGATGGTAAAAAGAGAAAAATAAAAGAAGCGGCTCTAATTATGCTAAATGAGACCAATTGTGTCGCGAATTCCTCGGCAGAATGTAGTAGGATCTGGTTACCCATATTGAAAGAGGAAGTTATTAAAAGAAAAATACCAGTATTGGTAAGTCAGTAACATATATAGAGAATACATCATTTATGTTTTTTAAATAACAAACATATAAAATCGAAATTTGGTGTTTATTGAAGGTAAACTAAATGCACGATCAAATACTTACCATGTCGGGATAGTATTATGAGGTTTTTTCCTGGTTTTTCCCTCATAATTTACTATGGAATCACTAACAGGAGAATTTTACTGTCATCATGGCATGTATTTGTCTTTTTAAAGACGAGTTACATGTTATGATCTTTTCTGACGGATATTCTCAAGTTAAAGTTGATTTCATGTAATCGAATGGACTATCTTATAATTAAAGTCGTCCCAGGAACGCAACTCAACAATATTGGCAATATCATTTTAAAGTCGTCTACTTTAAAATGTATAAGGTATGTCTGAATTGTCAATATAGATGAGTCAGATAAAATTAAATTATTAGAAGAATTTTTCACTAAGTAACAAAAAACAAAATTTGTTTAATTTACTAATGTTTGTATTTTGAGAACGATTCTCGAAGTGGAAATTGAAACGTCAATAAACGTATTTTAACATTTAATTGTGGCTTATTCCCATTTAAATATAAATTAATTTAAAATGCCACAAGAAAATAGCTTCAGAACAACTTACTTAACATATAAAATCAGAGTTGGGTGTTTATTGAGAGTAAACTAAATATAAGACCAAATACTTATCATGTCGGGATATTATTATGTTTTTTTCTGGTTTTTTCCTCATGATTTACTACAGACCATAGAGTCTCAGCAATATTGGCAATATTATTTTAAAATCGTCTACTTTAAAATTTATAATATATGTCTGAATTGTCAGTATGAATGAGTCAGATATATATTTTTTTTATTTTAAATTAACGTGTCTCAACAACTTAGGTCATTGACGCGGGAGTAAAGGTTTACAATAGCACCTACAAAGTTATTATGCAGAGTTTACAATAGTGAAGAATAAAAATATTATGTAAATTATATTTTGTTAAACAATTGAGAAGTCTTTAAAGGCTCTTGAGTCGGCTTGAACAGTTCAGAAGTTCTTCTAGACTGTGGGTTATATTGTTGGCAATGTGGGTGGCCTGGTAGTGTTGACATTCTGTGACGACGTGCTTGACGATAATAGGAATATCATTGCAGTGAGAGCATAACTGTTGGTCTGTAGAGGACATAAGATGACCGTGTGTCAAACGTGTGTGTCATATTCTCATACTTCGTGCCAATATCTTTTCTTTTCTGTTCAGAGATGCTAGGGATAAATAGCTGTAAACATTAGGTTGTATTTCTCTAAGCTTTGTGTTTTGAGTGATCCAAAGTTCCTGTCACTTGTCTTGGATATTCCTTTTGAAATTTGATGTTAAATCTTTTTGGGGCTGTATGTTGTAGACGGGTAAGTTGAATGTAGATGCTTCTTTTGCAGCGCTGTCAGCCATTTTATTTCCTTGGATGTCGATATGAGAAGGCACCCATATTATTATTATTGAAGTCCCTCGGGAAGTTTCAAGATGGATCGATTCTAATATTTTTTGCACTAAATCATGTTGATTGTAAATATTTTTTAACGAATAAATTGCGGATAAGGAATCGGTATATAGAGCAATACTTTGATGATTGTGTAGTGTCAGAACAGCCAACTCCATCTTCATTTCGGGATGCATCGGTATCAAGCACCTTGTCATTGTGGGATATATTCACAATATCCTTGAAAGCTTGTCAAAAAATGATATTATTTGTTTGTTGCTTATTAAATTTACAGAGAGAAGTGTTTATAAAAGGAGGTATTCTAGACCATGGCGGGGATTCTGATTTTATAGATGCAATTGTTTGAGATAATTTTGTGTCTTGGCACAAGGCTTATAGGATCTGTGGTATTGAAAGTATACATCTGGGCGAGGTTACGAGTCCAGGTCTTGGCAAAGTCAGAAGATTAAATACAGGGTTAGTTGGATTCGACGAAATTCTGCTAGCATAATATAGAAGTAGTTGCTACCTCCGGAATTAAAGGGGGAGTTCATGAGATTCACAATAGAGACTTTCAGCGGGACTGGATCGAAAAGCTCCTAAGCAAATTCGGAGAGCAGTGTTGTGAACAGAGTTTAAAGATTGTAATAAATTATTGGATGCGGGCAAGTAAACTATACAACCATAGTCTTATTTGAATCGGATTATAGCTCGATATATTTTGAGTAGTACACTTTCATCGGCACCCCATTGATGGTGGGACAATGTCTTTAACAAATTCATTCTGCTTAAACAGATGCCTTTTATTTCATCGACATGACGTCGTCAGGTGAGTTTGTTATCGACAGTTAGTCCTAAAAACTTGTAATGGTCAATTAACTCTAAATTTACTCCGCTGAGTGTTATTTTGGGTATTTCTGCGCTGTTATATCTCCTGGTAAATTTAGTTATTTTGGATTTATTGGAAGAGAACCTGAAGCCAATTTTCTCGGACCATGTAGTAAGGACAGAACTTTGTAATAAAGATGAGGTTGCAGCTGTGGATTTTCCTTGGCAGTATACAATAAGGTCGTCTGCGTATAGGGCAAATTTAACATGAGATTTTATATGAGAGCAAATATCATTGATGGCTAGCAGAAAGAGGGTAGAACTCTTAAGTTACACCATTTTCAGTGACATAGCTGTCGGATAATACTCCGTTAACTGTGATTCTAAAATTACTAATATTTTCATTAGTTCTTGTTCGTCTATATTTATTCAGAGCTTTCTTGCATACATGAACTGCTACAGTACAGGAGTCATTTCACCAAGAAACTAATTTTCGTGTAGGTTTAATAGAATATTTTCCTATATATTTGTGAGCGAAGTTAATTATGCAATTGGTGAACTGATCAACTAGGTGGTCTATGTTATATTAATATTTAATTGAATTGACTTGATCTCGGACGTTTAGACTGAAATTCATCCAGTTCGATTGTGCAATACGCCATTTACTTACTGGGTTGTATGATTTGGGTTTATTGTCTGAGAATAATATAGGGAAATGATCATTATCGAACAGAATATCTAGTGGACACCATATTAGAGATGGTCCTAGTTTAGGATAACAAAGGCCTGAGATCGATATTTGAGAAAGTACCTAAAGATATATTGAAGTGGGTGCTACAACCAGTATTAAGTAGAAATATATCTTCATTGCTAATTATGTTTTCTATAATTTTTCCTCTGTCAAATGTGCTGGTAGATCCCCACATTGTGCAGTGAAAATTGAAATCTCTTACGAGGATGAATGGGGATGGGAGTTCTGCTATTAAGTTAGAAATTTCTGTATGATTTACTTCCTTATTAGGTGGTTAATATATATTACAAATAGTGATTTTATGAGGACATTGGAAAGAAACAGCTACTACCTCTAAATTAGTAGTAATGTTAAATTTCTCGAAATATATATCTGACGATACAAAAATTACCACCACTTGCGCGTAGGGGTGTGGATCTAATCTGATGATAGCCTATGTCATTTTTTAAGTACGGATTTTGGGTTTTCTTCAAATTTGTTTCTTGAAGACAAAGAATATCTGGAGTGGTCTCTTGGATAAGTTGCTGGATGCGTTCTAGACGGGCGTAAAACCTATCACAATTCCATTGTATTAAAAAGAAAGATGACACAGAAAGAGAAAAAGATATCTCAGAATTAAAAGAAAACAGAAATGTATCGATAAGATTATTTTAAAGAGTTTTAGGAGGTAAGGGAATTATCAGAGTAAGATGCATCGTCACTGGGATTTGTTTGCGAAAGACATGGTAATGTTACTAAATCGTTATTTTCTGCAGATTTAACATTATATTGCTGTCTCCTTTTTTTATTCATCGTGTAAATCTGTTTTTTATTGTTCTTTGAGAAGAGTGCGGGTAAATAGAAATCAAATTGGTGAGGAGTGTATTGATGTCGTTTGTAAACTTTAGGGCTTTATGATAGGGGTCAGTGCTGCCTTTATTATTTTCTAAAAACGCAAAAAGATCGTTTAAGTTAATTATTATGTGGATTTTTGTTGTAATATTGGGAATGTCAAGTTTAGTTTTATCAGAGATACTAGTATCATCCGTTTTTCGCTTTTTCTTCTTGGATTTTTTTTAGTTAATTCATTGGGGATATAAGGCGGTTGCATTTCAGAGGTTTTAGCTAACGGAGTTGTAGGAAGACTAGATTCATTATTAAGTGATTTCGAAGGAGGTCTTTTTTGGCCTATTACTGGAATGTCTTGAGATGATTGAACGCTTTCATTTATATTCGTGCTACGTTCATTGTTAGAAATAGGAGCTTGGGTATCTGATTATCTAGGAATAATGGAAGATGGGAAATTAATGCAGTTATTTGCAACATGCCCTGTTTGCTTGCAGAAAAAACATTTCATTCTATTTGTAGAAAGAAAAATTCTATGTTCATGACCATTATACAAAATAGTTATTGATGTTTGTAGTTCGTAGTTATCAGAAAAAGAAAATATATATAAACTTGGCGCCTGAAGCTTAAAACATAGCTGTATTCATCTCCAGGGATACCTGCTTTGAGAAACGATATGGGGGATGCTAGTTGTAAGCCAAGACTTTTTATAGCAGTTTCAGCTAGATTATGAGGAATAACAGGTGATATATTTGAAATAACAATGATTTTGGTTAGAGATATAATTCTCCGAATATTTAGTGAAAATGTATTAATTTTAATGAATGGATGAGAATTTATCAATTTTTCGACAAGTTGAGAATTTGATAAGTAAATACATACCTTATTATTTAATATCCTGGATGCGAAGCAAATGTTCTTGGCCCCAATGATAGTTCAGATTGCATGTACATAATCGTATAGCTTTAAACTATTCTCGGCATGAAGAACTACGGCCTGATCCTTTTTTGGGAACGTTGGTCTAGGTGCTGAGTTTACTGCAGCAGTGTAAGATATGTTACTGTTGGTGGTTGGGTTTGTGTTGGTTACAATTTGGTTTGTTGACATTGTTGGATTTAAAGTATCCTCGTATTCAAAGACAGCTTCTTGCAATTTGTTTGTATTCATTGTTGAGTGTCAGAAGGCGGCAACTTATTATACACCATAGTGATGGAAGTTGTTTAGATATGAAGCAACTAGTGTAATGTCCAAAATTGTTGTTATTTTCTTGTAAGGTTATAATATGCACTTAATGAGTTATTGTTTTCTCTAAATCGCTCAACTTAAAGTTTAGCGATTATATGCACCCGCGGAAGTACACGTATATAGTTACACTGCACTTTATTTTCTGGAACAAGTATAAATCGCAAAACAAGTTTAAAAACTATTATAGACACTGTAAATTACGAGAACGGCAAAAACGATGTTTACTCGTTCAGGCACATCGCTAGAATCCTCAGATAAAATTTTCACCAAGTAACAAAAATCAAAATTTGTTTAATTTATCAATGTTTTGTATTTTGAGAACAATTTCCAAAGTAGAAATTAAAACGTCAAAAATAAACTTATTTGAAACTTAAATTGTGGCTCATTCCAAATAAAAATAGAAATTGCATTAAGATGCACAACCAAATAGCTTCAGAACAATATGTATTTTTAAAAGTAATAAATCTATTTAGTTAGATTTGTTTATTTAGATACATATGTGTTTAAATTAAAGTGTCATTTCTAATACTAACGCGAATTATTAGTATTGGTTTATATGTTAATTTGAAATGCAAACAATAGTTGAATTAAATGCATCTAATGTAAACAATATTAATTTATTTACATAATATGTACTCCCACGCTTCTGTATACAATAAACACGCGATATTGGATATCGCCTGATGAACAGACAACCTTCTACCGAAACCCTGTGTTAATCAAATCTCACTCATTCCAAATCGAGTTTTCCCTAATCTTTCTGCAAAATTAATGGAGACTGTTCAAATATTTATTCGAAAATATTAACTTAAAAAGCAAAACCAACGCCTCTGTTGACTCTCGCCCGGTTTTTTAATGCGTGTTCTTTATCACTGCGAATAGATGTAACATGCCAATGTTTATTTTTGGTTATCAAAGCCGTAATCGACCGATTAAAATGGCAATTTATTGGAAATCGGTACGTCCCCTTACCGCAGATTTATTTTGCCATCCTTCGGTTTTATTTTTTACTTCGATTCTTTTAACGTCGAAGTTGTACATTGTTTCTGTTGCTAAATTTATTTATTGTTCTTTAATTTATTTTACATATTGTTTTATTAAAAGCAACAAAAAGCGATATTGGCGTCAAAACGAGAGGATAAAAGAACCAAACAGAAAAAACCAAATTGCAAAATAAACAGATAAACAGAATATAGGAAGGATATTATAAAACAATATTGTAGAATTGTACACGGGAGGGGTAACAAACTGTGTGCTAAAAACGCATACCGAAACCTAACCTACTTTACACATGGTATTGTTGTCATCTTTTTATCCCTTTTTGTTTGAGGAGGATTGAGATCCCTCAATCCTTGTTAATAACAATATGTAGAGGGCTTATCAAAAAAAATTAAAAGGATTAAAAACAAATACAATATCACAACAACATTCAAAAAAATCAACACACTGAGATATATCCTATCCAAAATTAAACCAAACATCACACAAGAACGATCGAAGAACTGCTTCTATAAAATACACTGTGAATGCAACAACTTTTATATGGGAGAAACCGCATGATCTTTAGATGTAAGGAAAAATGAGCATAAATCATACATCAAGAAAAGAAACTTCGTAACATTACTGAGACAACAAGCACAGAGTAAAATGGACATATGCAATAATAATAATGAAAGAAACAGACATAAAAAAGTAAACGAAGAGCTCTTATCCTACTTAACACCTAAGTAGTTGCTAAGAATTTATAAAAAGTAGTAGTCGCGAGGTGAAAACGACCGCTTCGTTTTTTACTTCTTAGCGTGTGTTGAAAACTACAAAACACTAAAGGAACTATTCTCTACTTCCATAAAAAAAAGAATTTTAGTTAATCTAATAAGTTTAGTTTGGTACTTTTCGAATACTGCACGACTGCACGTGTATACTCTTTGCACAATTTTTTTTTAAATATACAGCAGAAACACGTTTTCTGGTTGATTTTACTGTCGCAAAAGTAGCATCTACCAAGTACTCTTCCATTCGTTGTACTGTCGTCTGTGTTAGGGATATTATTAGGATTTAGATCCTTGCTTAAATTTTCTACTCTCGTTAGGACTCAAAGGCGGGGTCCCACCAGTCGCGCTATTCTGCGCTGCGTCGCTCTGCTTCGAGCAGCGCGGAGCAGAACTACACAGAGCGGCGCAACTTTGCGCATGTGATTCTAGAGGAGCAAATAAGTTCCAGTTTTTATTTACGCGCGCACGATGAAAACAAAATTAGCAATAGCAAGTGCTACTGTTATAGTAATTAACCATTTTTTACAATAAAAACGAAAGACCCGGAGGAAACGTCGTTATTGGGTTACACCAGTATTTAAAAGTAGACAAGTTTATAATGGAAATAATCTTTTAAGTGATTTAGTTGCAGGACAGTTTCAAAATTTTTGTCGTATGTCGTTACATGATTTCGAGTACCTGTTAACAATGATTGAACCAGTAATAAGAAAGAGATGAAATAAAGCATTTATCAATGTCTACTGAAATTAAAATGTAAAATTAGCTTTGCCTGTGCCCATTGACTTTTTCATTTTCACCTTTTCTCTTCTATATGAAGACAACAAAGACGTCATCTTTGTTTTAGCTTCAGCGACGGAACAACCGATATTGTCTGCAATAAATACCTATGCATCATATTTCTTACTTTTTATATGATAATTATTGCTTTTCGGATTCCACAATTCCGGTTTGTATCTGTATGCCTAAATAAGTTTCAACTTCTTCATGATTCCACTCAAAACTCATCGCGAAGATAGTAAAGAAACACAATAATCTGTAAAAATGGTCTTCAATCACAAACACCGTTCCAACTAAACGCGCACTTATCTTTGATCTACACTACTTTACCGACAACCAACGGATAATGTTCGTTCTTGTTTGAACTTGCACGGCGCAGCGCTACTTGTTGTTCCCACTAGTCGCTTAAGCTCGCTCCGCGCACAAATGAACCAAAACAAATAGCGCGGCGCAGCGCAGCGCGACTGGTGGAACCCCGCCTAAAGGCGGGGTCCCACCAGTCGCGCTATTCTGCGCTGCGTTGCTCTGCTTCGAGCAGCGCGGAGCAGAACTACACAGAGCGGCGCAACTTTGCGCATGTGATTCTAGAGGAGCAAATAAGTTCCAGTTTTTATTTACGCGCGCACGATGAAAACCAAATTAGCAATAGCAAGTGCTGCTGTTATAGTAATTAACCATTTTTTACAAGAAAAACGAAAGACCCGGAGGAAACGTCGTTATTGGGTTACACCAGTATTTAAAAGTAGACAAGTTTATAATGGAAATAATCTTTTAAGTGATTTAGTTGAAGGACAGTTTCAAAATTTTTGTCGTATGTCGTTACACGATTTCGAGTACCTGTTAACAATGATTGAACCAGTAATAAGAAAGAGATGAAACAAAGCATTTATCAATGTCTACTGAAATTAAAATGTAAAATTAGCTTTGCCTGTGCCCATTGACTTTTTCATTTTCACCTTTTCTCTTCTATATGAAGACAACAAAGACGTCATCTTTGTTTTAGCTTCAGCGACGGAACAACCGATATTGTCTGCAATAAATACCTATGCATCATATTTCTTACTTTTTATATGATAATTATTGCCTTTCGGATTCCACAATTCCGGTTTGTATCTATATGCCTAAATAAGTTTTTCAACTTCTTCATGATTCCACTCAAAACTCATCGCGAAGATAGTAAAGAAACAGAATAATCTATAAACATGGTCTTCAATCACAAACACCGTTCCAACTAAACGCGCACTTTTCTCTGATCTACACTACTTTACCGACAACCAACGGATAATGTTCGTTCTTGTTTGAACTTGCACGACGCAGCGCTACTTGTCGTTCCCACTAGTCGCTCAAGCTCGCTCCGCGCACAAATGTACCAAAACAAACAGCGCGTCGCAGGGCAGCGCGACTGGTGGGACCCCGCCTTTAAGATGTTCATCTATAAGAGAAAATGGTAAATGCTTCAATAGTGTTTTTCTAAGAATTTTGTTTTTAGCAGTTGTTACTTGTCTAAATTACTATTGAATTAATGTCTGAAATATTTAATATCGTGTTGAAACATCATAAGAGGAGCACAGCTGATCAACGACGTCAACCACGTCTCTTGTATTGTTAAAAACGTCAAATTTCCGGTTTATGATGTTCAACTGTGTCTTTATCTATAGTGTAGTCATAATAAAGATTTGAAACAAGCAATACAACGTTCTTTTTTTGGGGGTTATGCGACGTTAAGGTACATATATTGTTAAAATCAAACAAATTAAAATACTTTATTTTATGGGACGAGATCTTTAAAGTAATTCAAAAGGCAGTGCGCTTTTGTTCTTTCTAATGGTGCTCACAACAGTCAATCCAATTTTTTTTAAACATCAACTAGGAAAATGCTAACGAACCAATTATCTAGAGTAATGTTTTGAATTCCAGAATCCTAGAATTCTTTTGTGCACAATTATTTGGTGCACATATTCTTTTTACATCTCGTTTGTGCGTTTGCGGAATTTTCTACAGTAAATGAATCATCTTGTTCACGACTCACATAAACCTTTATACTTATAGTATAATACATTTTGGCACCACATAAACTAAAAATTTTGAGCCCATACGTCCAGAGTTTGCTGGGAATATATTGTGTCCAAGGACAGTTCCTTAAAAAACCAGGAAGCATTTTATTGCATGCTACAAATTCCGAAGGGTTGTATTCCGATTTACACCTTCCTTTCTCTATCTTATCAAATCTCTTACATTAGTTACGATCGACCTTATCATCAAATCTAATACATGTTAGAACTTCTTCTTCTTCTTACAGTGCCTATCCGTTCCGGATGTTGGCGATCATCACGGCTATCTTTACTTTATTTATTGCAGCGCGGAACAGTTCAGTGGTAGTCGTGTTATACCACTTTCGTAAATTTTGAAGCCAGGAAATGCGTCTTCTTCCCGGTCCTATCTTACCATTTACTTTCCCTTGGAGAATCAGCTGGAGAAGGCCGTACCGTTTTTGATTTCTCATTACAGGTCCTAGATATTCCAACTTTTTAGTTTTGACGGTCATGAGAATTTCACATTCTTTCCCCATTCTACGCAGGACCTCCACATTAGTAACTCTGTCAACCCAGGATATACATAAGATGCGCCTATAACACCACATTTCGAAAGCTTCGAGCCGATTCATAGATGCAACAGTCAGTGTCCATGCTTCCATTCCGTAGAGCAGAACTGTGAATATGTAGCAGTTCAATAGACGGCATTTTGTTTTTAATGATATGTCTCGACTGTTAAAAATGGTTCTCATTCTAACGAATGCTGCTTTTGCTTTTATTATTCGCTGTTTAATTTCTATTGAGTGGTCCCATTGGCTACTTATTTAAATTGGTGCCTAGATATGTATATTGCTCGACTCTTTCGATATTGTGTTGGTTGATTGTAAGTTGAGCGTTTAGTATTGGTTTTTTACTAATTGTCATCAATTTGGTTTTCTTTATGTTAAGAGCTAGTCCGTATCTGTTGATGACTTCTGTTATGCAATTTGTTAATATCTGTAAGTCATCCAGATTATCGGCAAAAACTATAGTGTCATCTGCATATCTAATGTTATTCAACCATTCACCGTTTATTAGTATTCCTTTCGCGCAACCGTCTAAAGCTTCCTTAAATACCCATTCAGAATAAATGTTGAACAACAATGGAGACAAAATACAGCCCTGTCGTACTCCACGTTCTATTGCAATTTTATCTGTTAACTGGTCTTCTATTTTGATTTTGGCCGTTTGATTGTAGTAAATGTTTCTGATAATTCTAAGACCTTTGTTGTCAATTCCAATTTCTTGCATTAGAGTCCTTAATTTGTCATGTTTTACTCTGTCAAATGCCTTCTGGTAATCTATAAAGCATACGTATATGACACAATTCACATCCCTGCATCTCTGAAATAGCACCTGTACAGCAAAAAGGGCCTCCCGTGTTGCCAGAGCATCACGAAATCCGAATTGTGTTCTTGTTAGTTGTTCCTCACATTTTGTATATATTCTTTTGTGAATGACCTTTAGAAATGTTTTAAGTAAATGGCTCATAAGGCTTATAATTCTATAGTCTTCGCACTTTCTCGCATTGGGTTTTTTTGGAAGATTTATAAAAGTTGACACTAACCACTCTTGGGGAACCACGCCCGTATCATATATACTGTTAAATATATTTGTCAACCATTTTATGCCATCATAGTCCATAAGTTTTAAGAATTCTGAGTGAAAATTATCAGGGCCTACTGCTTTACCATCTTTGGTGCTTTTGATGACATATTTTACTTCTTCGACTGTAAATGGTGGTCCAGATTCGCAATTGGTGTTTGTTGTAATACCAGTGTTACTTCGTATATCTTCAAAAGTTTTTTCTACGTATTTAATCCAAATATCTCTTTTATGCTCTATTTCCAGTACTATATTTCCCTGATTATCTGTCAGGAATCCAGTATTCTTGTGTTTATATAAGCCTGCCGCTTCTTTTATCTTTTTATGGAGGTTAAATGAATCATGTTTTTGTTGTAATGACTCTATCTCTGTACACTTCGTGCTAAACCGATAGACATAACTAGTCTAAATAATTCGATACCTTTGCCATTAGGTTGTAATATATCTTCTGTATTCAGGTGATGGGCTTTATATGTTATAGAGCGTAGCTATAGGTTCAATAATAATGAAGACACTGTGTTGTGCTCTTTTGGTAATCGCTTTGTTTGTTTTTTCTATCTTACTATATTTGTGATATCCTTCCCTTTCATTTAACATATCACAGGCTCCAATCGGACCAAACACAAAGGAGATATGATGTAATGTGTGTTTAATATTTGCTACCGCTTCTCCTTTCCAAATGATGTATGGTACGTCGAGATCCGACAAACTAATCTACATCCACCACAAAACGTTCAAAAAGTTATTTAATTCTACATAATTCTGTTTAACTTGATTTAATTTTTTAAATCTTATTTAGTTTTTATTTTATTTTATTTTGGTGAAGCGTTGACGTTTGTTAAACGTCATTTCATTTGTATGGTTAGTGTATGTTTATCTTACTCAGTGACATATAATAAATATATATTATACATCATTGATCTTGCCTTACAATTACAGTAACCTATATTTTTTAAATGAATTAATTTAGATTTCTTTGTCCAGATGACGTTAGGATTTTATATCTAAACTAAAAAAGCTATAAATTATTTTGTATTAAATTCTACCTTAAAAATATTATAAAAATTAATTATTAAATATATTAATATGTAATTAATACAATATTATTAATTAAACGTATAGTTTCAAGAAGATTTCTTTTCTAGATAGCGCAGTTAGTTTACTGGACAAACGGTGTGACCTGTCATCTTAGCCTTTTATATAGATATATACTAATAATAATAATAACATATTAATATAATTATTTATACGATTAATTTTGTTACAAATTTGTCTAAAATATTTTTTGCTATAATTTTAAGATAATATTTAATAAACAAAATAATTTAAAGTTTTATGTAAGTTTAGATTCCACCTAGAAAATAAATCTGAACTACCAAGTGACATGAATAAACTTATCGGACAGATAAAATATTTATTTGCCAAATAAAAGTACCGAATAAGAAGTTATATAAAAGATGAATTGTGTTTATAAACTTGGTGCGAGAATATAATATTTAAGACAAAATCGATTATTTTAATTTTGGTAATAAAAAAAAAGACTCTTCTAAGATGTATTAAGTAAACCGACAGGGGTATATATTCTGAGAATATATTGTAAGAAAGAGAGAATATATTTGTATAAAAGTAAGTATCATCTTTTTCTTCACTTAGTTTAAGCATTCAATGTTTTCATATTCTCAATAATTAAAAAAAGGTTAAATTGAGATAACAAAAATGGGTTATTACTTGCAAATTCTAATTATACAATGAAGCCATTTTTAAGGAGTTCATTAAACAACCCAAAAAGAAAATTTCAATAATGAATTCCATAATAAAACAAGATATGTAACAGATTTTTTTTATGTATGGAAGAGAAGGTTTAGTACTATTTTATCCAATTAAATCGTTCTAATCTACAGCAACATTTTATAATCTAGGTAGAGATCAAAATGAAAACAATTTTGAAGACGAATTACTAAATGAAGACATACTTGAGCTAACCTTATATAATATTTTAGAGTTATGGAGAAACCACAGAAGAATTATTAATATACATGTATTATTTGTTTATTCGTTATTAAATTTTTCTCCAAGTAGCCGCAACATAATTTGACGTAAGAAGACGGGTACATTTTATTCTACGAATAAATGTTTATCCTCCGGATAACTATCTATTAGATTGTGTTATCTCTGAGATTTATTATTTTAAAAATTTAATTTTTAACTCTTTTGGAAGTTTTTTGGTCCTAAAATATTGACTGCGAATTTGGTGATCGGTAAAAAATATAATACAAAACCCGAGCTTTCCCAAAATAAATTGCCAAACTTGAATTACGCTGGTTTTTGTACGTAGAGCGATTTTATAAGACTTTACGTAAAAGTTCAGCGATTCTCCAAAAGTGACTTATTTGTTATGAAAGTTGTACAATAGACTAAAATATCATTTTGTTTACTTGCTACCCTTAAATAAATTAAATTCAGAAAAAAAAATAAGCGAAGTACCTGTAAATGGAAATTAATTGTATCAAAATCACAAGTATATTTTTGTATCAACATTTAACTGAAACATGCCAGAAGAAAGCAGTTTTAGAACCTTTTTTATTCTTTATATTAATTACAAATTAACCTAAATCATGAACACGAGAAATCAGTCGAGCAATAAAATTTGGTGAGATAAAAAAAAAATAAAATACAATTTGACTGTACTATAAAATCTAATCGGTACAAACATTTGCTTGGATGATGGTTTCATGGTATTTCATGTCAGATGCCAACCTGTTAGAAACGTTTAGTTGAAAAGTAGAGATTGAATTTTTTCGTGCCGAGTCGGTAAAATAATCCAAGTACCTTCACTATACTATATTGTTTAAAAAAATCTATATATAATTTGTAGATAGTTTCGTAAAAATCGTGCCTTTGAGGATTAGGGAGAGAGAAAAAAAGGGAACAGTGGATGATAGATTATTATTGTGTTTATGTGTATAGAGATGATGTGATGGAGAGGTAGACGGTGTGGAACAGCTGCTGTCAAAAGCTGTAACTGCTCGAGCGACACGGACAAAATAGTGTAAAAAATTGAGTGTAGGTATCGGCGTGATCCGGCAGCGGCAATGGCAACGGCGGCACACAGCCCGTTGAGCGGATAATTGGACTTTCACACATGGCATAATGGAAGTGTAAATAAAACTTGGGCTTCCACGGGCTCATTTATCATTTTAGACAAATAACGTCACTTGTTAGAGCTCGCATTAATCTTTGTTTTCTTCATAGCCATAGCAAATTTATCACGACGACAAAAATATAAATACAGATGAAAATAATTCGGTATTTTTCATCTCTGACAAGCAGAAAGGAGAAAAAACAAATATGAAAAATGTACTGGGCGGAGGTGCAACGGTTTTGATATTTGTGATGGATTGTCCGTCTCTCTGGTGACCATTGATGGTTATTGTTTCCAAAGTTTTGCTCTTTCGCTTTTTGTTAGTTCACCCACCTCGCCGGCGATACCTTTAGCAGTGAAAAATTGGTTTTGTGTTACGTGACTGCCCTTCCGGAACTTTCTCAATTTATTTTACTTTTTATTATTTGATATTGACAAAGATATATTCCAAGGAATGATGCTGAATTCTGCAAAAAACGTTGTAAAGGATATTCAACTATATTATTGCTTTTTATATTGTTGTTGCTATCTAAACAAATAATAATATTGGTACGAAGTAAAACTGTTATATATATATATATATATATATATATATATATATATATATATATATATATATATATATATATATATATATATAATATATAAAAATATATAAAACATGTGTATAAGATGGAAGGCAACCGTATATACGTATTTCTGACTATTGGTCGTCTTCACTAGGGTGTGGTCAAGTTAGAGAATGAGCATGTTAACTTGGGAAAGGATCACTAGAGGAGCAATGCAACCAATTTGTGGTAATAATGTTAAAAGACCAGACCAACAGCACTACCTTTATTTTACTCTTATCTCGAATGAAATTTTTTCTTGTTTTTTAAAACGTTCTAAACGTTTGCCATTCCTGTCTTCAGGTAGCTTAGTTTCCTTCGTGTATGTGTTACTTGTTGCTACGAAAACCTTAGAGTCTTCTAACAATATTGCCACAAATTGATCGCATTTTGTTATATATTCTGTAAGTCTGAGCACTTGTAACTCGCATGAGTGTTCACTTCTAAACCCGAGTTGAGCTTCTGGTATGATTCCCAGGGTTTAAGTTTCGTCATTTAATCTTTTCAGTATTACCCTTTCAGTATTACCTGATGGGTCTGTAATTTTGTGGGAACGTGCCATTTTTTCCTGGCTTGGCTATCATTATGACATACATAAGCGTCTTTCCATCTGTCTGGGACGTATCTCAACCGTAGAATACTGTTTATAATGTTTGCTATGTCGACTATCGCCTTGGCAGGTAGATTTTTCAGAGCTCTGTTAGTTATGTTGTCAGGTCCTAGAGCCTCCTTTGCATTTATCATTTTTATTATTCGTTTTATTTCTTTGAAAGAAGTATGATTTATGCCTATTCTGCCTTTGCTTTTTCTTATCTTCTGACCGTTCTTTTTACTTCTTTGTGCTTTCTTGCGCTGTACGTTCTTTCATTATTATTGTGGGCTCGTTTGTTAGGATAAGATTCAGATCTTCGTCGAATACGATTCATTTATTGCGATGAGCCGGGCAATCGTGGCTTTCATCGTGACCAGACCATCTGGCATTGGGATATGTTGGTGTTTTAACTCTTTTTTAACCATGATGGCCGTTCGACCTAAGTTTGCTTGGTAGTCTTTTCTGTAGATATCTAAGGCTGGGATCTTTGTCTTTTTCTTTTTTGTTGGTTTTGTTTCTTGGAGAGCTACGATATCTAACTCTAATTTGTTGTTGGAAATCTCATCCAGTATGTTAATTTTTCGTTTAAACCACTGCTTAGAAAAGTAAAGATCGCACCGTTTGATGGGCCAAGGAACATCGAATCTGGACAGCAGAGCAGTGGCAGAGTGTACTGTTTAGTGATAAATCCACTTTTAATAGTAATAATCATGCTGGAAATGCCTACCTCAGAAGATTTCCTGGTGAAGAATTTTCTCCAAGATGTGTTCTTCCCACAATTAAACATCCAACCTCCGTTATGATATGGGGTTGCATATCCGCTCGAGGAGTTGGTCGCCAACACGTTGTCTTTGGGATGATGAACGCTACCAAATACATTAAGGTACTACAGAATAAGATGCTGCGTAATGGAAAAACCTGTTTGGCGAAGAAAAATTTATTTTTTAGGATAATAATGCTCCTTGCCATAGAGCCAAATTGGTTAAAACTTAGATGGAGAGTAATGAAATTGATAGAATGGACTGGCCAGCGCAATCCCCGGATCTCAATCCCATCGAGAATTTGTGGCAAAGGATATCAAACATCATTTCCAAAAGCAAACCCACAAATAAAACGAAATTAATCGAATCTCTAATCCACGCTTGGCATCACTGTATTTCCATGGAGGAATTGCAAAAATTAATAAATTCCATGCCCAAAAGATGTGAACTAGTTACTAAAAACAAGGGCTAGCAAATTAAATATTAAAATTAGTTTAAATTACTTCAATGTGATGTAAAATATCGTCTTGATGTAAATAGCTTAATTTTTGTAATATTGAATAAAAAAATTTCCGAACTACATTTTTTTTAATAATCAAAATTTTTGATTATTATTAATTTGATTTTCTTTTTCTTTCTGTCAAAACTTATTACTATGGTTTCCATGTCCCTTCTAGTTTTTATATTAATTTTAGATTAGTTTGACAGAGGAAGTGTCTATGTTTATGTTAACCTTAATTGCAAATTTTGATATATGTAAAAATGTTTCGTTTGCACTTATTAAACAAGCAACAGCGTTTCTGTTATTAATTAATTAAGAAACAAAAAAAACCAAACACAAATAAAAAATAAATTTTATCTCATTTGAACTTGGAATAATCCTTTTAATCAGTGTAACTTTTAAAGAACTTTTATACCGTTGTTGTTCTTTTCTTTAAAAGAAGATTACTGTATATATCACTAAGATTTTCAATGTCTTCTCTTTTGTTTAAGGTGTTTTGTGTAGTTTTAATTAAACACATTTCTAGAAACAGTCTTTTGTTGTAATTTCTTTCCCTTCTCAATATTTGTGCTTAATCATAGTTAGGCGTGTGGCCCATCGAAATAGAATGTTCACTTAATGTACAGGCTTGTACTTTATTGAGATTAATGTCACTCTTGTGTGATGTTAATCTTCCGGGCAAATTTCTGGACGTTTCTCCAATATTATATTCTTTTGCAATTACTACAGGGTAGATATCCTCCAATGTACACTACATTGGAGATTCCTTTATGTTTTAAGTTTGGTGTATAATTTCGATATTGTTTTTATATTTCTGGTTCTAATTTTGATATTAGGTACTTATCTAAATGTATCTAGTAGTATTTGTTAAACCTGGAATATATGGTAAAGAGTGGTATTTTGGTTGTTTGTTGAAACTTCCATTTGATCTGTCTTTATGACTTGCGAAACATCAAAAATATATATTTAGAAGGTTCGCTTTGAAGGAATTCTCTAACATGATAGTTTTAAGTTTGTTAAGACTGGCTGTTTTATATTCAAGATGTGACAAAGTTATAACCGCACTTTTCATATTTAATACTAATATATATATATATATATATATATATATATATATATATATATATATATATATATATATATATATATATATATATATATATATATATATATATATATATATATATATATATATGGTTATATTCCTCTCAACTGAAGTATGTAATAAAAATTAAAAATTACACCGCTTACTTTGTGAAACCGCATTATCTTCGTGTACCTTATCTAATTGCTGCTGAACTTCTGAATGACTATACAGCATTATATAATTGGCTGAGATGTAGAAATCGTTTTCTTTAGATTTCTTTTCTTTTAATAGTAATAGACTTTACAGAAATATGGAAGCTTTTTGGAATAAAGATTAATAAGGTATATATTGTTGACTTCGTTGGTGGAGAATCTTTTTCAACGGTCTTCCAAGTTGATCAAAAACAAAAAACCAATTTTTTTAAAAATAATATAAACTTCTTAATCAACGTATTGTTTATTTTTATAGCTTTTTTTTAGCTATGCATCGTTGCCCAATTTTAAACTGGTACATTTTTTACGAGCTTATATAATTAAAATTAATACCGAGCTGGTAACTTTTTTGAATACATGTTGTTTATAATATGTAATTAATTAGAGCAGCATCATGTAATTTTAATAGATGGTTTAATATGTTGTTTGAAATATTTATTTGGATCTGTAAATATTAAATTTAATATATAAATTAAATAAATATCAGCCAATCACACTAATTACTATGTATAGTACGTACGTGTATAATCCGCAAAATTGTGTTTGTTTGAAAAGTACAACAACGCCAAAAGATTTCGGGTTGCGATATTAATAGGGTCAGTAAAAGATGAAACTAAGGATGTAAATATCAATACAATTTAGTAAAAACCTTTATAACAACTAGTCAATTATTATTCCTTCGATTTAAGAACAAATTTGAAAATAGTTAATAAAAAAAATAAATCACTAAAAGAAAATAAAAAAAATGTATGTATAAGATACTTACTCTGGGTATATAATAGTATATTACTTTATGAGGCGGAGAAGCATGACTTTTCTTGACGCGCCCGATAGAGGGCAAGTTGCTTTGCCGAATAAAGTATACTATTTTTTCTTCAAACGTAGCAATTTTCAACCATAAATAGTACAATTCATACGCTATTTTTACTCGAAATTAACTGTGACAACTATCAAAGTCGTCTAAATGTTAGAAATTAAAATAATTAAGTCGTCGGTGGGATTTGCGTCTCCCTGGTTACAGTTGTTTGACAGTTGTTTGCAATTATTAAAGACAGCTTATTGTTGTTGCAACCGCAAGCGCAAATTTAGTGCGAAAATGGAAAACCTAAACGAAATTGAGTCCGCGGCTAATGATGCAGTAGCACGTTTGGGGCCCTCCAAGTCCGATAAGAACGATAATGCTCAAAAAATTTTAAACCCTCATGATTCGCCAACATCGGGAATGATTGCTGAAAGTTGTTCTCGACCATCAGTATCATCAACAATTACCAATGTGTATCAAGAGTCGGGAACATTTTTGCACAGTTTCAATTTTGAAAATGCCTCATTAACTAATTGTAATTTTAATATTACTATAAATAAAAATGATGTTTAATTGTTGTTAATGGCATTTGTATTGTTGCTTTGTGACATGTTTCATATTGTTGCCATGACAACATTTTTCCCTCCTCCGTAAAGAAATGGGAAAAAAACTGCTGCCGGCGGAGACATTAAACTTTGACAGGATTAAGTTAGATAAGTAATGTCATCATTATTTGACGTTTGAAGAAAAAAGATATTATTGGGATTAAATATCTAGACTACTTAATCGAAGCTCTGATTTATAGGCAAGAAAAAAAATTAAAAAGAAAGTGTTTACCCGTATAAAAACAAGGATTTGTTTTAAAACAGGTAGAAATCTTAACATATAGGCAATACAGGCAAATACATTATTTATTATCTTAGTTACTATCTTCTTAATAACTCAGATATGCAAATATCCAGCCCCAAAAATATTTTATAAGACTTTTTTTTATTAATCTTCCTTTTAATCTCCTAGAACTAAACGAAGCCATCTCCGCATTAAAAAACTTAGCAACCAGTCCAGACGATATTCCATCAACATTCTTAAGAAGCTTCATTCTCAAACTGCTTATGTTATCTAATAAGATCTGGTCTCAAAAACAGTTCCCAACGTTATGGCGACAAGCAACTAAAATTCTTATCAGAAAGAGTGACTCATTTCCAAATCTTATAAAATCGTATAGACCAATTTCTCTTACTTGATCACTATGAAAACTGTTAAAAATATGGTCAATAAACGCTTGCTATGGTATATAGAAAGAAATAATATTCTTGACCCATTCCAAACAGGCTTCAGATTAAATCGAAATAGAATGGATAACTTGGTCACTCTACACACTGACAACGCATTTTCGAATAGAGGCAAAGTCATAGCAGTAACTTTAGATTTTCAAAGTGCCTTCGACACTGTACGAAGACCTTTAGTTCTCAGAAAGTTAACAAAATATTATTTAACTGTTAACATTTATTCATTTAAAAAAAATTTAAATTGATATTTTAGAGTATCAACTAACAAATGGAAAAATATCAAAATCACATGCTTTGGATAAAGGTTTACCTCAGGGATTAGTTTTAAGCAGTATCTTATTTTTACTTAGCATGAATGACTTTTACTCTTATATTGAACCACCAGTCAGGTGCTCTATATATGCTGATTATATTATATTATTATACTGTCAAGGCAGAGTCACAGCTACCACCAGCACTTTGCTACAAAATTCTATAAAGAAAATAGGCTCCTGGTCTCCGCCTGCTAGATCTGTGTTTTTAGCTTCTAAATTTAAAGTAATTTAACGTATTCCACCCTAATAGGGATCATCAGGGACGGCTAAATGAAGCTCTGAAAGTACAAATAAATCTTTTCTGTCTTAGGAGCGACTCACTTTCAGAGTGACTGTGAATAGCCGTCTCTGATTATCCCTATTAGGATGAAATACGTATAAGCGGATACACAGACGCACTGTACGTGAAATCAAATCTTAACTGTCTTTTTCATTTTATTCCGATATACTCTGTACAAGTACTAAAAACCAAATTTACTAAGGATTTTTGCTTAGTTTGCTTAGAGGAGACATGTCGTGGAATGCAATTTTTAAATTCCCCATGTCTCTATTAACATTTTATCAACGTCTGTTTTGCCTTGCAATTCTTAGAAGGCACAGATTAAAGCAAAAATCTGAATTTGGTTTCCAAAGTAATTTACTTTACCAAAAAGGATAGACCTAATCCACCTTCTTTAACTCTAAACGGACTTCGTTTACAAACAGTTAATTAGTTGACACTTCTTGGTATCACCTTTGATAAAAACTTATCTGGAGACAGCATATTCAGAAACTCGAAGGAAACTGTACCCAAAGAATAAGTTTACTAAAATCTCTTGCTGGCTACTCTTGGAGAGCTAATAAAGAATCTCTCCTTAAAATATATAGAGCGTTAATTCGCTACAAGCTAGATTATTCTAGTATTCTTTATATAGCATTTAGTAGCACCTTACTAAAGTCTCTAAACGTTAGACAATTAAGATACATCCCTACGACTACGTCTTGGTGCTTTCAAATCAAGCCCCGCTGAAAGTGTTTATGTTAAATCTTCAGAGCCAACACTGTATCTAAAAAGGCAGCAACTTCTACTTTCATACTTTGTAAGAATATCAGAAAACCCAAGTAACCCAGAAATAAATCTAATGAATCCCATAGAACCTCCCCCAGCAATCGGATTACTTACTCACATTACCATAAATATTATCTTCTTTATTAGATTCAATCAACTTTTTAAATATAACTTCTATTTATACTTTCAAGACAGCTCCATAGATGCACAATCTTCCAATATTCAATACTGAGTTATGCAAATTTAATAAAATAGCAAACACAAACTCAATTCTTAGAAAATCCTTCCAAAACATCCTCAACTTAACACAAATTGATGAAATTTTGTACACCGATGCATCCAAGAATGAATACTGTTGTGGCTGAGCGACCTCCTAGAAGTTGTTATATTTACATCGCAGAATTCTATGGAATACTCCACGCATTAAATACTTCATTTCATTTCTTTCCGCAATTCATTCTGAAAGATGCATCTTCTCCAAAAATCCACCAGTTCAGGAAATACACGCCATCTGTAACCAACTATATTCTGCTAACATAACAGTCATAATGATTTGGACTACATCTAATGTTGGTATATGGGGAAACGAAAAAGCAGGCCAGGCCGCTGAAAAAGCATGTTCTTCTGACCCAGCCTTTAAAGAGATCCAAACTCGCACGGATCTTAAGATATAGATCAAACAAAAAATCCTCATCTCATATGACCTGTACAATAAAACAAAAACTAAGTTGCATGTTGTTCAACCCAACTTATCTCACGTCAATATGTACTCTATAAACAGAAAAGAAAAATTAGTTATTCGCCGACTACGAATAGGGCATACACGTCTCACACATGGATACCTTATGACATCAGAAAACTCCCAAGTATGCTTCTACTGTAATACCCCCTTTCTTGGGGGTATTAAACACGTGATAATGAACTGTTGCCAGTATAATTCTTATAGAAACAAGCACAACGTAAAAGGAAATCTAGAAGACATTCTTAGTGTTCCAAACACTGCTCAAAGGTATGATGATTGTTAATGTGAATTCTCTGTTGGATGTTTCGGGATTTTTTAGAAGCCAACATAAATTTTGTTTTTTCCTCGTTTACCACAAGCCCTAACTCACTTGCCACATCCGCAAGCCTTGTAAAACTCTACCATGTCTTTGAATATCATTCGATTTAACAAAATTTGCTGAAAGAGTGCAGCCAATATTCAAAAGTAACGAGACAAATTAATAACAGATACTGCCGGCTTCCGTGTTAACAAAATATCGAAATATTTAGAGTAACAAAGTAACAATATATAATTCTCGGTTTGGTATTCGGTACTTAGGGTATTGGATAGTAACGAATATAAAGTAATAAGTAGTTACTTTTTTGGCATTCCTAAATTTCATTCCCATTTGAGCTTTCTTTCGAATCTAATGTAATAATTTTTCTGCATCTAATCTTAAAATACAGTCAAGTTTATGTCATTAATTTGGTTTTTTGTATTTTAACCATGTTTTAGCACATGTAAGCTTATTAAATGCAAACGTTTATTAAGAAACAGATTGACTTCCGTGGGACATGGTAGATAGCTCAGTTAGTTAGAGCATAGGCACGGATCGCTTACATCGTAGGTTCAAATTCCACCCGGTGTCAGTTGTTTAGACATTTATTAATTTGGTTGGTTTGTATTATGACTATGTTAATTCAAGCTTAAAATGTACCCTTGATGTTACGTTGTTCTAAGATCTAAAGTAACGTTTAATAAATAGCAATAGGCTAATGGGTAACTGCGACACTTGCAAGACTCTTGCTACAAGACCAACACCAACACCAAGACCAAGACCGGAAGCGCAATACAAAGACCAAGACCAAGATAAGGTGTATTGGCGCAAGACCCAGACCAAGACTGTCTAAGTCTCGTCTTGTTCTTTACTTGCAAGATCATACAAGGCAATGGGACTTTATTATGCAGCATATAACACACATGGAGAAAAAACAAAGTAGTGTTTCTGCTGGTGTAGGTACACTGTCGTAGGAAATTTTATTGGCAATGTCATTTTTAGCTTGGCGGTAAACAAAACGAAATTTGTAAAAATATGTTTTTAAAAACTCTTGGTATTTTACAAACTTGGGTTAATACGGTATTGGCTAAAAAAAGGAAACTGGAATTTTACAATCACATCAACGTAGAAAACATAAAGTACGACCGCATAGACTTACTCCAAATAATGCAGAAACTGTGAGAAAGCACATAAAATTATTTCTGTTGGTACCCTTACATTATATTCGAAGGGGTTAATGGAATCAAGGACTAAGAGGATGTATCTTGAGAAGGGTTTAAGCATTCAAAAAATATATAAACTATATACGGAATTTTATGGCGATGAAAACAATATTGGGCAACTTGGTACGCATCGCCAGTATAAAGACAATGTTAACACTGAATTTATTATCGGTTTCTTTAGACCAAAGATAGATCAGTACGATGTTTGCTCAGTCTTTAACCTAACTGATAAAGCTGGGAAGGTCAACTTACAGGAGAACTATGAACGTCACTTAGCCAATAAAAGAGTAGCTAGAAATGTAAAAGAAACACGACTATCTGCGTGGGATGTTTTGATCTCCAAAAGGTTTTAGCGACTCCCCAACCGAACGTAAGTGATATTTATTATAAAAGTAAGTATGTCACATAAAACTTTACCATATTATTGATATAGGCAACAATGATGGTTTCTGTTATGTATGGCATGAACAAATTGCTAAATGAGGTTCGAACGAACTTGCTAGTTGTTTGTGGACGGCCCAAAAAAAGAAGGGAATTAAATCACTTATCTTCTATTCGGATAACTGTGATTGGAAAAACAGAAATCACACGACTTTAATCATAAATAAAGTTTTACAGAACGATGGTATGTATTATTTATATTCCAGATTTTTTAACTCCAGATTAACTCCTTCAAAAACTAGATAAAGAAACAAAATTGACATATTTAAAAGCACACATGGAACAATACGGTAACACAATGGATAAATATAACAATAGTAAATAACAACCCACGATTTTTTGCAATAATCAAAACTTTATCTTGCTTTATTCGAAAACTTAAAAAAATAAGTAGTCTTCGCTAGATGAGCCGGATGTAAACCTGGTTAACCATATAAAAATAGCTTCTATGTGCAAAGTAATATATTTTTACGTTGTAACGCTGTCGACAAACAGCAATTTACAACTCAACTGTAATGTAATTTTGTTCCCCGTCTGGCATTACGTCACTTTAATAGAAATAGTTGTGCGCTTAGGGCAAAATTAATGCTCTTGACAACAGTTTGTCCTAAGGAGTTTACTCAAGACTGGTTGATATTAATTTTTTGACGAGCGACGCAAATGTAGGTTTCCACTTCTATTAGTTATTTTCTCAAGAAATTGTATGTCGTTTTTCACTGCGTTGTTGGGAAATAATGGTATTAATTGTGGACAAAGTTTATATACCAGTTGTGTCAAAAATGGGTAAAAATAAATATTTTAAAGTAAAAATCAATCTACAAATAGTTACCGAATACGTTTTAATTCAAATACTAAATATAAATAGTTATATATTTTTTTATTTAACCTTTCAGCGGACGTGCGATATAAAATTGCACTAACACACGTATGAGGCCTCTCAGGCCCGAAATAAAAAATGTAAAAAACAATAAAAATTAAATAAATTTTTTTAAACTATGTATCTTTTATGAATTTTTGTAAAAGAAACGTTTACAACGAAATAAGAAAAGGTAACTCGAAAACAAATATTCCATTTTAAAGAGAAAATAGCATTTTTATTATTAATTACGTTATCAAATAAATATAATGTAACATGGTAGTTTAGCGTTAAAATTTTGATACAGAATTATTACTACTGTAGCGTATTTCAATAAAACGAGAGGTTTTTGTAAGCTTACAGCACACAAATATCTTATCGACTCCCCTTGCTAATATTATCGTTACTCTTATATATATATATATATATATATATATATATATATATATATATATATATATATATATACAATACAATATAAAGTTATTATGTACTAGAATAATCTGGAGTAGTCCATCTCTATTTCGTTTGTTTGACGGATCGATGTCTCCATCCAATCCAATACTCTTTTTATACATGGATCATCTGCTTGAGCGTCTTGTAGTTGTTGAGGCTGCCATTTATCATTAATGACGGTGGTTCGTCTCACGTGGCCACGTCGTTCTCCTAATTTAAGACAGTGGCTAAAATTTGCACTGCATATCCGTCTTGACTGAGTATCAGCATTTTATTGACTTTTTTCAGGCCGGTGTTCGATATGTTCTAACTAGGGATGGCGGTTTTTGACAAAACACCAGTTTTCGGTTATACCGGTTTTTGACGTGACAACGTCTTAAATTAGGTTGTGGCTCGGAGTCATTCATGAAAAAGTGTAACGCCCGCTCACGTCTGTTACGATGAGTCACCGAACGAGAGAGAGGCCCGCCGGACCGGCGAATGCCTTGCGTCTCTCTCCCATTCAAACATGATCGGTCCGCTGCGTGCGCAGCACTAGAGAATTAGGCGCGTTGGATCGGTGCGTGCTTGTGTCTCTGTCTTTCTCGAGCGTTCTTGGCGTTCAAGACACATTACAGCAGAAACACTTCCTTTCATATCATATTTCTCCTAACATCGTCCTATCCTCAACAAAATCACTCAAATAGAAATTAGTTAAGTTTAAGTTTACATGTACAATGTTTTAGTAAACAAAATATATTTCTATAGTTAAAATTTGTGCAATTCTTATTTTCATTCAATTCCTTGTTCCTATTGTGCAATTTAATAATATTCATATCAATAAATATTCTACCGAGAAAAAGACGTTGTCACGTAAAATCTTCGCCCGTAAAACCGACTTTACAGGCAACCGATTTTTTTGCTTACGGTTTAACCTGGCGGTTATAACCGGCCAAAAAAAAAACGGTTTTTCCAAAAACCGGTTTTCGGTTTTTTTTTAATCCAATTGAATACAAGTTTGCTTCTGTATTTATAAAATAAAATAAAATTTAAATTATAGTTTTGTTTGGTATAATTACTTGAGAATAATAATTATGATTGGATTTCAAACCTAACCTAATCCTAATCACTGTAAAAACCTAATAACCGGTTTTTACTTTAAAAATAAAAACCGGTTATAACCGGGACAAAAAACAACCGATAAAATCGGTTATTGCGAAGTAAAAAAAACCGGTTTTCGTTAAAACCGGCAGGTTTTTCCCATCCTTAGTTCTAACTTTCAGACTGTTGTATTATTTTTTAGCAATTTACGGCGAATATAACTTACGTTGCCACCATTCCAACATCTGGTTTCGCATCTCTTCGGCATCGTGTTACGAACTACTTTCGGTACGATTTCCTCCAGACGTTTTTTGTTTTGTTCGTCGCTCTCTTCAGAGGTTCATACTCGATAGCTCTGTGAAGCTCGACTAGCTGTTTCGTGTTCCGAGGTAATGGCGAGCGCTTCATCTAAAACTTTCGGTCTTGCTAGTCGTAAAGCTTTCTGTAGTTTACTGTCTCTTAACCCATTGATGAAGGTATCTACAGCAATTTCTTCAAAATTGTTGTCTGGTACCTTCGGATAAGCCAACCACGCATGTCTGATCTGATACGCACGTTTTTCTTTTACCTGCTCAGGTCTTACGTTTTTGCTCGCTTTCATGAGTTTGTGTCTGGTGTTTGTTTACATGATGTTTTGGTGTGTTATCTGAGTTTATTTGAATTTCTTATAAACTTTAAGTGACCAATAACATGAATTCAAAGCTGTTTATAAGAGACCATTTTAGAAGGGAATTTTATATGGTCTGTTTGTTAACTCCTGTATCTTTCGTCTAGTGAGCGTCATTTGTAAAGACGTTTTGGGTGGTGTTTAAAGGCTTTTTAGAATAAACAGATATCCTCTGTGTAATAATTTAGATGCTTAGGAACCGTTCTCCTCTTTCATTCCTTTCTCCGAGACTTTATTTTCCCACAAATATAACACTTCACAGGTCATCGTCCTTTACAGCTCTGTATATTGTTGTATCAAAATCATCGATTGTGATTTTTATTTCACGGGGTTGTAGCTTTTATATGGCATTTTTCAGATCTGAGTAAAAATTGTCAATTATTGCATTTACTACTTGGCTTTTTTGACATGAACTTGGATTACTGTTAAATGTTTTGAAAAATCAACAATTATATAAAAAAATAAGACTAAACTTCAAACAAATGGTGTTATTATCCTTGATGTAGTAAACATTTTTCCCTCCTCGCGTTAAGCTAAACTATCTGTAAGGTTGCCATAATATATATTCAATAGTTTTCTCAGAAAGGTATGTAAGCTATCTTGCTGCTTCAAATATTTTACAAAAGTCTACAAGTCTTAAACGGTAGGATTTTTGGGTTAGGTAATGTCTCAAATCTCTTTCGTTCCCCAAGTAACTATCCAAAACATATTTAAATTTAAATTTTCAAAGTTTAATTAGTTATATTTCTTTAGTACGGCAACTTAAAATACAAAACTTTAAGAAAACAATACACCTAAATAAGGAATATTCAAATTAATGTTATTTTAAAATTTCATCCCGTCAGATGGATCGAGTTAGGAAACTTTATAATTGACCAAATTTCATTAAGCAACTTCATAAGAATATAAGACAATAATTTTTAGAGTTTAACATTTAAATAAGTGAAGTTCTATCATTAAAGGATTGAGGAAGAAATGCTACTCCCTGGATAATTTAAATCTCTAAAGGCAGAGGCGGCTGAAGTGCAAAAACAGATTTAACAAATACTATAAAAAAATTTAATTTTTTAACTTTGCGTGGCACTTAGCTGACAACGTACATAAGTTCAGGCTCTTCTCTGTCGAAAAAAATAATAATTGTAAATGACAAACATCTTCTTTGGACATACAGATATTCATAAATATATATGGTGTGCTCTAGAATATCTCCTATAGAATGTGTAATATGTAACCATTATATAGAAAAAGAGAATAAGAATAAATAAACAAATAACAAGTTCATGGAACAGATAAATTCAAGTATTTAGGAAGCATAATATCGAACCAGGGAACAACAGAAGAAGATATAAACAACAGACTGAGACAAACAAGAAACTCTATAAGACAACTAAACTCAGTGTTGTGGAATAAGAACATTACGATAAAGACAAAAAAGAGAATATATTATACCCTGACAAAAAGTATCCTGACATATGGGTCCGAAAACTGGACAATAAACAAGAGAAATAGAGGTAGAATAAGAGCAGTAGAAATGGAGTTCCTGAGGAGAAGCTGTAGACTTACAAAAAAAAACAGAATTGAAAACGCAGAGATTAAGCGGAGAATGGGAGTGCAATCAGACATAATCGACTATATAGAGAGGAAGAGACTATCCTGGTACGGCCACGTCAGAAGAGCGGACAGAGGACGCTGGATAAACAAAATCACAGAATGGAGCCCGATTGGAAGAAGAAAGAGAGGAAGACCCCGAAGGTCATTCAGAGATGAAATCGACGAGGCTATGGAGAAAAGAACCCTGCGAGATGGAGACTGGAATGACAGGGAAAATTGGAGAAAACGGTTGAGTGAAGGAAGACAGTGAAAACTGTGGAAATCCTTAGTAGTAGTATAACAAGTTCAAGAATAAGACAAGCTTTTAGCTAATTAACTACAGACAGACTAACAGAAGGCTAACTTAAGAAATAAGCAAAGAAATAGAAATAAGATAAGTGACTTTTGTAAGACTTTCATATAGGTATTATTAAAAATCAGAAAATACCTTTAAAATTAGGAACGAAGACTACTTACTTAGGAGGTAATGCAGAATTAAAATTTGGTTATACTGATTTTATTTGAATATTAGATAACAATATTTAAATTGTTTTGTTTTTAATTTATAAAAACAAGTTTAGAATCTACACTAGTTGTGTACTTTTGTGTTAATTAAGCTAATAATTAGAAAAAAAAATGTGGATTAGGAGAAGAGTGGGCATAGTGGCACTGCGGGCATAGTGGTTACTGGTTTTTACTGCACAGTACGGTGTTGATACACAGCGACGTGCCCGTCAACTCTTTCATTTCAACGTCATCTTAGATCTTAGATGTGTTAAAGGTGTAAGCTGTTCTGATCATTTGTTTAAAAGCTATTGAAAATTTTCGTGTTTTTCAACATCCTGATATAAGGTAAGTGTATTTAATTAATTATTACAACCAAACTTTTATTCATAATACAGGCAAATGATAGTAACTTCTTAAAAGAGGTGTATCTTAAACTATTGAGCATTTCAAATAGCATAAGAGCGTGTATTTTATTGGAATTCTTACGGATTAAAGTCTGGTTTAGGGGTTTTCACCTGATACAAATCTATTTTAGCAAGTAATGTAGACTAGTAATTATATTCCAAGATCACTTATTGTACTATGTAATTACATGATACAATAAATTAACATTGCTGTATACGATTATCTTCTTCTTCTTAAAGTGCCTATACGTTTCCTATTTACATAGGATAGGAACAACTGACATGAGTAAACTTATGTTAAAGATAAAATGTAAAATATCTATTTGTCGAATAAAGTACCGAATAAAAAGGTATCTGGAATATAAATTGTGGTGTGGTTTTTGTAGTCTGTTATTATATTGTACCTTGTTGTGCCTCAGTATAGGCATACAATGTGCTCATAATGTTGATAATTAAGAAAAAAATTTAATAAAGATAATGGAAATGGGTTGTTACTAGAAGATTCTGATTAAACAGTGAAGCCATTTTTAAGAAGTCCACTAAACAATTCATAAAGAACATAATATCTATAATGAATTCCATATTTAAATCAGATATGTAACAGAACTTTTTATAAATGAAAGAAAAGGTTTAGGTACTATTTAATCCAATGGAAATGTCTGTAACGTTAAAAAGATTCAACCTTTCTTATCTACAGCAACATTCTATAACCTAGCGAGAGATCAAAATGAAGATAATTTTGAAGATGAATTGCTAGATGAATATATTACTAAACTTTCTGAAATTGAAGATGTTTGAGCTATATAATATTTTAGTGTTATGGAGAAACCTCTGAAGAATGATTATTATACATATACATAAAATTATTTTTTATTAGTTATGAAAATTTTTTTACATAATTTAATTTATTCCTGCCTTCACAAATTGTAGATATAACGAAAAGAGATAATAAAACATTAGTGCGAGTTCTGATAACTAATTAAATATTGATGTTTTCCGAAATAAATTTTATCTTGCAGATAAGTAACCGCAATATAATTGGACGTGAAAAGGGATAACTTTAATCAGTTTATTATTTTAAAACTATTTTAGAACTTTGTTTGTTCATTCTAAAATACCTGCTGTGAATTTGGTGATCGGTAAAATATATAATGTCGGAACCGTCCGATATGTCGGAAGAAAAATGAAGCATGGCAACAAAAGTGTAACATGATAAATTCATATCTAGGAGGACGATAAAGCACAGAACGTTGGAGAGTCTTAAAATCTTTACGACAAGATAAGAAGAGAAACATAGTGTCAACAATAACAATGGATGACTGGGACCAATATTTTGAGAAACTCCTAAGGGAAGACAGACCACAATTTAAAGACAGCAACGAAACACAAAATATAAATATTTTAACTTCGCCCATACGAATAACAGCGAAAGAAGTGGAAGATGTATGTAGATCTCTAAAAAATAACAAAGCACCAGGTCCAGGTAACATCCCTGCAGAGTTAATTAAACACGCTACAACCAAACTATATACAAGTTTAGCCAAACTATTCCAAAACTTCATTAATGGAATGACAAGCTTCGAGGAGTGGAAGATATCATTCATATCCACTATACACAAAAAAGGCAGAATTGATGAAGGTAACAATTACAAAGGCATTGCCGTGACAAACACGATTAGTAGAATATACGAAAAAGTCATTAAACACAGAATAAAAAGCGAATATAAAGACTAAGAGGCTGAGGAACAAGCAGGATTTAGGGCAGGTAGATCTACTGTTGACCATTTGTTTTGCATTACACAGATTATTAAAAAGAAGATAACCGTTAATCAAGAAGTACATTTTATGTATGTAGACCTACGAAACGCTTAAGATAGCGTACCACATTTAAATTATGGAAAACGTTAAAGAAAACAAACATAAGCATGAATTGAATAAATGCGACGAAGGAACTGTACGCTAAATCTAACACAAAGGTAAAGGTTGGAAATAATCTGTCAGGTGGATTCCAAATGAATAAAGGCCTTAAGCAGAGCTGCTGTTTCTCTCCGACATTATTGAAAATGTATCTAGAACAAGCTCTAAAATTGTGGAAGCGCAAATGGACTTGAAATCAATATCCAAAAAACCGAATATATGTGTATCTGTATATGTACCTTGTATTGGAAGATAGAGAAGTTATTAACCATTGCAACACATATAAATATTTCATATTTTAGGTATGATCATCATAAAAGAAGGCAACGTAGACGACACAATTGAGGAGAAAAACAGCCAAGCAAGAAAAGCAATTTCCCTTCTCAATAGTATCTTTTGGGATTAGTCAATCTCTAATAATAACAAGCACAAGATAGTTAACACAATCATTAAAAGTATAATTACCTACAGTAGTGAAGTATGGCAAATTAAGGAAAAATACAAGAGAAAACTTGAGGCAACGGAAATGGATTTTTGGAGACGTTCAGCTCGAAAATCTAGACTAGAAAGAGTAACGAACAACAGAATAAGAGAAATTATAAAAGTAAAACATACAATAGTAGACGATATTGGTACCCAACAACTCAGATGGACGGTCATGTACAGACAAGGTCTGAAGAACGTCTCCCAAAACAAGTCTTAATGTGGACTTCTCACGGTAGAAAAAAAGAGAAAGACCCCACCTAAGTTGGAAAGAAGGCAGCAATAGAGCAATGAAAGACACAGACATAGAAGAAGACTTATAGATGAATCGAGAGAAGTGGCAACTGGGTATCGGAAGACGTAGGAAAAGGTTTTAAACCGATATATATATATATATATATATATATATATATATATATATATATATATATATATATATATATATATATATATATATATATATATATTATATATAATATAATACAATAATCGAGCTTTCTAAACAAATGAATTAGAACCAAACTAGAATTCTGCCGGTTTTTGTACGTAGATCGATTTTATAACACGACTTTACGCAAAAGTTCAGCGACTCTCCAAAAGTGACTTATTTGTTATAAAAGTTGTATAACAGACTAAAATGTTATTTTGTTTACGTTCTCACCGAAATTTTTCACCTAGATATTCTCTTCTAAATTAACTAAGCGGTTCCATTGTCTCAACATAAAGTGATTCCTAACTAAAATATTGTTACTAGCCGATCCATAAAGTACAGAGTCACAATCTATCATATAGATGATATAAAAACGATAATATAGAAGACGTTTTAACATCTGCAACCCACCAAGTTTTTGAAATTGATTTGAGAAAAAAAAAAAAGGAAAAGACATTTAAGATTTGATTTCACGTACAGGCCGCTTGCGCATCCGCTTATACGTATTTCGGCCTAATAGGCCTCATCAGAACTGCTTTCGCAATCGCTCTGAACGTTAAATAAATCTTTTCTGTCTTAGGAAGCCACTCTAACATGGCTTCGTATAGACGCAATGCACCGACATCTGATAATAAAATCGTAGACTAATTTTCGAAACCAAAGTTTAGTGTTTTGTTACATTATTACATATGCATAAGGTCAGTTTTATATCCAGCATCATACTCAAATATTTTAATAACTTACAAGAGAAAGTTTTTAAATATTGTATCCATAGTCATTTAATTTATATCTTTTTAGGATGTTATGTAGTTATCTTCTTTTATTATTAAAATTATTTTCTCAAAACCGTTGAGACAATTGACTCTTAGTTATGTTTGTAAAAATGCATTCCCAAAGTCTCTTTTGGTTTTCTTTCTTTTCTTCCTTGGCTTTTTCATATCATAAGTAAGCCGTTTTTGTCCTTCATATAACTCCATTTTTCCCAGTCACCTTCTATGAAGTCTCTATCTAGCATAGCATTTAGTATGTATCTTTTTCATCTTGTAGCAAGTCTTCCTTTCCGTCTTCTATCAGGCGGGTCCCAGTCATAATATTTTTTTCGGTCACCTGTGCTCTGGCATTCTGTTGTACATGTTCGTACCACTGCAGGGCTCTGTTTTTTTCAACTTTTTTTGTAATTTCCATTCTATCCATTCTATTACATATTTTATCTGTTTCTATTCTATCTGCTTCAGTAATTTGTAGACATCTTTTATTTTGTATAGATGTTGTCCTTGGCCTTTCGCTCCATAATATAGTGTAATATTCATCATTTTGCTCTGAAAGCTCTTTTGGTTTTCTTAATATGTAAATTTATCCTTTGAGTGAAACGCAAACAAATTTTGAACCATTTTTTAATCTTGGTTGATTGTCAAAGTTCACTAAATTGTTTAAATTATCTCTCAGAATAAATATTGCACAGTATTTTCAATAATTCTTTATAGTTCATATTGGTACCATTTTGTTTTCATTTTGTTTGTATCCTATATCAAACATTTTCCACTAGATTGAACTAATTTTAATACTAAACTCAGACTTTTACCGTTCGATAAGGACCTAAAAACCATTTTCCTAATAGTCTCTACGAAGTCGCAAACTTAATTTGTATTAGGCAAACCAGAGCGACCCCCTTCCAATGAAGAGATAATAAAGAAGTTCACTTTCAAATCCTCCTCCCAGAGAATTTGGAATCGTTACACATGAGGGCCCTATGACAAAGTCACAAGTAAGCCATAAATCGGAACTAGGGGTACAAAAGCTCACAACCCCGTGAAATTGAAGCTAGTAAGAATGCCATACGCGATAACTAATCCCCTATTTCTTTCTCTAATTTTGCAAAGCCCGGACCGAAGCCTCCAAAGTCTGGCTTTGCATATAAAACATTCGCGATTTCAATTTCGTTGGAATAACACTTCAGGACTGTTTCTTCTTTTTGTAGAGATGAGGAACGGTTACGATACCGAGATCAGCTCATTCGAGTTTACTATATGGCTTTTATACTGAACAACGAGAGTATCTGAAATGTTCGTTTAAATATATAGCAACTATTACAAATTCGATAATATATTTATAGCGTGAAAAGATACTGAAAAATCGTAGATTTAAGTAGCTAAGATTGGTATTAAAGGTATTGTGTAAAGAGATGGAGATGCTTGTAGTAAGGTTAAAAAGATAAAGAAAAAAGAAGGACCAATTTGTACGATGAAAATCAGACATTGTATTACTAGTTTGCCACCCATTTGCCAATTATTTAAATTTTTTTAGATCCAATGCTTTTTCTTGCATTCGCTCGTTATATTTTTCGCTATGTTCCTTTATTTTCTTTCTTTATTAATTTCGAAAGATCTCTATTTTTTAAGTCTGTTTAATATATCTAGTTTTTAATGTATCCAGACCAAATATTCTTTCCTTTAAAGCTGTAACTCAAAGTTTTTTGCAGTTGTATCCTAGTTTTTTAGACTGCTTTCAAAAATATCGCTTTATGGCAGTCAATCTGTAAAAAAATGGATTTAACTTAATTACAATATTGCAGTGGAATACGAAGCAATATTGTAATATAATAATAAACAGATAAAAGTAAAAGAAAAAGATCACATCTCGCGAAATTGAAAAAAAAAAACTGTGAATAGATATCAATATAAGTGTAATTCTAAAGTAAATCTTAATAGATATTGCGGATAATGTGTGTTGAGCCGCAGCCACCTCTACTAGCCCGTTTAGTCCTCCTCTAACGAAAGGATTTTAGGGATTTTCTGGCGTGGCGCAGTTCCTCGTCGATCGGCGGGACAATCCTTGACCGGGGGCCGCCGCCCGCTCTCTGGCGATGGCCGTTTCGGAGGAGGAAATGAACTGCTGAAGGGTTTATAGGTTGCTAAGCCATTCGGCGGTTAGCCACTTAACTTGTTCCTTTCGGCTCTCACTTGATTTTTGCAGACGGTTGACTTTCAACATTGTTTCCGTTTCTACACTAGATAATTTAAATAAACACTTTAATCTGAGAGAAACGGCAGTGGATATATATAGAGAGGGAGAGGGTGGGAAGGGTAAAGTTACCTTGGATCTAAGTAGTGTTTCCCAAAAATTATTTAATAATAAAATAAATAGAGTTAGTTTAGTTTAGATTTAATTGGAGTCTCTTACGAGAGGACTGAATTGAACCGATGCAACGTGTACTATCCAGGTGACAATTATCAGTAAAATAATGCTAACAGCAACCTCTAACAAGGTAAGATGAGGTCAGTGTCGATAGTGATTTAAGTAAACTGTTAAATAAAGCAAATGAAGCATATAGGTCGATTTTAGAAATATTTATACTCAACTAATACAATAACAATTTACCCATAAAAAAAACTAAATCATTAAAAGGAAGTATAATAAACAAAAATTAAAACAAGACAAGTTTTAACATCACATTGAACAGAGAATTAACAAGAAAATACGAGACTACATCACACAAGAATAAAATGTACCAACAGTTAAAGAAAGATGGGACAACACAAAGAATATTATCATCAATACTGCAACGCAAAGTGAACCAGTAATTCAGTGTAAAAAATAATTAAAATTAAGAAAAGAGGCATTATAAAAAGAGAAATAAACAAAAACATCATTTAACACGTTAAATGCCACAATGCATAGTAAAAAAAAGTTAAGTGGGCCAAAATATTACAACAGGTTACAGTATTCCTTTATGCATTTTAAATAGTTATTCTTCAGTTTAAGTACAAAATATTGCAAACTTGCTTCTCTTATAGGACAAGAATGAACATGTCTTTACTTGTTTATTTTATACGCTACATTTACATTCTGAAACTCCAATACTCTGGGGTATTGTAATTTATTGATAAGACTTTACAAGAAGGAGAATTTGAAGTTAAGTTATTAAATGTACTAATAAAAAATGGCTTAGTTCAGAGGAATCAATTTAAAGAAATACTCAAGGCAGAATTCGGGCTAGCTTTTCTACACTTAGGATTGACTTTGCAATGAAATATACGAAGTTGCCTAAGGTACTAAATGTGGGCGCCACTCAAGACTAATTTGGGGAAGAAACAAGAAACAGGTGTACCCAATACAATAACCTGGAATTACTTTAAAAGAACCACTATTTACTTTGTAAAAAGAGTGCAAAAAATAAGAAATGAGAAATGTAACGTCAATGTCAACAACTTCCACTGAAGCTTATACTTGTAATTTGCGAGAGGTATGTGTATTGATTTATATTTTTTTAACTTCTAACCTTAAAAACATTTTTAAAATTGTGTAGAATATTGTATTTTGTAGTTTATCTAATAGTATGTTAGTTAACAATTTTTAAAATAATAAGCTCTTTTTGTATATAATTTTTTAATTCCACTTTGATTTTTTTTTGTAATATGTAAGTTGATTCCTTATTGCAAAATTATTTTTAGGTCCGCCAATTAACAGTGAGGAAAAGCAGGGACCAAGTACCAACAGTAGTTTATGTGCAGAATTAGAAATCAGTAATAAATGAACAGAATATATCGATTACTAACGATGTGGGTAATGAAGAAAATTCTGATGATTCCGTTAAGGATAAAAATTTCGAACCTGCCTTACAGTGACATATCTTCAGATTAAAGTTTACATCAAAATCTATATGAACAGTCTACTTTTAATGCAGAAATATTTTTCTCGGGTATTTGCAAAACAAGACAGAAAAGAAAGAAAAATAAGAAACTAACAGAAATATAGAATATTACTCATCAAGAGGAAAACTGGTAAAATCATTAGATATTATCAGATACATGTATTCAACTGAACACCTAATAACGGAGAATACAGAAATAAAACAGCTGGAAATAGACGAAGCTAAACAAATCAAAGAAACAGACAAATATAAGTATTTAGGCTTTATAATATCAAATAAAGGAACAACGAAGGAAGATATAAAAAATAGACTACGACAAACAAGAGACTGCATACGAAAATTGAACCCGGTAACTATGGGATAAGAACATCAGCATGAAAACAAAGAAAAAAATATATTTATAATACCATGACAAGAAGTATCCTCACTTATGGGTGTGAAAATTGGACAATAAATAAGAAAACCAAAGACAAAATAAGAGCAACAGAGATGGAATTCCTAAGGAGAAGCTGCAGAGTAACAAGAAGAGATAGAATAAATAACATGAAGATTAACAGGAGAATGGGAATGAACTCCAAGATAATAGACTACATCGAACAGAAGAGGTTAACCTGGTACGGACATGTCAGAAGAGCAGACCAAAATCAGTGGATAAATAGAATAACAGAGTGGAGCCCGATAGGAAGAAGAAAGAGAGGCAGACCCCGAAGATCTTTTAGAGATTAAGTGGACGAAGCAATAAGTAGAAGAGACCTACAGAAAGGGGACTGGCTAAACAGGAAAAATTGGAGAAAACGGCTGAGTGAAGGAATACAGTGAAAACTGTGGAAATTCTTGTATATATATATATATATATATATATATATATATATATATATATATATATATATATATATATATATGTATTCATGTGCCGCTAAAGGCCATGAAAAATTTTCTGTTCAAACCCTTCAACAGTTTTTCGAACACGATTGGCACTTAGCTGATTATAGTCTACAAACTGCATTTATATCAACATCCGTTAGAAAACATCCTGCACAGAGAAAAAATTTGCAGGCCACAAATCCTGCAGCACGACAATTCTCAAGAAAATACTTTGGAAATAAAGTAGTAGTTTGTAGAAATATGTATACCAATACATTGTAATTGTCAACTAAACGCATAAATACTGCTCTTCAAAAAGTAAAAACTTTGACTACACTTGATAAGCGAGGAGTCCGCGGTGGGCACAACAAAATGTCAGCAGATGAAAGAAATATTATAGTTAACCATATAAACCAGTTTCCACGGTATGTATCTCATTACTGCAGAGCACGTAAAATGAACCAAGAATTTTTGCAAGAAGAAACTACTTAATTAATTATGTAATACCAAAAAGTGACAATCCTGCCAGTTTCTCTTTTACTTTTAAAAGAGTTTTTTTGAATGATTTTAACTTGGGACCAAAAAAGCTAAAAAAAGACACCTTTAATAAATGTGATGCCTTTAAAATTAAGATACAGAGTATTAAAGATGACGAAAAAGAAAATATTGTTAGACAACAGGAACTACGTTTAAAACAAGCTGAATTAGGAAGAAAACAAATGAATCTTGACTTCACCAAAGCAATAAAAGATGAACAAATAGAAACTCTGACCTTTGATTTAGAAAAAACGCTGCCTTTACCTCGCATACCTTTAAATATTATATTTTATAAACGATAATTATGGGGATATAATTGCGGAATTTATGCAGGTAAGAAAAAGAACTCCACTTATCATTTATGGCTAAGAAAATATGTTTTCAGTAATGTTAGCGATAAAGTTAAGCATATTATTCTGTGGAGCGATTCTTGCGGGGTCAAAAGAGAAACATTAAAATAGTACTTCTGTTAAAATGCCTTCTAGAGAAATCACAGCATTTAAAGACTATCAGGTTGAGATTTTTATTTCGAGGTCATACTTTTTTTCCATATTATAGTGATTTTGGAGATGTGGAATGTGCACTTAAAAGGCAACATAATATATTTTCACCTGGGGAATATAGCAATATAATGAAAACTTATAGACAAAAACGAACCATTAATGTAAATATTATAACACAAGAAGGTTTTTTGAGTACCTCAAAATTAGAAAAACAAATCACCTACAGAAAAAAAAGTAATATTAACGAGACAATGAGTTAGCATGAGTTCAAGTAAGCATGAAAAAAGGAACAGGAAGAGAACCTTCAACTGGGTTACAGTTTGCCACGTATTTGGAACCATTGTGGCCTAAAGGAAAGCCAGTTTCGGAAGCAAAACTTAAAGATATACAAAGTTATCTTCACTTAATACCCTTAAGTTACCACGATTTCTATACAAATTTTATAGCAGATAATACTATAATCGAGGATATAGACGGATTTAACGGAAATCCGGATTTCGAACTATATGCAGATGTTAATCTTATATTTAACAACAAAGAACCACGGGATTTTTGAAGTTATACTTCCATACGCGCGCTCCACATTGGAAATTTGTATGAGAGTAAATCTGTGAAATCATTACATATGTAAGATAATGAGTAAGAGAGAGACAGAAGATATATTTTCTCTCTCTTCCTCTCCCGAATATAAAAATGTTCCTTTTTTATATTATATTATATATATTATATATATACATATAATATTATATATATATAATAAAATATTTATTAATATTATTATTTATGTGATATGTTTTGTATTATTTATTAAATGTTCATAATTATATTAGTCTTTTGTATTTCAAAATAATAATCTCAATATATCACTGTATGACCCAGAACTGTCAATTTTGAAATGTGTTTGTGTCATGTCCTCGGTAGTATAGTAGTCAGTATCCCCGCCTGTCACGCAAGAGACCAAGGTTCGATTCCCAGTCGGGGAGGACTTTTTTATTAATATTATTACATGCTAAATTAAACATATGCGTAAGTAGAAAAGTTATGTATATTATTGTCATTTTTAAATACTTATGAATATTGCATTTTAATTTGTATTGTATTATTATATTGAATTATGTTGCATTGTATTGTAGTGTATTTTTTTATGTATATTATTGTCATTTTTAAATACTTATGAATATTGCATTTTAACTTGTATTGTATTATGTTGCAGTGTATTGTATTTTTATTAACAAAATAAACAATGAATTTTACTGCAGAGTATGTGTAAAAAATTTTTTACATTCAACTCCTTTCATACATATATGAAAATAAAAATATACATTTTCATCAAAATATTGATTCAATCCTTTATTTACTATACTCCTATTACAGGTCAAATGTTGTTTAATAATTGTTAGTAAGTTGTTATTAATTCTGTTTCTCTTTCTGCTATGTCTTACCTACAGCATTACATATGTAATGATTGTGCAGATTGACTCCCAAATAAATTTGTAACGGCAAATGCGTGTATAGAAGTGTAACTTCTACCGGCATTCCCACTGGACTGCCACACCCGTTTTTTTACTTAGGAGTTAATTTTTTCGTTGTTAATTTGATTATAGCATTATTATCCATAAATTATAATAAACGTGTTTACTTTTGAGTCGTTTTTTATTATTTTTATATCCAAATAATTTCCTCGAATAAATAAAACATTTTTTTTTTATTTTCTCAAAACTAAGTTAATGACAGTTGGTTCCTTGTCGCATAACGGGGTCCAATTATACAATAACTAAGAGATTTAATATATTATTATACACTATTATATATATATATATACCGGTATTTAGGCGCCTCGCCCTTCCGGTAGGGATCTATGGAGGAGTATCACTGAGGCGCAAGCCCTTATCGCTTGCCGTACTGCTCCACCACAGGCCGATCAGACACCAGCATAATTCTAGTCTAAGCCGCAGATTCATTTAGAATTTTAAACTTCTGCGTTAGCCTTTTTGTTTTCTGTGCACCGAGCTGGGGATCGAACTCACATCCACTCGCAGTGAAGCGAATGAGAACCGGCCGCCCAGCCCGCTTGTCTATCTGACCGACTACACTATCATACATTATAATAACTTTATTATTTCTTTGCTGAAGTATAGGTACATAATATTGAAAAGAACGTGACTTATCTTTTAAGCTTAAATAACGCCTTAGCTCTGGAACTACTACCACGTTCTTTTACAATGCAAAGAAATTTAAATTTTTCTTTCCTCGGTCTCTTATAAAAAATTTCAGCCTTTATATAGACAAAAAAAAAACTATATAAAAGCTTTGAAATAAGTGTAGTAAATTTACAAATCAGTCTTACGTTCCAGACACTTCAAACTATCTCAAAATCTCTCTTAGCTTATCGCTCCATCATGCGGCGCCGCGGCCTTAGTACAGCACTCCCTTATATTTCAACAATCAAGAAAATATTAGAGTTTTAAGGAGAGCGAGTGAAAGTGATGAATGAGTGCATTAGGACGTAGGCAACTTGAATTGCAGCCATCAGTTACGTTCGCTAGAATGCGCCGTTTTTCGAGAAAATTCCTAGGCGCGAGACCCTCTACACTGTTCGGTTTATCAACATAAGTGAACAAACCGATAGCCAAGCTTTAGGTTTTATTTCTGCTATTTTTCTAAAGGCAATAACAAAAGTGGCCCTTTAAAATGTCTATAATTTTCATTTTCGTTGAAAAAGTGCGTCAGATCTGGTTGTGATTAAGAATACAGTTCTGACGAATCTTCTTCTCATAACTAGAGAGTAGGTATATTTTTATGTTTTGATTATTCTAGCATTTTTAATGTCATAAAAGAGCATCTGTTGTGGCTGACGTCTATCCATGTTTTTTGGTTTTTTTTTCTCTATCCAGCTTCGTCTTCTCAGTTATTGTGCTCAGTTTCTTCATTTTTGCATAATGGTACTTTCTTCTTAGTACTGTTGTTTGGTTTTGCACATACAATGACCCCTTTATACTTAAAAAGTAAGTAGAATGTCTGTGTTTAGTCTAGAATCCGACGATTGCTCCCTTTTGCTGTGGGTATATATATATATATATATATATATATATATTACCATTAACAAGTAATAGACAAATGATTTGTACAAAACTATATTTAAAAACAAAAATAAATCAATAAATAAATTGCATACATTCGATTACAAAAAATACTTTTACAAATTAAAGTTCGCGTAACAAAGATACAAAAACCAGTATTTATTCACAACGGGGAATGCTTTACAAAGGTGAATTTATTAACGTAAAATAGCTGTTCGGACAATAAATAAAATACGAACTTTTTTTTTGAGGATTTTCCAAACTCTCTTCATTTTCTCCGTCTTGGCTTCCTGTACCTTCTGTTATTATTTCTTTTAGGTCTTAAAGCTCTAATCAAAAACTCTCCCAAAGCTATCCTCAATGATAGAAAATCCATTATATCTTTCTTGTGACAAGTATGAGCCTTACGGCATGATACTTCGACAAAATGTTTCTCAGATTTACATTATCCTTTTACTACGGCTTCTGGCTAGATAATAAGTGCATTAGACAACATCAGGACACCTTTATTATCTTTGCACTTAACAAGACTCATTAGACTATTACATATAGTAAACTGTTCAGATTCTCCTCTAGGTATTTCTTTATCATTTTTGAAGACTACAGGTGCTTGTAATCTGTTTATCATAATTCTACCCATTTCATACAGTTCAATTTTTTTTAATTTCTCCATTAATGTTATAGAATTAAAATATCTGTCAAAAAATATACGACTTCCTTTCGGTAAAGTGTTTACAATTCTTGAATTTTGCGAACGCAGGTGTGTTGCCTTAGTATATTTCGAAGTCCGTCACAATATCTGTCGAAGAAATCATTATAAAAGTTTTCAAACCCACGGATCTAGGTTTGTTTTTGACGTACTGCTTCAGTTCACATCTGCCTAAAAATGGTATCATTTTTTCATCAATTGAATAATTTGCCTGTGGTCTTTCAATTTTCCTATATCTTTTTCTAATAAAGTCTATCATAGGTTAAACTTTTCACATTTTATTTTTTTTTTGTTTTCGTTGGAGACCCTGTTTTCATCTTCAACATAGAAGTTAGTGCGGAGTGTGAAAACACGATTTCTTGACATTGCATCGGCCACAACAGGAAGTCTAAAATTTGATTGCCAGTACATACTTACGTATTCTTGGATATTTGTATAAATTTTATCAAATTTTAAAAATAATGAGCGATAAGCAAAAAAGTAATAAACATTGTTCAGTGCCACAATGATCTGCTCGATGTACGAAAGATCTCCACTACTTTCGAATATTGTTTTGTTTAAATTTATTGTATAAAATTAGCAGAATACTTATTTTTTATAATTATCATAATCATAAAATAACAAGTATATGACTGTCAGCAATTTTAGGTATACGACTGTCAGATAAAAAGAGGAACGACTGGGAAAGATCCAAAACAAAAGTCGAGGACATAGCAACAAAAATTGTCAAACTTAAATGGAGCTTCGCGGACCACACTGCTAGACAAAAAGACCAACGTTGGAATACTACAATACAACATTGGAGACCTTACGAAAGTAAACGACCAAGAGGAAGACCACAGATGATATGGGTTGATGACATTAAAAGAATAGTCGGAAGAAATTGGAAATATGTTGCTCAGGATAGAGACCGAAGGAAGGAGTTGGGAGAGGCCTATGTCCAAACATGGACGACAGAAGGCTAAGAAGAAGAAATAAACAAAAATTCATTTTTAATTACTGTGTTTAATACTTTTATAAATAAATAGAAATCCAGTAACAACACAAAAAAACGGCACAAGTCAAAAAGGCGCTAGTTTTGGGGGTCTTTTATACAATGGAAAATCCATTTTTTCTTGAAATCCAAAGGCCCACAAAAAAAGCAAGTATATGTGTCCTGAGAATCAATTTTGGCTTAAAATGTATCTATATCTGTAGTTGTGTATCATTAAAAATGTTTTTATTTTACTCTCATAGACAATTTAATGATTTTGACTTGTATCACTTTTCTTGCGGGGTTGCGATATAATACAAGCATGTACAACGAACGGAAAATAATAAACTTTCGAAAAAAGGGCTCGCATGGAAGCAAGAAAAAGAAAGCAACAACTTTTTAAAATTTTTGGCATCAGACAATGTCGAAAGACGTTCTTAACCGATTTTATTTAGATTTTGTACTTTGCAACAAACACTTTGAACTCTAAATTTTTTAAAATGCTCTTGTTGAATTGACCACTACTGTACCGGGTGGTCCAATAAGCCGATCTCTCGGCTATATATCAGAAACTATTCATGTTATAACTTTAGGAGAAAAAATTCCTTAGTAAAAGTGGCCAAGAGAAATCGCTGGAAATAACTTGCAAGTTTCTGGGTTAACCGCTAGGGGGCGTAACCTGTGAAGAAAACTTTGAAAACCAGTTTTTTGGAAAATATGCCCAATTATACCAAGTGTTAAATAAGTAAACTAGAAAGAAGCCTAAATTCTGCACAAAGTTGTTAAAGTACTTTTTTTTATTTTTTCAAATAAAGGGTGGGGGAGAGTGGAAAAGTATTTGTGGATAAATACCTATAACTTTGGTTTGGATTAACCGATTTTAACAAAATTAGTGTCATTAGAAAGAGTGTGGATGAATTAATTTACATCTACTATAAAATAATTGCATTTAGTTTTAATTGTAATAGGTGGAGGGTACTTTCGAATTGAAAAAATTAAAATTTGTTTTTCTTTAAAATGTTTAATAAAAACATCTATTTATTGTAAATTATAATGGAACTGGATTAAATTTGTAACAAAATGGCGCAAACCGCATGTTAATAGCTTTTGTCGAACTCGAGATATGAATAAAAACGCATAAACATAAGTAAGTATAGTATTGACTCACCTTGTATTATTAAATTAAAAAATAAGTTAGTAGGTACTTTCAAATTTTTTTATAGCAGAAGAATAGCTTAATGTTGATACCTATTTTGACCATTGTTATTTCATATGATTAAAAATAGTTTTTTCGAAACTAAGTAGGCTACGACAATGAATTTAACGGGAAGTTCATATTGTTTATTTATTGACAGTAGTCAAAACATTGTTAGAAGTGTTATATTATAATTCGAATTGAAGATTGCACTTTTTTCAATAGATATTAATATTGGTAATATTAGTAATTAATTATCAGTACTAATAATTCGTGATGAGTATATCAAATGCAGAATTGTATGATATGATTGGAGTTTATTTCGAATGTTACCAAAATGCCGCTATTGCCTCACGTATATATTCTGTAAGATATTCTGACAGGAGACATTATGGCAAAGAAGTATTTGAAAAAAAGGCAAGAAGATTAAGAGAAACTGGTAGTTTTCATCGTCCTTGTTTTAAACAACGTAGTAGAGGTATGACCGAAGATAATTCAATCAATGTTCTTGCTTTAATTCAACAGAATCCACATGTAAGTCAGAAACTTGGAATTCCCTTTAAACTTTAGATTCAATTGTTATTTTAATATTCCGATAAAAACGGCAGCACGGCGCTTTTATCCTTTTATCCGTTTCTTAAAAATACTTATGCACGATTTATCTTGTAAAACAATTGTGTATTTTTTGAGTTTTAGTAAATATAGTGGTTTCTTTTTCACCAATATTTGTTGTTCTGTTTTTTAGACTGCATCCTTATCATGCAGTTCTCCACCAAGCTTTACATGAGAGAGATTTTGATGCAAGGCTGGAGTACTGCAATTGGATGATAGGTCTGCTAGAAGAACAACCGCATATCATGTCCAAGATTTTGTGGACAGACGAGGCTACGCTTAATAGTGCGGGTAGTGTTAATCTGCATAATAGGCATTATTGGGCTGAAGAAAATTCGCACTGGATACATGAGGTGCAGGTTCAAGGTAGATGGGGTCTTAATGTTTGGTGTGGTATAGTTTACGGAAAGATCGTAGGTCTATATTTCTTTGATAGAACTTTAAATGGCGAAACAATATTACAACATGATGGGTGTCCTGCGCACTTTTCCAGACGAGTTCGAGATTATTTGTATGCAAGTTATCCAAATAAATGGATTGGAAGGGGAAGTATATTTTCATGGCCAGCTAGATCTCCAGACAACATGTCTGGACTTTTATCTGTGGGAAAGATTGAAGGACTTAGTGTACGTACCAAACTCGACCAACCACGCGAGACGACATGAAACATCGCATTATAAATGCAATAACTAGTATATCAACAGCTGAGATTGAAGCAGCTGTTATGTCTACGCGCGAAAGATTACATCTTTGTGTGGACAACGATGGAAAACAATTTGAACATTTAATTGGACATTAAATTTTAATGATCGAGATATTTGTATGATCTGTCACATATTTAATTTTAAGTTATAATAAAGGGTGAGTCAATACTATACTTACTTATGTTTATGCGTTTTTATTCATATCTCGAGTTCGACAAAAGATATCAACATGCGGTTTGCGTCATTTTATTGCGAATTTAATCTAGTTTCATTATAATTTACAATGGATAGGTATTTCTATTAAACATTTTAAAGAAAAACAAATTTTAATTTTTTCTATTTGAAAGTACCCTCTACCCATGACAATTAAAACTAAATGCATTTGTTTTATAGTAGATGTAAATTATATCATCCACATTCTTGCTAATGACACTAATTTCGTTAAAATCGGTTGATCCAAACCAAAGTTATAGATATTTATTCACATATATTTTCCCACTCTCCCCCACCCTTTATTTTAAAATATAAAAAAAAGTACTTGAACAACTTTGTGCGGAATTTAGGCCTCTTTCTAGTTTACTTATTTAACACTTGGTATAATTGGGCATATTTCACAAAAAACTGGTTTTCAAATTTTTCTTCACAGGTTAAGCCCCCTAGCGGTTAACCCAGAAACTTGAAAGTTATTTCCAGCGATTTCTCTTGGCCACTTTTACTAAGGAATTTTTTCTCCTAAAGTTATAACGTAAATAGTTTCTGATATATAGCAGAGAGATCGGCTTATTGGACCACCCGGTATATCATTATTGTTTATTATCAACAAGATATTTAATAAAAGTGGTGAAAGAAACATTTAAATCAACTAATAAATTTAAAACAACAAACATTTGTGTCATGATTGGTCTTCAAAGTCATCTGATTAAATTTAATTTAACTTTAGCCCATACTGTCGCAGTCGATTGTTTGAAAGAATGTTGTGTCTGGCGAGAAAGTAACAAAGAGTCACAAAACTGCCCCCATCGGACAGCGCTAGCCGCTGCAAGTCCCCCAGTTACCATAAAAGTGACCTCGAACAAGTTTTTACTTCTCGGCGCTCCTCTGGGTGTATTGGGAGCCTAACTCGATCCCAAGTTGTATTGTTTGAAAATTTCCAGAAAGTTAGCGTCACCGGCTTCGGGGCGCCTTCGTCAGTTTACAAGAGTACGATTCTCCGCAACTATTAGTTCGCATTGAATGGAAGTGTGGAAGTTGAAGGGAATTTATTCGCGGTTGCTATTCACCAAAATAGGCCAGTATAGATTTTTTTCGTTAACTCACTTAAATTAGTACCTTTGTTTATCTTGCTATATACACTGTACAGTAACTTAAATAATATCTTTATAATTTCTTCTTTTTAAAATATTTATATAACTGGAATTTCTTTGTTTTTTTTGTGACGTATTAGGGACTTTAGACCGGCACAGTAACCGATCTTTTCTTGAAAAAACATCTGACTCTTTTGCCTTGTGCAAATGGATCTCTAACAGCTGTTAACTATAACCTGCTTTTGTCCATTGTTTAGATCTGAGTAATTAAACCTTTTTAAGTCTTTTTCTTCCTCTTTCATATTAACTTCATTAGATTTAGGTTCAAGTCAGAAGAAGAAATAACTAAGTTCTATAAAGATCTGGAAAAAGCAATAAGACTAACAAAGAAAGAGGACATAAACATAAAAATGGACGACTTTAACGCCAAGGTGGGTAAAGGAAGACATGAAGACATAATTGGAGAGTACGGCCTTGGAGTTAGAAATGAAAGAGGCGACCTGCTGTGTAAATTCTGCCAGGAGAACGGATTTGTCGTCATGAACACATTGTTTTTGCAGCTCCCACCTCGTAAGTTATATACTTGGAAATCACCAGGAGACCGTCCAAATCGAATAATTAGAAACCAAATTGACTACGTTTTAATAAACAGAAGATTTCGTAACGCTATCAAAAGAATCGCAGAATATCCAGGTGCTGATATTGCATCCGATCATAATCCGCTAATAGCAGATGTGAGGTTAAAACCAGCAAAAATTAAGAGAACAAATACAAACACCAGCACGCCTATAAATACAAGAGAACTGATGAGAGACGAAAATCTGAAGAAGAGTTAAGCAAATCAAATTAATGAAAGAATGCGAATAATAGAACAAAATGATGATATCGAAGAGATGGTCAATGATATTAAAGGAACGATTCTGGCAGTAAACAAGGAAGTTAAAACACAGATCAGAAAGAGAAAGCATAACGAATGGATGACGGACGAAATTATGGATCTGATGGAAAAGCGAAGGCAACATAAACAACAACGTAATCAAGACAAATACAAACAGATACACAAAGAAATTTGCCAGAAAATTAAGAAAGCAAAAGAACGTTGGATGGTGGAAAGGTGCAACGAAATAAAACAATTGCAGGAAAAAGGAGATAGTTTTGGACTACATAAAAAGATCAAAGAAATATCTAATATACACAAAAGCCACCACAGAACAAGAATACGCAACGACAGAAACGAATACATAGAGTCCGAAGAGGAGATAGCAATGGCGTGGAAAGAATACGCAGAAAGACTTTTTAATGAGAAAAGACCAACACAACCAACGCTCAAACTTCCTTCCGAAAACTTATCAGGGCCATCAATAATGCGAAGTGAAATAGAATATGCAGTAAGAACCACAAAGATGCATAAAGCACCTAGACGAGGAGAATATCGAAATCTTGGTAAAGCTGTTCAATGGAATTTATGATACTGGTTACATTCCGCGAGAATGGCTGCAGTCATCCTTTATGATGATCCCAAAAACAGCTAATGCCACAAAATGCAATGAACACCGCTTAATCAGTTTAATGAGTCACTTGCTGAAACTCTTCCTTAGAATATTACACTCAATAACGTACAAGATACTAGAAGAACTTAGCGGGTCAACACAATTCGGTTTTAAGGGAGGACTAGGAACAAGAGAGGCAATTTTATGTTTGAACACCTTAATACAAAACTATTTAGATCAACGAAAAGATGTCTACCTCACCTTCATCGACTACGAGAAAGCATTTGACAATGTTAAACATGATATCATGATGAAACTACTACATAGGGCCAACATTGACCAGAAGGAGATCAGAATTATTCAGAATCTATACTGGAACCAAATGGAAAAGGTGAGGATTGAGCAAGACCAATATACGGATGAATTTGAAATCCGGAAAGGTGTCCGCCAAGGCTTCATACTCTCTCCGATGCTTTTTAATTTATATGTTGAAAATATATTTGCGGAAGCATTAGAAGACACGGAATTAGGCATTAAGGTGAACGGCATACCAATTAGCAACCTATGCTATGCGGACGATACAGTGATTATAACTGATAATTTGGAAGATCAGCAATTATTACTTGATAGGGTGAATAGCATAGGTAAAAAATATGGCCTCAAAATCAACATTTTGAAAACGAAATATATTGTCATTAGCAGAAACCCTTCAGAAAACCCGATAATATGCATAGGTGACGATCGCATAAAACGCGTGAAAACTTTAAAAACCTTGGCACCACAATCAATGACCAATCGGATCCACAACAAGAAATAAAAACCCGAATACAAATGGCAAGACAAGCTTTTGTGAAATTCAGACCGCTCCTATGTAATCAAAACCTAAATTTCGAAATACGCTACAGAATGTTCAAGTGCTACATATGGTCCATCTTGCTTTATGGCATGGAAACGTGGACTTTGAAAAAAACATCTATCAACAAACTTGAATCATTTGAAATGTAGTCATTGAGAAGAATGATGCGCATGTCTTGGGTGGATAGAGTTCGAAACGATGACGTCCTTAAGAGAGCTGGCGTGGAAAGAGAACTCTTTGAATTAATTAAAAACGCAAGATTGGTTACCTTGGGCACATATTGAGAGGAGCAAAATATGAAATACCACAGTTAATCCTATAAGGGAAGATCGAAGGTAGGAGAGGAGCCGGCAGCAAACAATTATCCTGGTTAAGGAATATTAAAGAATGGACAGGAATACACAATACAGGCGAGCTGTGTCACGCCGCCAAGAACAGAATTCTAGTAATGAGATAGTCGCCTACGCACTTTGGTGTATGGCATGTTAAGAAGAAGAAGAAGGATTTAGTTTAAAATGGTAGTGTGGCAAAAGAACGTTATTACTTTTTTGTGTTATTTCATCAACGACATATTTCTTCAAAACAATTTATAATGTACATTGTTTCTTTGAGCAATATTCGTTTTGACGATTAGTAGGTTCCTAATCTTATAATATTAAACAACAATAACATCGAGAAAAGCTGCGAAAATCTCAAAAAAAAAACCATAATTAACTCAGCAACAGAATCACTTGAAACGAAGAAAGTAACAAACACTAACATATCAAAACAGAAAACTCTATGGTTCAGAGAGGACGTGAAGACAAAACGTGAAGAGAAGAAGAAAGTTTTTTTACAATAAAGAACACAACAAACACAATAGGCATAAAACTACCAAAAACGAGTCAGAAATGAAACAAATACTTTAGTTAGTCTAATAAAAAGGGAACACTGGCAGAGCTTTCAAAACAAATAGAACACGACTTTTACGGAACACAGAAAAAAATATGGAGAACAATCAGAGGACAAAGGGAAGGATGAACAAACTAATAAAAACGAAGCACATTCAAAAAGAAACACAAGCAGACTAATTTAGATCCTCATTCGCTAAAGGAGACGATAATAAATCACCAACACCAGGTGTGACGACAACAAAAAAATAAATATTGAGGAGGAAGAAGTAAAAGAAGTTAAAAAACTGAAAATCAGCAGGAGAAGACAGAATCCCGCACGATTTTCTAAAGTACGGAAGATCTGTCACCAGATCTGACCAATCAACTCCTAAAACTAATCCAAAAAATAATAGAACACAACCGAATTTCTCAAAAGCATTATAATTCCTCTCTTTAAAAAGGGAGAAAAATCTGACCCGGAAAATTACAGAGGAATTAATTTAGTAAACACAACACTAAAATTAACAACCAAAGTGATAACAAATAAATTGAATGAAATTATAACACTAGCAGAAGAATAACAAGGTTTTAGGTTGGGAAGATCATGCAACGACGTTATATTTATAATGAGGCAAGTGCAAGAGAAATCATAAGAATAAAATAAACCGGAGTATCTATGTTTCGTGAACCTTAAAGAAGGCATTTGACTGGGTTAAATTAAAGGGCGTTTTCCACTCATTGTACACAAAAGGAATACTCTACCAACACAACACAATAAAAGTAAAAGTAGAAAAACCAACTGACCGTATTGAAGCTGGCAATTGGATAAGACAGAGAGATTTCCTGAGTCCTCTATCGTCCAACCTGAATATGAATAAAATAATAAAAACAGTAAGACGTAAAAAAGGATACCAAATGGAAGAAAAACAACTTAAAATAATTTGCTATGCAGAAGACGCAATACTACTACTCTACTACTACTACTCTCTCAAAGTGAAGATGATTTACAAGTTATTCTGCACCAATTTAATACGAGTATAACAGCCAGAAAATTTAACATGTTAATTTTCCCAAAAAATGCAAAATGCATGGTTATAACAGCAAATTTACTAAGATGTAAATTAAAATTGGAAGATAAGATAATAGAACAAGTGATGGAGTTTAAATATCTAGGCATCACATTATCTAGCTACGGAAAGCTTGAACCAGAAGTGAAATGTCAAGTGAATAGAGCAAACAGAGCTGTAGGTTGCCTAAATAAAACAATATGGAAAAATAAAAATATCGGGAAAGAAAATGAAAGGCAGAATTTACAAAACAGTCATCAGACCAATAATGATATCTGCGGCAGACACACAACCTGACGCAAAGATGACAAAAAGGATGTAAGAAACAACAAAGATGAAACCACTTAAAAAAAATTGAGGCGTTTATTTTAGAAACAACATAAGAAACTACGCCGAGAGAACAGCCCACTGGTAAGTACCGAACGACTTCGGCACGCATTGCCAGCGAGCTCTAATTCTCATCGGTCTGTTCTCCCGGTGTAGAAAAACAGAGACTTGTCAAATTTAGTAGCGTTGTTGTCTTATTACGGAACGGTTGTGTTGTTAGTCTCGTGTTATATTTTAAGTAGTTTCTACAGTTTTGCACTATAAGTTATGAATATGGAGAATGCAGTAGCAAGTGGTAGTGGAGTACAGCAGGCGCCTAAGCGTAAAGTAGAAAAACACCGAAGGCCAGTTTAATAAAAATAGCCAAAGTAAAAGACAAGAAGCATATTAATCATAAAGGAAGACTAGTAGAAAACCGCATTCTTGGAAGAAACTCTAGGTAAATAATAGCTTTGAGGTAAATATTGAATATTTTTCTTTCAATATATTTTTTGTTATAGATGTAAATGGCTCAAGTGTGATGAACATATTAGTAGGGAAATAAAAGTGGTTTTATTCCAACAGTTTTATAATATGAACAATAAAAATGAGTAAAACTCTCATTTGTCTGGTCTAATAACTATAAAACCAGTAAATTGACGCCATCCGAGAAATAGAAATGTGGGTACTGAAAAACCACATCCTGCAGGATATGCATTCAAAATAAGATATGAAGGAAAGGAAATAGAAGTCTGTAAAGAGGCATTTTTGGGCATTCATGGTATAACTGTTGGTAGACTTAGACGCATACAAAACCATTTGGTCACACGAGGTATGGCTCCAACGGATTTAAGAGGAAAAAAAAAAGAAAAGGTCAACTGATTATTCAGATACCGTAATTCATTTAATAAAGGAACATATTAAGTCTTTTAAACCAAGGCAATCCCATTACTCACGACGCAAAAACCCACTTCGTTTTTACCTGCCGGAAGGTTTAACCATAAAAGACATGCATTCCATGTTTCGATCTGAATACCTGATCAATATCCTTTATAAAATCTACTGGAAAATATTCACATCCAACTTTAATATAAAGTTTGGCTTCCCACGATCCGCTACATGTGCTCAGTGTGATTCGTTCCAACAAAAACTTACTTCCGAAGGAATCAACGATGCAGAAAAAGTCCAAATAACAATGAAAAAGGAGATTCATTTAAGAAAGGCTGATGCATTTTTTACAAGGAAAAGACGATACAAGACACAGGCTATGGCTGGAGAAATCGATTGTATTAGCTTTGATTTCATGCAGAATCTACATCTTCCCTATATTCCATCAAATCCAGTTTTTTATTCACGTCAGTTGTGGTACCACGTATTCGGTATACACAATCTTGGTACAAATGAGGCATTTATTTACACCTACACTGAAGGACAAGCGAAAAAAGGTGCCAACGATGTGTGTTCCATGTTGTTACATTTTATTAACAATAATAACTTTACGACCAGGAATCTTGTACTAATAAGTGATGGATGTCCTAGGCAAAACAAGAATTATGTTATGTTGCACTTTTTATTTATTCTTGGCCATGAACTTAAACTTTTTGACACAATTAAGTACCTGTTTCCGGATCGGGGCCATTCCTATCTCCCAAATGACCAGGACTTCGCACTGATCGCAAAAAAGAAACGCCATTTGGAAAGAGTAGAGACATCTGAAGAGTGGGACAAAGTGATATTGTCAGCACGAAGTAAACCCTCAAAATTTTCCTTAGTCAAAATGTACCCCTCAAAGTTTTTTGACATAAAGCTGGCCACCGATCAATATTTTCTGAAAACAGCTAAACCGCCAATTTCTCTAAAACCAGTGCGCATGTTCGAAATTACTGAAGAGACTGCTGTAGTGAAGTTGAAGGATACCTACAATGGTCCATGGAGATCCTCTATTGTCAGTAGCAACAAATAGTTTAATAAAACTCACACAAGTTATTTGCAAGCTGTGCCAATTTCATATGCTAAACTGAAAAATTTAAGGGATCTCTTACCGTATTTAGGAAATGCAAAAAATCGAAGCTTTAATGAAGGCATTTTTACACGACAAAATCTGCAAAGCAATGATGCCTTAGAAATCGATGAAAATGACAACAGTAGTGGTTTTGATGAATCCTAATTATTTTTTGTAACTTCAAATTCAATAAAAACGTTTATAAAATTACTTTTATTTTATTTTTGCTTTCTTTTAAAAACAACCTAAGTCCAAGATTTTTGTTTTTTTTATTAATACCGTGAGATTTTGTCTAAGAAGTAATAGTCAGAAAACCTTTATTTAACTTATATTCGTCACTGTGCAATTTAAAAGTTTTTCGGAATATGGTAATAAACTCGAAAGAGCGTTTTTTTCATTTTCTACAAAATCTAAATTTTGGACTTATGTTGTTTTTAAAATAAACGCCTTAATTGATGGTAAGCATTATGGGACAGAGTTAGAAGTACAGATATACGACATAGATGCAAGGTCGAGAACATCAAGGACTGGGTAAGAAATACAAGAATAGAATGGAACGATCATATAAGCCGAATGACATCAAATAGAGTAGTAAAGACAAGAGACGTTTCCTCAATAGAAAGATGATCAGTACGATGACCATGAAAATGATGGAACGATAACTTACTTAAGGCAAATTTGAAAACAAACAAAGTTATGTATAAATTAAAAAAAAAAGAAGAAGAAAAAGATTTGTGTGGCATTTCAATTTAAATATAGTGATATAGCACGATATCGTATTGCGTTGAAACCAGTCAATGACATCTATTTATTTGCATGAGACCGTTGGTAACTTTTCCACTAATTTTGAGTGATAGCTGGCGTTATCGGCATAGTTTGGTAGAAAATTCAATACCTTAGAAACAGAATCCTCAAAAATATCAGGTATTTATTTCTTCGTAGTAATTTTTAGTGGTTTTCGAAACAAACTCCAATAAATCATTCTTCGCAAAACTGTTTACTGCCAGTGTGTGATTATTTATCTTCGACCTTTTTACTATGATTATAGAATGGCTTATCGAGAACTTACAATATTTTTTATCTGTCCATATTTCCAAGACAATATGATTTTCTTTTAAATTTATGTGGCATAAAAACACACAAAAATTTTAGATATTCAAATTAAGTTCGTTTTAAATGTGTTTGATTGGTGATATTAGAAAACTAATTGGTAAACAAGAGAATATAAATAGTATAATAATGTTACAAAAGTTCCGTAAAATTTATCCCAAATAGAAGAAGCCCCTGGACGAAAAATAACAAGTAATAAGATTCTAGAGTATTCTAGATTCGAAGATTCGAAGATTTCGAAGATTCGTTCGAAAAATCCTGAAATATCTGCTGAAGTCTGAAACATTAGAAAATGTATATAAACAGAGATGTTGTAGATCGTTTGGGTAACAGTTGTAATTGAGTTTTTAAAGTTTATAGTTGTCAATTTAGTCAAACTTTTAACAATTTATGGACCTATTCTATTTAAGATTAAACGTTTCAACAGTTTATGGTAGCAGTTAAGACGTGCTATGGGATGATGGGCTTTCAACTTTATCGTGGGGTTTATTGGGTTTTAATACACCAATTATTGTGCTCTTTGAAAAAGTTTTTGGTAGGTTTTGAGTTATGAAGATCCATGAGTAGAACGTAGCCAACTATTTTCATGTCCTTTGGCTGCATTGTAGTATGAACGCAGGATGTATCCCGTTAAAACCAGACCTTTTACCAGTTTTTATCTCCCGGAGGGCTAATGTTATTTCTTTGGTGGTGAATTCCGAGATTTAGCTACGTCTGGGTCACCATTCTCTCTATATTCAATGCAAAGTTCTGCACCTTTATTATGCCTAGGATATACTCTTTATAGTACCGTCTTGGTACACACTTTTTTGCAGTTGATATTACCGCACCTACAAATTTATCATAGCTTTCACATATATCTGAGTCCCATCTTATAACTTTATCGAGTTCAGTAAAGAAGTTTAGCCAATCTGCCTTCTGAAAGTTTCATCTTGGTCTGAGAATGGATCGGATTATCGGAATCTGAATACCTGCTTCATATATTATCAGTCGATGTTGGCTATGTAAGAAATTCTTCAGGACTTTTTTTGTTATATGAACAGGTTAATTTTGAGCGTTTTTGGTTGAAAAATAGAGGTCTGGGTTGTATTTTTTTCCACGCTGCTGATTTAAATGTTCCCCTGTCCTTTGCATTAAATATTAGACTAAGATTATTTTCGTCTGTCCACTACATAAGTGCTTTACTATTCTGGTCATTGCTGTCATATTTCCACATCATGTGATGGCTATTAAAATCTCCCAAATAAACCGCCGGATGGTAAAAATGAGGCAGTACTTCAGGGGGCCGTTATATTTCTGGGGGCATGTATATTGTATATATTAGCAATTGTGAGGTCTTCGATTTTAACTGAAATGATTTGAATGTTGTCATTGGTACTGGTGTCTACCAGATAGGTATTTTCTATGTTATACAGCCATATATATGATGATGCTACTATAGATCAGTTTCATCACCTACGTGGCTACCTGAATGGTAGCCAAGTCATGTTATTTTTTATCAGGATTTGAGAAGTACCGCACACTTTGGTCTATAAGTGTCTCTTTATTTAATTGCCATATTCGAAGGCTTTATTCAATGTTTCCTATCATATATTTCTAAGAAAAACCAGTTTTTGAAATTGTTCTCGTATATATCGATGACTATGAGATCTTTGAGAGTTAGATTAGTCGCCAATTGCCGTGTACATGTGTAAAATTATTTTACAGACGCGAGCTAGATTACACCCCACATAATAAAATAAAAAGTACAATGGGTGTTGCTTTTGGGAAAAATTAACCAGAAAAATCAGACTTATGTAGCGGAAGTTCAACGCTATACTATGCTTTACCAATCCTAAACCTGGGGTCCCAATAGACAACAGATAAAAAAAGAGAAGAGCAAGAAAAACCCCGTAAAAATCGGATTCAGCTGGCTTCGGCTGAAACGATCTGTAAAGATCTCTGTTTGGGTTACAAACAAAGAATAGTCAATGGTCTTAAAAACAGACAATCCAGACCTATCTTATCTGTCAGATAAAACAGCAGAACCGAAATGCGGAAACTGGCCTCCTGAGTTTGGTTAAAAAGCCAGTATAAGTTCGGTAAAACCTTACAAAAAAATTACCTGGCCCTCCTGGAATTACACTTGGATTAAAGCGTTTGCAACTAGTCACGTCAAAAAAATGATTAACTACAAAATTTCCTAAGCGCAAAAGAAAACCGGACTGATCAAATGGAAATCGAGACTACAAATACAAAGAATTTTGATTTTTGGAACCTGTAATGGGAGAAGTTTAGTCAGTAAATATACGGAACTTAAACAAGAACTGAAGAAACCCAATGTAGACATCATAACTGTTACAGAAACTAAAAAAAGGACCGAGGAACTCAAAAACCAAACGATTACATCCATGTATAAAGGAGAGTTCCCAAAGATATTAGAGCAATAGCAGTAGTTTCTATTCCGGTAAAGAAACAACTTCACAGATTGATTACTAGTGAGAATTATATGAACGAGCAAACAGTCATAACTAGAAATAAAATTAAGAGGCTATGACTTAGTAGTATTTGCAGCTTATGCGCCTGGTAATGATCTTCTTCTTTACGTGCCATCTTCGCTACGGAGGTTGGAAATCATCATGGCTATTCTGATTTTAGATGCTGCTGCTCTGAATATTTCGATTGATGTGCATCCTTACCATTCCCTCAAGTTACGGAACATTCTTCTCCTTCCTACACTTCTCTTGCCCTGGATTTTCCTTTGTATAATTAATTGAAGTATGTATCTTTCATTATGCATAACATGCACCAGGTATTGCAGCTTTTGTGTCTAGATGGTTTCCAATATTTACATTCTTTTGTTGACTTTTCTTATGACTTCGTTGTTTGTTACATGCATGGTCCATGATATCTTCAGGGTTCTATACACCACATTTAAAATGCTTTTAACTTTTTAGTAGTCGACATGTTAAGTGTCCAAACTTTTATCACATAAAGCAGAGTCTATAAAATATAACACCTTGTCAGCCTAACTCTCAAGTCTAATTTTAGTTCTCTTGCACAAAATACCTTTCTCACTTTATTGAAGGACGTTCGTGCTTTCTCTATTCGAACTTTGATTGCTTTAGAGTAATCGTTTGTGTGATTAATTATTGTGCCAAGATAATTGTAGTTTTCAACTCGTTCTAAAGTTTTATCGTTAATTGTCAGGCTTTCATCATTAATTTGGGTTTTTTATATCCTCATAAATTTAGTTTTCTTAATGTTTATTAATGATTCATATTTTTCTCCATACTCAACTTTCTTGTTCAGTAGCTTTTGGAGATCTTGGAGGTTGTCTGCTATTATGATAGTATCGTCCGCATATCAAATGTTGTTAATTAGTGTTCCATTAACATTTATTCCTGCTGTTTCTCTCCCAAGAATGCTCTTTTCATAATTTCTGCAGAGTATGCATTGTATAGTACTTTTGATAATACACACCCCTGTCGCACTTCTCTTTTAATTTCGAACACTTCTCATGTGTGTTCAATAATGCGTATGTTTGCCTGCTATTTATAATATAGATTTGTTATAATTCGAAGGTCAATGTATTGTAATTGTTTTGCTTTGAGGACGTCGATTAGCTCTTTGTGGCGGAATTTATCGAAAGCCTTGTTGTAATCTATGAAACAGACGTACATATCTTGGTTCACATCCAAGCCTCTCTGGATTAATACGTTGAATGCAAAGAGCGATAAATGCGATTATGGATAATCTTTAAAAACATTTTAAGTGTGTGAGACATCAGGCTTATGGTGCGGTGGTCGGTGCATTCTCTAGCATTTTTCTTTTTGGAATACAAATAAATGTTGAATCAAATGTTGGATGTTGAGCGTTAAGGGGACATCCATATACTCATTTTCTAATATTTTAATGATATCAATAGGCAGTTGATCTGGCTCTGGGCTTTTTCCGTTTCTAGTGTTCTTTAGTGCATACACTGGTAATGATGGCTCTATCTAAAAAAGTAATTTGTTTAATTTAAAAAAGTGGTACTGCGCGGTAATATAAATGGAAGAACTGGCAATAATACCAAAAGCTTAGTAGTAGGCCTCCATTAAATCATCAGAGCACTATTATTACGCCAGTTAATGACAAACAAGCCCAATCAAATAAACATCCAATATGTGCGCAATCTTACAGCCATATAAATTTTGACGAAATATATTTTGGAGAATATCGAAACTCTTAGAGAGTAATTTTTGTTAAGTATATAATTTTCCGAACCTGCAACTGGTCTAAATTTGCTTTTTATATTGGCTACTTCGTGATATATTGGGTAGTGAAATAGATGAATGCGACTACTAAAAACGATCCGAAAAACTAAATGCGAATGGAACAGCTTCAACAGACAAATCACTGTCATATATTTAGCTAGATGCTGCTATTTTAGCAAATACTTTTTAAGAACGGTTATATTTTACTGTATAACGGGGTACATAGAATGGACCAAAATTAAAAAGCCAGCATTCTGTAGCTTTAAGTTGTTTGTAAGGACAGTGCTTCGACATTAATTTACTGTAAAAAGAAAATTAAAGCCTTTTTTTGTAAGATGGTCTCCTTGTTCGTTTTTAGATCCTCATATTATACGTATCAATACAAATAAGTACAAAACCTTTTTTAATATCTGTAGTGTTTGGAAGATATATGATAACTCCAAAAAAGCAACAATTTCTTTAAGTCCTGTATTGCATTTTATTTTTGATTTTGATTTTGTTTTGATCTAACTCTGTTATGTCCACATTTAGGAAACCTGTTACAGTTTGATTTAATAGTCTAATACAGAGTTTCCCAAACTTATCTAAACCGCGACCCCTTTTTGCTAAAAAATTTGTTCGCCACCCCCCAATTTCCCCCCACTCATTTATTCAATATTATTTGACAGAAATAGCGTGCCTAATTTACAATTATCTGATGGTTTCTCAAATTTAATTTTACTTTACTGTTTAAGTTTAAATCAAAAACAATTATTCTATTTTAATACAATTATTTTAATTATTTTAATGATTGCGATCTGTCCCACTAGTAATTAGTAGTAGGTACTTCTGCCAGAATAGCATTTACAATAAAAATAAATAATAAGAAGTCGACTGCACATTGTACACCGCGACATATTAGCTTGTGTCTATCTATCGCGTAAAAGTATCGCGAAAGCGCTCGCTACTAGATGGCACTCTGGAACGTTCTCGTAGCCTTGTTTTGGCTTTAATATAAGCGGCGATGCGCAACGAAACCTCAGTTCGAATCCATACAGCCTATGGTAGCGAACGCGGTGTTGAGTAATGAGTAAATATTTTACGACTTACGTATTCCCGTTTACGTATTTACGTCTACGATAAATTATAAATTATGGATAAGTTTTTAAAAAGAAGTGCAGAACCATCTACGTCTGAAAGTGGCAGTAGCAGCAATAAAAAGAAAAACAGATTCTACATTGATGAATATCTTAAATATAGTTTTACCGTTATTTCCAATAAACTACAATGTGTTATTTGTGGACAAGTCTTATCAAAAGAAAGCATGAAGCCATCAAAGTTACTTCGACATTTAAATAGCAAACATCCAGATAAAAAAGACAAGCCCGTAGAATTCTTTGAAAGAAAGCTGAACGTCCTTCACAAACAGCAAGACAGTTTTCCCTTGGCAACCACTACTAATGAAAAAGCATTATTCATCATCATTGGTGCTACAGCCCTATAAAAGAGCCTCGACCTTCCCAAGTCTACTACGCCAGTCAGTTCTATCCATTGCCAACTGTTGCCAGTTTGCTGCGCCTATTCGTCTACCATCCTCATCTACACCATCCCTCCATCTGAGTTTTGGTCTACCCCTTTTTCTACTTCCCACAGGTTGTGACATAAGGATTCTTCTAGGAGGGTTGTTCTGCTGTGATCTTGCCAGATGTCCTGCCCATCTTAGTCTTCCTATTTTTATAAAGGATACTATGTCTTTACCACCAAATATATGTTTATATCTGTGATATATCTCGTAGTTGTACCTCCTTCTCCAAACACCATTTTCACAGATGCCACCAAATATTCTTCTCAGGATTCTTCGTTCAAATATAAGCAGGAGATTTTCATCTGCCTTGGAAATGGTCCATGCCTCTGACCCATATGTCAACACTGGTTGTATAAGGGTTTTGTATATGGTTATTTTTGTTTTTTGGCTTAAGTTTCTGCTTCTCATATGTCTACTCAGTCCAAAATAGCATTTGTTTGCTAGGATTATTCTTCGCTTGATTTCTTCCGTCATGACGTTCTCCTTGGTAATCAGGGAGCCAGGGAAAAAGCATTATTAGCAAGTTATAAAGTTACTTATCGTGTTGCCAAAACTAGTAATCCGCACACAATTGCTGAAAATCTGATTTTTCCAGCAGATGTTGAAATGGTACATATAATGTATGGGGAAAGAGAGGCTGCAAAATTAAATACAATACCTCTGTCAAATAATACTATCCAAAGAAAAATTAGTGATATGGCAGAAAATATTCAAGCACAAGTTGTGGAAAATCTTAATAAATGCACGTACTTCTCTCTTCAAATGGACGAATCCACAGATATATCTAACTGTGCCCAATTCATTACGTTTGTAAGATATGATACAAATAATGGCATTCAAGAAGATATTTTATTTTGTTCCTCATTGGAGACCAATACCACTGGAAAATGTTTACTCGACACTTTTGTGAAACGTACAAGTAAATATGATATTGACTGGGGTAAATGTATTGCTATATGCACAGATGGCGCTAAAGCTATAACAGGACATAAATCTGGTCTTGTCGTCAAATTACAAGAAATAATGCCTAATGCCAAATGGAGACATTGTTTTTTACATCGAGAAGCTCTTGCGTCCAAAGCTTTACCTCCTGAAATGGACTGTGTTATGAAAACCATCATTAAAGTTGTAAATTCCGTTAAAGGAAAAGCTTTGCAGACCCGTATTTTTAGAAAAATTTGCAAAGACATGGGTGCTTTATTTGAAAATCTTCTCTATCACACCGAAGTAAGGTGGCTTTCAAGGGGAAACGTCTTAAAAAGAGCATTTCACTTAAGAGCAGAGCTTTTAATGTATTTGAAAGATGAGAAGTCCCCATATGAAAATCAATTTTCCGATCCTATTTGGCTTCCGAAACTAGGTTTCCTTGCTGATATTTTCGAGAAATTAAATATATTAAACAGTATTGATATCGAAAAATCGATTTATGGTCGACCTCACTTGGCAAAAAACAACTCAATTCATTCCAGTGCCTTCAGGAAATTATGGAAAATGTATCCAATTACAGTGCTACAAATTTTGAACAAGTTTTTGCTGACATGGATGTTACTTTGCTCAATTTAAAACAACAGCTCTGTGATTATTTCCCCGAAGAAATTCAAAACAGTTACGACAGTTGCAGATGGATACTAAATCCGTTTTAAGCCGATTTCTTTCAGCATGTTGAAATACCAATAAACATGAAATAAAAACTTATTGAAATAGTGATGGAATGTTGAAGCTCCAATTTTTTTCCAGAACTCGGACCAATTTTGGACCGAAAAGATGCAGGAATACCCCCAGTTGGCGAGTGAAGCTGTAAAATGTTTGGTTCCATTTGTAACATCATATTTGTGTGAGTTAAGTTTCTCGTCTATGACTGCCATTAAAACAAGAGTTAGAAATCGTCTCGTACTTAAAAATGATATAATTGTGTGTGTCTCAAATACACAGCCTAGATTTGAAAGATTAGTTTCACAGAAACAGGCGCATAGCTCTCATTAAGATTATAATATTTGACTTTGTTTTACTCTTTTATTTTTACGGACTTTAATATTTAGTTTTATATTTCGTCTGATAATTGTTAATTTCTATTTAGGGCGTTGTTAAAATAAAAATACATGATCTAACAAAGTGGTGCTTTTGTCTTATTTTGGAAATGTTCGGCGACCCCCCTAGTACCTCACGGCGACCCCCCAGGGGGTCGCGACCCCCACTTTGGGAAACACTGGTCCAATACATAAGTCCTTATTATTGTAATATAAATTTTGTTTGATATAGTCTTGTTACAATATTATATCATGTACCCGAAAACAAAATCAAGATTAAAAAAACATCTCAAGATTTTGAGATTTTATTCGAATATTAATAAACAACTCTCGTCAAGATATATAAATTTAAGACGCTGAATTAACCTTATACATAGTGGAGTTTGAAATACGTGAATTAAAACTTAATACAGAACGGGACAAAAAAAATGCTTCAATATTTTAATTTTATATCTTTTGTGCGGCAATTTCCAGAGATATTTCATCATTCGACAAAATAGCGGCTAGTAGTTTAACAGTCATCATAACGACGGAATTAAATAAATTGAAAAGAACGAACTTATGAACATTTTAGTTAATATGAAGTTACCAGTGACAGTGACAAACATTCAGTTAATAAATTATGTAAATAAACTTAGTGGTAAAGCTACGAACTTAATAGACAGTGCTACAGAAGATAAATTTCATGACAGGAGCGAAAATTTATCTTGTGATTGTGGAAGTCTTGGGAAAGATTATGGCGCTATTCAAAAAACTTGAAATCGTAAGTAGACTTTCTTATCAACTGGAAAAAAGAACTCATGAACAAGAAGATTTAATGTTATTTTTAAAACTACAAAATACTAATTCAATTTTGTACCGTGGGCCGCCATCTACCAGTAAAATATCAGATTCCATTAAAACATTAACAATTAATACAAATTCTAGAAAAAGTTAATATAAAATAAACGAGCTAAAAATTGTGTTGCTAGTGAACCTGAACAAAAACCTACTGAAGAAAATATTGGTTCAAATACAAAACCGCTGGGAGATTCCGAAAGGAATCCCCCGACATAAAATAAAATAAATAAATACAACAAACCGATTTTCGGTAGCAAAATTTCTCCTAATTTTAATACACTCCCTAGACAGGGGCATGTGCACGTTTTGCGTGTCGGTGTCGATATGAATTCAAATGATTTGAAAGATTTTTTAAAAGAAACGGCGGCTGAAATATATTTTAATTATGGGGAATGGAATAGAACTGATAGGTAATCATCTTATAAAGTGTCCTTCCCTTTAGAAAGTCTAGACAATATATACAACCCATCTATATGGTCCAGTGGATCTGTCGTAAGAAGATCCAAATTCACGGGAAGAAAACTCCTTTGTAATCAAACATATCGGAACTTTACAAAACCGTAGTGGAAATGCAGCAGTCCGCACAAATGGAAACAATCTAGATCCGAGACGTAGGAAGTTTAGAAGTTTATGAAAAACTTATTCATATTTTGAATAGCGAAAGCCTGGTGAGTATGTTCCATGTGAATATTCAATGTTTAGCAAATAAAGTACAAATGATAGATTTATTTTTGTTGGAACTTACCTTCGATGTTGTTTGCTTCTCAGAGCACTGGCGGAGTGAAGCATCCAATACATAAACATCGATGGATATTTACTTGCTTGCAGTTTCTGTAGGAAAAATAAAAAAGAACGGTAGTACTGTAATATATGTTAAAAATACTTTAAAATTCAAAGCGATTAACATGGTTGTATTAGCAGTGTATAGATCGAGTAAATGTACCGAATTTAAGTCTTTTTTTTACAAATTTCGAAAATTTATTAAGTTCCATTATGAGGCCAAATTTAAAAGTAATAGTTTTGAGAGATTTTAATATTAATTTTATTGCGAAAACGGCAAATACTAATGAGCTGACTTCTATAATATCATCATTTGGAATAAAACAAACAATTCTTAAATTTACTAGAATTACTGATATATCTGCCACTTGTATAGACAATATTCTGACAAATGTTGAAGAAGATCAGTTTCGGTGAAATGTTCTTGAACCTTGTTTCTCTTATCGCGGCCAGTATATTAGTATAAGCTTAACATCAATTCAGCAAAAGTCAAGTGTTTGCACTAGAGCCTTCACGCAGAAGAGTATCTTAAAATGCAGAACTTTTTATCCGTGTTAGACTGGAACATTTTTAATGATAATATTGATGTAAATTACCTAGCAACGTTTTAAATAGATAACTAGCGGACCAACTCGACATCGAGTTTTTTAAATGAAATTTTTATTAATAAGTGAAATAATTAATAAACTTAATAAGAAAATAAAAGTCTTAATAAAAAAAAAGTTTTATAATTTAAAAAAATCGACCGGAAGTAAAAATATTTTTATCAATAACTCAAAAACTATAAATGATAATTTCGTGAACTTACATTTTTGAACTCTACGTTGAATTCTCTATTGATTTGACTAATAAAAACGAAACCGGAAGTCGACCTCAAAACCGGAATGCAATTTTTAGTTCATCAAATGTCGACATGGATATCATTTAGCAGTTAATTTTGCATGCTGATCCCGAATCCGTTGTCAGATTTTGACGTTTTATGCGCGTTTCGGGTCACTTCCAGTGTCGGATCGCAACCGGAAGTACATATTTAGATTCGTCTCGACGAGACCTTTCGATCCATATATACATTGTGGGGTCTAAAACTTAAAGTAAATTTTAACTTCCGGTCATCTCAAAACCGGAAGTGAATTTTTGTACCAAAAGTATATCTTGACAATCTCATACGTAATACTAATATTATTCCGAAAAAATATTTTAATTATCTAATATGGTTTTTGAGTAAAGTGGTGGACAAGAAAAGGGCTTAGCGTTTTAGTATATAAGATTATAATCTTCAAGTATCGCAATATTTTCCACTAAAAAAACTGGTTATCAAAGACAGAAGATGTCAAGTAAACTATTACAATGACAACTTTAACTGAAAAATATGAGAAATCATTTGAAAACATACAAAATAAAAGCTGATTCTACTACAAACCCAGTACATTACAGCGAATATAAAAGATATAAAGGCAGACGATCAGGTGGTAATCTCAAATGACAAAGATGACATGGAATACATGCTTAGAAAACTAATTGAAGAATACGAGAAATGGGGATTAAATATCAATTTAGAAAAGACAAAATACCTCTCAATTGGAGCTGAAGCAGAACAACTCGATATCGATGACAATCAAAAAATAAATCCATGCAACGAATATAAATACCTGGGCGTCATCTTCGACCGTAGTGGAAAAGACGAACGAGAAATAGAACATCGAATTGTACAAGCACGAAGAGCTATAGCATGTCTGAACGGAATTCTATGGAGTAAAGAAATATCAAAGAAAAGAAAATGGAACATCTATGAGACAATGGTTAAAACTAGCCTACTTTATGGAGCTGAGACATGGAGAATAACCGAAAAATATAAGAAAAAGGTCGAAGCCACGGAAATGGATGCCATCAGAAGATCGATGAGAATATCAAGAGCCGACAGAATACGGAATGAAGTGATAAAACAACAAATGGGTATAGAGGGCACTATAGTTGAGGATATTGAGAGAAAACAGCTCATATGGTATGGGCATGTGAGCCGAATGGAGGACGAAAGATTGCCTAAAAAAACGATGATGTGGCAACCCCCAGAGAAGAGGAAACGAGGAAGACCACCACAGAGCTGGAACCTGGGAGTTAGGAAAGCGATTAGCGCTCGAAATCTGGACGAAGACCTAACTCAAGACAGAATACAGTGGCGTTTGGGAGTCGGACAACGTCGTAAGACGTTATAAAAAACCGAATATATATATATATATAAAAGATATAAAAATCATTGCACTGCTAAGTTGATAAGAACGAAAAAGCTGGCATATGATCAATTGATATTAAGGTAAAAGAATAGATCCAAGACGTGTAGGAAGGTAATTAACTATAAGCGAAATAAAACAAATGGTTTACATAATTATTCAACAACCAACATATCTTGTGACTCTTTTAATAACTTTTTTGTTGAAATTGCTGAGAATATTATAAAATCCCTTTTAAGTACACCAGACGACACGAAGCGCGGTCGTGACCTTGTAGACAATTATAGACCAATTTTCATTGTTTTGATATTCAGTAAAATAATCGAAAAAATTCTGAAGAAGCGTCTTATATCGTACTTCGAAACAAATAACTAATTCATAATTTTACTAATTCATAATATGGGTTTAGAAAAGATCGTTCCACAACACATGCACTTTTAGATGTGATGAGTGCCATAGTTGATGACCTTGAGAAGCATAATCACTCTGCCATAACGCTGTGTGATCTTTCAAAGTCGTTCGACTATCTTTCTCATGATATTTTTCTTAAAAAACTGCATTTTTACGGTATAAGAGGTACTCCTTTGAACTAATTTCATCGTATCTAAAGGATAGATACCAAGCAATCAAGTACGGAAATTGTCTCTCTGAGTTTAAGCAGATAAAGCATGGAGTTCCACAATAATCAGTTCTGGGCCCTTTATTATTTAGAATATATGTAAATGACTTGCTCAATTTCATAGCTCCATTTAAAACAGTTTTATCTGCAGATGACACTACTTTTGTTTTTTATGATAAAAAGAGTTCAGTTTTAGAAACCACGTCTGAGAATGTAAATTCCAATGCTCAATCATGGTTCTTAGTAAATAAACTTAAACTAAATGCTAACAAAACTCAAAATTTAATTTTTTCGTCTACCTTCGATGTGAGTGTTGAAAAAAGTAATGTCAAATTGTTGGGCCTAATAGTTGACATACCACATTGACTTGGTATAACCATATTGACCATCTCAAAGGTAAACTTTCTAGTACCTTATTTTTACTCAGAAAATTAGAACTTGTTACAAGTGTTGATACCTTGAAAATAAAGTACTTTTTTTTCATTCATTTGTAAGCTATGGTGTTGTTAAGTTAAGCAACTCTTGCAATGCCCTATTAATATTTAAATTGCAAAAAAAAACAATAAGAATAATTGCAAAAGTTAGCTACCTGGAATCTTGCAAACCGTTGTTTATTAAATATAAGATAATGCCCTTGCCAACATTATAGCTATACAGCGTTAATGTAGAAATACATAAAAACACTGACACTTTAATTAAACACTCTGACTAACATAACTATAGCACAAGAGGTGCAAATAACATCAAAACAGTTAAGTATCGTTTGAGTAAATCACAAAAAAACTCAATTGACTATTATAATATATACAAGTCCTACCTAAGGATTTAAAACAACTTTCGATGAATAAATTTAAAGTAAGTCTGAAAAGATACCTTTTGAGATTTGCTTTTTACTCTGTTAGTGAATATTTTGATCACTTCAAGGCAGTAACATGAACATGGATGTACTCACTATGTTGGTACTTATTTTGTATATTTTGTTTTATTTTATGTTATGCGCATTAATGTATTTTCATATTCTATTGTATTTTTTGTTATAGATTATCTTTTTTACTTATACACATAATTGACTTGCTACAAACACATGTAAAATTTGTAAACGTAGTTAAATAAATCTTGAATCTCAAAGTTACAATTGCTATTTAGATTGCCAACCTTCGAAACAAGACAGCAAAATACGAAGAAGAAAACAGCTTAAACAAATAAATAGCTTATAAGTCATATGCATTACATTTGACTCCCCCGCTCATTTGAATTTTAAAGGAGTATGTCATTGTTTATTCTTTAAAAATTTTTCGATTACTGACTCTTTAATAAGAAAATTTTCGATTTAAATCCAAAAAAACAAAGTTACTTCTTCTCGAAAGCGGCAAATATTTATATACTAAAAATAAAAGAAATTTTGCATCTTATATCGTTTCAAATTTTGCCATGTTTCAAATACAGCTTCGAAAACTTTTCGGTAGCGTTAGCGCCTTTGAACACACCAGAAGTTTTTCAATTTCTGAAGCGATTTACTGCTAAACGCACATACCTTTCCGGAGAAATATTTCATTTCTACTTTATAAACTACAAGTCACCTGTATGCGAAATCTTAAGTTTTCATAATATCATATATAAGAAACTCATGCATTGTAAATTAAGAATTGGTTTTGGAAGTATGTGTTTTGAATTCTAAATGAAAGCTTTAGATGGCGATACACAAAATACATTCAAACAGCTAGTGAAGTTTATTATATTTTAAACATAAAGGAATATTTGGTCTGCAGTAGTAGGAGCTGATAATTCATTCTTAAATTATAAATTTATTCTCAAACATTTTGCATGTAGAAAAAACTTGGAACATAAATTCAGATCACCATCATCAAGACATTCTATTCCTGATGAAATGTTTCCCTATTCTAATTAGAGCTCTTTGGTTTACTTATTGTAATGAATCACTCCAAATTTTTCTTATACACTCTCAAAGTTTGTTGTATGATTTTTCTTCCACTCATTTTAATCTGTGCATAGGTAGCTCAAGTTTCTCACTTTCAGAATTTTAATATCTTTCATGACCTGGTCCTCCCATTTCTCTCTAGGTCTTCTCCTTGGTAATTCAGTTTCTGGCTTCCATCTCCTTAATCAGTACGTCGTTTTTTCTTCTCTATATTTATGTCCCAGCCATCCCTTTACCATATATAAATATTGTAAAATCGCTATTTGATTTTAAAAACTAAAGGTGAAGAACATTGAATTATAGGTAAAAGTGACTAAATTTTACTAAAAAAAAAACATTCAAAATTGTTTAAAATGAGAGCTTGTAAATTTGTTTTGTTAATTTTTTGCTTAATTATTAAAAACATAGCCGCAAGGTCTTTTTTTTTAAATTGCTAATACTATTTCGAAAGATGCCCAAAAACCTGTAATTTCGCATAATAATAGGGTCAATATCCATCAACATCCAGTCAATTCCAGAAAGCTTTTTAGTACAGTGAAAAACTGCAAAAATCAACCCCTACCTCCGATTTCGGTGAACCTCCATTAATTTGATGAAAATTTGGGATTAAGTATAGTTTACCCTCAACATTAAAACTGATGTATGCTTGACTTGCGCTTTCTTCATTTGACTGAAATCCACCTCTTTTGTTAAAAATGGTAAAAAATGCAGATTTAACAATTCTGGCGGAAGTAATCTCTTTTAATTTAAATAGTTTATTGAATTTGTATGCTACTACTCCTCAAACCGAAAATAATGAAATTTTTTTTATATTATCTTAAATTTTTTTATATTTCTGAAAGATCAAATCGCATATTAACATTACACAAACAGTTTGTTTAATGTTTGTGATAGAATTTTTGGTTGACTTTGAAATTTCATTCCTTAAAAACTGTCGCCTTTAGGTGGGATCATTTTTTTAATTTAACAGTTACTGTCCAAACTTGCAATTTACAGTAGAATTAGAAAACAACAACTGCATATCATTTCTAGATATGATGTTACATTGTGATTCAAAGAACGTTCTAAAAATAGAATGGTATAGAAAACTACTATTAATTACTTTTCCGCACATTTATCTACGATGAAGACCAACCTAGTATTAAATGTGAAAAGTAGGGTTATAACTTTGTCACATCCTGAATATAAAACAGCCGGTCTTAAAAAACTAAAAACGATCATGTTAGAGAATTTATTCCCAGTGAACCATCCAAATAGATTTATTTTTGGTGTCTCACAAGTCATAACGACAGATCAAACAGAAGTTTCAACAAACAACTAAAATACATTTTATCACTCTTAGATTACTAGCGTTGGTACAGTCCCAGAATTAGCACCCATATACCCAACTGGCCTGTATGGGTATATCTCAGTACTTGCTTGTAAATAGATAATTTATAATGAATGAAGTATTTTGCTGATGTTTTATAAGGAACTTAATGTGTGTAGATTAAGTGTCATTTAATTTTCTTCGCCATTTTCTGGTCTAAATACGTATTGTATTTACTGATACTTGCACCTTATCAGTCGCTTCTTCACTTGTCTCTCATATCGCTACTATGGCTGTATCATCCGCGAAGATAGCAATAGTATTTTGTTCTAACTTTGGAATCTCACACGTATACAATAGGTACAGGAACGGACCTAATAAACTTTCTTGTGGAACGTCAGCTTTGATCTCCCATAAATCGATGTACACTTTATCTTGTTTTACTCTGAAATATCGATTCGCAATGTATGATTCTAAGATTTCTGAATACTCTTTGGGCATGAACGATCTTAGTTCATAGTTTAAACCCTCATGCCAGACTTTATCAAACGCCTGTGCTACCTTCAAGAAGATGGTAGAGCATACTTTTTTTCTTTTTATAGTGGAATGTTTATTTCTGAAACCAAATTGATGATTTGGTATAAGATTTTGTCTTTCTATTATTGGTCTTAATCGTTTCAATAGAAGTTTTTCAAATAGTTTTGACATCACCGGAAGGAGTGATATTGATCGATAGGATATTACTTGATTAGGAAGTTTACCTGGTTGGTTGATCATAATGACTTTGGCTACTTTCCAGAGTCTGGGAACATATCTCAATCTAAAAGCAGCATTTATTAGATGTGTCAGCTTAAATATAGCTTAGAGATAGTTTTTTAGTAGTTTTCCTGTTATAAGATCATATCCTGGAGCTTTCTTAGGATTTATATTTTTATCTTTGTTGATACTTCTCTAAATGATATCAAAGCCATTCTTTCTTCGGTTTGGAATAATGCTACCCATCTCAATTCTTCACCATCATTGTCGTTAGGTTTAAACGTACTTTCTAAATGATCTGCAAATCGTTCTGCTTTCTGTTCGTTACTTCTAGCCCAGTTGTCGTTTTCCAACTTGACAGGTGAACAATGATACTGTTTATATTACTGTAAGATCTTAGTATTTAACCCTTAAACGGCTAGCGTTACCATATCGTAACGGTAGACAACCTCATTTTAGAAGTGGCAACACAGCTTTTGGTTCCATCGGAATGCGTTGGTTATTTGTCAACACGCTTTTAGTATGTGAATGAACACATTGTTGGGTACAACGTCAACGTAAAATCTTTTTGGCAGTTTTATTCAAATTTTAAAAATTGTGGTAACCGTTACGAGCTTCCAAAGATGGACATCCGTCTAGAGTAAGTATTACTAAAACTTCTGTTTTGAATTGTTATGAAAAATACTTACAAAAGAGTATTTATAGATAGTTATTCTTTAGTTCTAGACCAAATTTTGTTATGAAAGTATTTCAAGTTCTATAATGTAACCTCAGAAATATTGGCGTTACCGTATGGTAACGCTAGCTGGTTTAGGGAGACAAAAAATATTGTACGTGTATAAATGTCTTGCGTGTTGAGTATGTGGTATATATGCGATCAGAAAAGCTAGGACTCTTGTTTATGTATTAATAATTGTCTAGTATATTCATTTGTTACTTTTAGGCGTGGGTTTACGCTGGAAGAAGCATTGCAAATGGTTTATGAAGAAGACCTGGACGTTCATGAAATATTCATCGAGCCTCCTGATGCGAATGTCCTTACCGATGAGGATTCTGGTGATGAAGATGGTGGCGGATTTCTAGATAATTTAAGCGGTCGACAGTTGACACCAGGAGCTGAAATCGTCCCTCCTCGTGCTGTCAGAGCTTTTATCGATGTACCTGAATCGGAGCCAGTGTCAAATATCGTCCGCCCTGGGTCAGAAAAAATATCCTGGATTGAAGGTGACTTTGAACGTGTGAGCAGGTATTTTCCTAAACCAGATTATAGTAAATATAGTGATATGGACTATTTAGATATATTCAAGATGTTTGTTGATAGCGAAATAATTGAACTACTTGTGACCGAATCAAGAAAATACGCACTTTTCTGCAATAAACCGGATCCAAACATTTCTAACGAAGAAATGAAATGTGTAATTGGGATTATGATTGTTACAGGATATAATAAGTTACCTGGAAGGGACTTTTACTGGAATTCCAAACAAGATATGAAAAATATTTTAGTCACTGAATCTATGAGAAGAGATCGGTTTCGCCAAATTTTAAAATATTTGCACTGCGCCGACAACACACAGCCTGTACATGGTGACAAAATGTGGAAGCTACGCCCACTGATGGGCCTTTTGAAACGCCGCTTTATTGACAACTGGATACCTGAACAGAACTTGAATTACGATGAGGCTATGATCAAATACTTTGGAAAGCATTCATGTAAACAGTTTATTCGGGGTAAGCCCTTCAGATTTGGGTATAAAATGTGGTGCCTAAACTCTGCTTCTGGTTATTTGGTGAACTTTGATATATATCAAGGAAAAAACCCAAAGTCAAACACTAGTTACGAAAGCAATTTTGGAAAATGTGCTGCTCCTCTACTTTGCATGATAGATGAATTTTCGGATGATATAAAAAAGCTCCCGTTCACATTTTACTTCGACAATCTCTTCACAAGCTTTAATTTGTTATATTCCTTGAAACAAAGAGGGTATGATGGTACGGGAACTGTGAGGGAAAATAGAATTCCTACAAGTTGTGAGTTACCTAAAAAAAGTATTATTTCGAAATCGAAAAAAAGAGGAGACACGATATCTGTCATCGACAAAGAAGATGCAATAATATTAGTCAAGTGGATGGATAATAATGTAGTGACAGTAGCATCTACATGTCATGGCGTCAATCCAGTCACTCAAGTAAAACGCTACTCTCGAGCCGAAAAAAAAATTATTCAAGTACCACAACCTTATCTGATTTCTGAATATAATCGATTTATGGGAGGCACTGACTTCATGGACCAGCAGATATCCAGATACAGGATTTCAATTCGTAGAAAGAAGTGGTGGTGGTCAATTTTTACTTGGCTACTAGAACCTGCTATAGTCAATGCTTGGTGTATATCCAAGAAGTGTAAACATCAAACACAGCTTACCCAACTAGAATTCAGACGAGAGATTGCTCAAGCCTATCTGATAAAATATGACATGGCTTCAAAAGGTGCTGGAAGACCTGCGGCTGCTAAATCAAGTTTATCTTTTAATAGGGTTTCGGATGACTTGAGATATGACAGAACAGACCATTTTTTGATAAACATCCCCAATAATAAGAGGCGTCGATGTGCTGGAGAAGGTTGTAGCTCAAGTATTCGTACTATGTGTGTCAAATGTGATGTAGGATTATGTCTAGAGTGCAATATAATGTTTCACAGCTCAAAGTGATAATTTTCTTGTCCAAAAATTTTTTGTATACCCTAACCGGCTAGCGTTACCAAAACGAAACGACTATTTTTTTTTTAAATTACATATATTTTGAGAAAAATACTTGTACCAATATGTTTATTAAAGTGTTTTGACCAATATTTATGATTTTTCCTTTAGTTATTAATTAACGAAAAATTAGTTTTTCGTCAAATTAATTCAAATAAGATCTGAATATGGTTATAATTTACGCTGACACACTGTATATTGCCGTGGAATCTTTTAGGTCGTTTTAAAAAGTTATTTATTCCGAAGGAGTTTTACTAAAATGAGATTTGCATTGTAAAGATACACAGTTTTAATTGTAATAAAAAAGAGAAGGAAGAAATTCTCGAAATAATTGGCAGCACCGACGCCCCATCCCGTCACGGCCGACGCAAGCCGTCGTCGGGGGGCGAGGGCGTCCCAAAAGCGTCGATCTCAGAATTACGAGCACAGAGAGCAATTTTGTTAAGGCAATCATTATTCATAAGCAAACTTTGTAATTGTTTGTGCTTGTAACGATAATAGTTTGCTTTGTTTCGGGAAACTATTAGATTGAATTATACGACGCCGATGTCAGAAAATTAGTGCGCCTGTGTGAAGGGCCGTCTCCCCAGCGCCCCCAGATTTACTCCTTGTTATCGCAATTTCCACGATTAAGCCGGAAACAATGGAGTGCAGCAATTGGCTAATATACTTATCTTATTCAACGATGGAAATTGGGACAACACTTTATTTTTCCGTCTTTTATTAGTATTTTCTTCCATGGTACTTAACCGGCATCATATACATCAAACACATCAGCAGAAAAAAAGGTAAAAACAATGTTATTCAAAGTTTTATGATGCAAAGTAATAACAGTAGGGTATATTACAAAAAAAAATAAATGAAACAGCTGTAAAGTTCGGAGGACGATTTTGAAGGGTTAAAAGGGAAGAAAAAAGTTTTTTTTTTAATTTCCAGCGAAGTTGACTTACCAAAAAAATTTTTTTACAAAAGTTGTAGATAATATCTACAACTTTTTGTTATGTAACTGAATGAGAGTAATCATGCCTTTTCAGCGAGCTTTCAACAATTAAATGAGCGAAATAACAGTGATTTTATAGTAAACAACTTTCGCGAATTAAAATCACTGAAGAATCTGTTTAAAATCACCTACAAATCTTTCTAAAATAAAAAAAAAACCCTTTTTATACTTTTAAATTAATACTTTTGTTTTTCTATTAATCAGAAATTTACAAGGTGAGTTTAAAGTATCTTCTCTTCTTAAAGTGCCTATCCGTTCCGGATGTTGGCGATCATCACGGCTATCTTTACTTTATTTATTGCAGCGCGGAACAGTTCAGTGGTAGTCGTGTTATACCACTTTCGTAAATTTTGAAGCCAGGAAATGCGTCTTCTTCCCGGTCCTCTCATATCCATTTACTTTCCCTTGGAGAATCAGCTGGAGAAGGCCGTAACGTTCTTGATTTCTCATTACATGTCCTGGATATTTCAACTTTTTAGTTTTGACGGTCATGAGAATTTCACATTCTTTCCCCATTCTACGCAGGACCTGCACATTAGTAACTCTGTCAACCCAGGATATACGTAAGATGCACCTATAACACCACATTTCGAAAGCTTTGAGCCGATTCATAGATGCAACAGTCAGTGTCCATGCTTCCATTCCGTAGAGCAGAACTGTGAATATGTAGCAGTTCAATAGACGGCATTTTGTTTTTAATGATATGTCTCGACTGTTGAAAATGGTTCTCATTCTAACGAATGCTGCTTTTGCTTTTATTATTCGCTGTTTAATTTCTGTTGAGTGGTCCCATTGGCTATTTAAATTGGTGCCTAGATATGTATATTGCTCGACTCTTTCGATATTCTGTTGGTTGATTGTAAGTTGAGCGTTTAGTATTGGTTTTTTACTAATTGTCATAAATTTGGTTTTCTTTATGTTAAGAGCTAGTCCGTGTCTATTGCTGACTTCTGTTATGCGATTTGTTAATATCTGTAAGTCATTCAGATTATCGGCAAAAACTATAGTGTCATCTGCATATCTAATGTTATTCAACCATTCACCGTTTATTAGTATTCCTTTCGCACAACCGTCTAAAGCTTCCTTAAATACCCATTCAGAATAAATGTTGAACAACAATGGAGACAAAATACAGCCCTGTCGTACTCCACGTTCTATTGCAATTTTATCAGTTAACTAGTCTTCTATTTTGATTTTGGCCGTTTGATTGTAGTAAATGTTTGTGATAATTCTAAGATCTTTGTTGTCAATTCCAATTTCTTGCATTAGAGTCATTAATTTGTCATGTTTTACTCTGTCAAATGCCTTCTGGTAATCTATAAAGCATATGTATATGTCACAATTCACATCCCTGCATCTCTGAAATAGCACCTGTACAGCAAAAAGGGCCTCCCGTGTTCCCAGAGCATCACGAAATCCGAATTGTGTTCTTGTTAATTGTTCCTCGCATTTTGTATATATTCTTTTGTGAATGACCTTTAGAAATGTTTTAAGTAAATGGCTCATAAAGCTTATAATTCTATAGTCTTCGCACTTTCTCGCATTGGGTTTTTTTGGAAGATTTATAAAAGTTGACACTAACCACTCTTGGGGAACCACGCCCGTATCATATATACTATTAAATATATTTGTCCACCATTTTATGCCATCATAGTCCATAAGTTTTAAGAATTCTGAGTGAAAATTATCAGGGCCTACTGCTTTACCATCTTTGGTGCTTTTGATGGCATATTTTACTTCTTCGACTGTAAATGGTGGTCCAGATTCGCAATTGGTGTTTATTGTAATACCAGTGTTACTTCGTATATCTTCAAAAGTTTTTTCTACGTATTTAATCCAAATATCTCTTTTATGCTCTATTTCCAGTACTATGTTTCCCTGATTATCTGTCAGGAATCCAGTGTTCTTATGTTTATATAAGCCTGCCGCTTCTTTAATCTTTTTATGGAGGTTAAATGAATCATGTTTTTGTTGTAATGACTCTATCTCTGTACACTTCGAGCTAAACCAATTTTCTTTTGCTATTTTAATAGCCCTTTTTATTTCGGTATTTATGTTGTTGTAGTAATTCTTATTATCTTTAGCGTTTCTTCGGTCTTCCATCATACATAAAATCTCCGTCATCCATTCCTTTTTATTTGTTCTTTCAGGTTTTAAGTATTTCTCTGTTATTTCTTGACTTACTTTGTGCAAATTTTCTAGTTCTACATCTGTGTTATCTGTTTCTGTACGGGCCCATGGTTTTTCTGTACGAGCCCACGTTTTTTCTTTTAGGCGTTTTTGTATCTTTTCCTTTACTGTTTTATTTTTCAGTTGGTTAATATCGTACTTCATAATTTTTGGTCTTTGAACTTTCTTTAAACTAAGTTTCATTTTGGCGATAAGTGGATTGTGGTCCGAATTTATGTCGGATCCCGGGTACACTTTAACAGATGTTATAGAGTTTCTTAATCGTTTATTAATAAGAATATAGTCTATTTGATTTCGATATTAGTTTAAAGTATGGAACGCCTCAATTATCTCGGAAACTACTTGCAAGATTTTTATAGATTTTGGTGTGTAATAAAAAGTCTTCTGATTAAAACTAAAGAAAAAATAGTGGTACCTCCCGAAAGAAGGGTAATAATGTCTTTTTTGCAAAATTTTAAAAATTTAATGAGCGAAATAGTAGTGATTTAGGAGTGTAAAAATGTCGCGACGTCAAATCATTGTAGAATCTGTTCAAAAGCACCTATAAACCTTTCCAAAAAACAAAAATTAAGTTCTTCTTTATAATTTTCTAATACTGCTTTTATTTTTTTTTTGTTCTCAATCTACAGAGTGAGTTTTAAGCATGGAACGCCTTAATTATCTCGAAAACAGCTGATGTCATTTATAGATATGGATGTGTCCATCGAGTTAGAATCTATGAGGAGGGTACCACGTGACTAAAAACGACCTCACTTCGGCCATATTGTTATGATGTTATGATCATTTTGACAGATCGTGTATGATTCTTTGAGTTTGTTGGTTTTATACTTTTATACTTTTATAAAAACTGTAATATTATATAGTTATAGTGCATATTATTGGTTTCTTGTTCTCAACGTAGTTGCAGTAGCAGAAGCAATGTTAATAAAAAATCTTCAGGAATAACGTTCCACAGGTTAGTATACAAATATGTAAATAAAGTAATGGCCCCTACTTCAGAAAATAAATTAATAGTATTCATAAAAAATCTTAGATTAGATCGGGCTATTCTTGAGAATACTCCAATATCTCCATCCTAAATATCGTAAATTTTTTTATTAACTAGTGCAACATAATTATTTTTATTTCTAAGTATTTCCATTGTGATATTTGGCGAATATTCAGTTTTGTTTTTTTAATAATAAGTTTTCTAACTTTGCTAATTGAAATAAATTTTTAAGTGTCAGTTAATTTGTAGTTATCAAATATATAAAATGTAAAACGAACGTATTTCTTTTATTTCATACCGTATATTCATTTTACCCTTAAAATATTATTTATATTATTATTTATTTCAGATACAACTTGTTATTTGACTGTATTAATTTTTCTTTATGTATAACAGGGATGGCCAACTCGCGGCACGCGTGCCACTCTGTGGCACGATTGAGTCCTATCAGTGGCACGCGTAGCGTTTTGGATTAAAACACTTTCAAAAAAATTAAAACTTGAAAAACAAAAAATAATAAGAAGAAACTTGGTAGGTTTACGGAAGTTACGATAGATGCGGCATCATTGCATCCTCTGGCGAGCGATATTGCTGCGATTGGTGCACGTGATCCTAGCTGTCGTAATGTGCAATAGGACTGCGTTACCCTTGCTTAGTTTATTTTAAACTGCCCCATTGTATGTGCACATTTTGTCATCGCGCATTGTTTCTTTAAAATTTTAAAAGTATTTGTTCGATATGTCCACGAGTAAGCCTTCGACTTCAAAACGAAAATACGAAGATGATATTGCAATTCGCGATTTTTAACCTGCTTGGGAAGAACAATTTTTATTTACTAATCGTAATACTTCAAAGCCTGTTTGTTTGATATGTGGATTGTCTGTAGCAGTTCCGAAAAAATTTAACCTGGAACGACATTATAAACAACTGCATAAGGACTTCAGCAACAAATATCCTATTGGTTCACATTTGCGAGCCGACTTTATTGAAAAAAAAAGGGCCCTAGCCAGCCAACAGTCACTGTTTCAGAAGAGAAGTGATGAAATGAAAACTATGGTTAAAACATCATATGAACTTTCTCTGCTGTTAGCCCGGAAGAAAAAAGCCTACTCTGATGGAGAGGAGATAATTAAAAATAGTCTGGCAATATTTGCTAAAAATGTGGGAGATGTAAAGATCAAAAATATGGTCGATAATATTGCATTATCCCGAAATACAGTCATGCGCCGTATAGATGATATGGGCCAGAATGTTGTTTCCCAAATTATAAGTGGATTAAATCCTGCAAATTCTTTTCTTTAGCGTTGGATGAAAGTTGTGACAACACAGAAAATGCGCAGTTAAGCATTTTTGTCCGTTATACCAATGATAATTTTGAAAATGCCGAAGAGCTTCTGGATTTGCGCCAACTAGTCACAACAACAGGAGAGGACATTTTTCAACAGCTTAAAAACGTAATCGAAGTCAACAAAGTTGAATGGTCAAAATTAGATAGTGTTTGTACAGATGGAGCTCCTTGCATGGTTGGTAGACTAAAGGGGTTTGTTACATTACTGGAAAACTATTTGGGAAGAAAAGTTTTTAAGTACCATTGTATTATTCACCAGGAAGCTCTTTGTGCCAAGGACCTAAACATGTCATCTGTTGTTGACCCTGTAACACGCTGCATTAACAAAATACGAGCTCGGGCATTGAATCGACGACAATTTCGAGAACTGTTCGCGGAAGAAACGGAGCAAGATGGAGAGTTACTTCTCCATTGCAGTGTGCGCTGGCTCTCCAAAGGAAATGCACTCGAAAGGTTTTGGAACTTGAAGGAGTGCGTCTTAAAATATTTGCAAGAAAACAATGAACTACCCAGTGAGTGCTCGTTACTTAATGATAAAGATTGGCTTTGGGATTTAGCTTTTCTCACTGATATTATGAGACATTTAAATTTATTAAATTTAAGATTACAGCGAAAAAATTGTATTTTTCCTACTCTAGTTGGTCATATATCTTCTTTTGTGAATAAACTTATGCTTTTTTGTAATGATTTTGGAGAACAGAGATTGACACATTTCACATTAATGCAGGACTTAGCCAACAAGGTCAGTAGAACTCCAAATTATGACAAATTTAAAAACCTTATATCTATTTTGCTAGGTTCATTCAATACCCGGTTTGAAGATTTTCAAAAAGACAAAATGAATGTTGACCTTTTCATAAATCCTTTTTCTATTTCTCTGCAAGATATCAATTGTTACTCAGCTGAAATACAGATCGAAATTATTGATTTACAGAACCACACTATACTAAAAACCAAATATAGGGAAATTATTTCAACTGTTACTGATCCCAATTATATTAAATTTTGGAAATTTGTACCAGCAAACAATTTTCCTAATTTACACGAGTTAGCTCTAAGATATTGTTGTAGATTTGGTTCAACGTACGTTTGTGAGCAAATGTTCTCTATTATGAACATAATAAAATCAAAATATCGGTCACGATTAACTGACATGCATTTAAAAAATCTAATTCTGTTGGCTAGTTCCGAAATTAATCCCAATATAGATGAATTAATTAAAAAAATACAAGTTCAAATACCACATTAAATAAGTAACTGTTTAATAATTTGAATTTTAGATAATAAGAAAATATTTAAGTTTTTTTGTTTAACGTTTTATTTTATTTTTATTAACAATAAAGTAAGTTTGTTGTTATGTTTTACTTATTACGTTATTTTTTAAACCTGCACTATCTTGACTAAACGGAAAAATGTGGAATTTACATAAGAAATACATATTGTACCGTATATTATTAATGTTAGTATGTCGAAAAATTTTAGTGGCACGCCAAATTTTTTTTGTTCTCATATTGGCACTCGACTTAAAAAGGTTGGCCACCCCTGATGTATAATATGTAATAGGATAAAAATCCATAGCTTATTAAAAATGTATTGCATTTTTTTAGATTATAATTAAATATTCTGAATAACTAACTTGGGATTGTACCTGGATGAAAAACTTACATGAACAACGCACATTAAAACTAAACGAAAACAACTAGATCTTAAACTAAAAAATATAAATTGGCTATTTAACAAAAGGTCTCAGTTATCTCTTGAAAATAAACTACTTCTGTACAAAGCTATACTTATACCAGTTTGGGCATATAAAATAGAATTATGGGGCTGTAGTAAACCTTCAAATACGAAGATACTTCAAACATTCCAATCCAAAATACTCCGTATGATAATTAAAGCTCCATGGTATGTATCTAACCAAACACTTCACAATGATCTGGACATCCCATTACTTAAGGACATAATAAAGAGTCACTCAATAAAATATAAAAATCGCACCACTGATCACAACAACGAACTGATAAATAACTTATTTACCAACCACTTGCCGAAAGAGGATTGAAGAGGGTATGGCCAGAAGACCTACCGCAATAATACTTAGAGAACCGTCACTAGACGGTACCTAACTCTCGTTAATTTACTTACAGACTATTTACTTATCACTCTGTGTATAGAGTAGATTGTAAACATGCAATGTAACAAAAAAATATTTGTATAGTAGTTTTAATGTTATTGAGTCAGGCCCTGATCCCACCGCCATATTGGTATGATAGTTAGCTACACCTACCGACGCCGTGTTTAATACACACGTTAATCTGCTTATAGCTTCTCCATAGATTCTAACTCGATAGAATGAAATGAACGGTACCTGATGTATGACTACAATTTGAAGCAATATCTTTTATCGAAGTAGTGAATTTATTTGTTGGAAACAATTTTTAAAGAAAGTAAGTATTATTTTTTATTTCTTAAATATTTTTCTACATAAAATTTCACATTATTATGTAGCTTTGTGATGTCATTTATTCTTAAACCATATATGATTTCGTATGCATTCCGTCTAAATTGGTATAAATCCATAAAATTCATAAATGGTTTCGAAAGCATTCAATCTTATTTTAGTTATACCGGTTTTAGAAAAATTATCATTTGGTTTTTGTTTTTAGAATGGATCCTGGGAAGTTTTATGGCTGATCTTAATACGTTAACTCTATTCCTAGTGATGGGGAACTAAGTGAAGACGATTTAGGTTCAGACTCAGATAATGAGTATATTTCTTTTAATATAGAACTCAGTGAAGACGAATTAGGTTCACATTCTGATAATGAGTATATTCCTCGAAGTCGTCAGTACCAGTCTGATGATAGTCATAGCAGTGAACAAAGGAATTTAGATGAAAATATACCTGTTTGTTGTGGAATAAATATAATTGTCAACAAAAAAAAAAGAAACCTTAAAATTTTTTATGGGAATTAGGTCATTTGAAGCATTTTAATACAAGTGATTATGCATTTAAAAGCATTGTAGATCTACCAGAATGTATCTTTGAGTCAGAAACTCCTGCAGATTTTTTCTTGTTTTTGTTTTCTAAAGAAAAATTATCCAATATTTTTGAACAATTAAACATAAAAGCTCTGCAGGATAATATAAACAAACCTGCCAATATTACCGAAAACAAAATGAAGCAATTCATAGGAACTGTAATATTTATGTCATTGGTGAAATTACCATCATCGAGACTTTACTGGAATGCAACTGTAGGTCAACCACAAGTATTTGAATCTATGACCTGCAATAGATGGGAAATTATAAAGAAACACCTTTATTTTAGTCATAATAGTAACTTCGTTCCTGTTGGTAATCCAGGCCATGATAAACTGTTCAAAATTCGACCTCTATTAGACAAGATTAAACAACGCCCTTTACTGGTTTCCAAGGAAATGCCGGCACCACCTAAAACAATATAATCCGGTAAAATCTCACAAGTGGGGATACAAAAATCAAGTACTTAGTGGTGTATCAGGTTTTAGTTATGACTTTGATATTTTTACTGGTGAACAAAGCCATACTCTTCAAATGGAGCGCCTGATTCAGTAGTCAGTGTAAATGTTGTCACTAGACTGACAGAGATAGTGCCGAACGTGTGGAAGAACGTTAATCATAAAATATTTTTTGATATTGATATCTAGTTTAATAGTCCAAAATTACAGATTTTTCTTACAAAAAATGGACTGTTGCCTTTAGGCACAGTTTGATTAAACCGTGTTCCAAATTCAGGAATCCCATCCGAAAATGAACAAAAGAAAAAAGAACGTGGTTTCATTGTAGACAAAGTTGCATTTGTTGCAGATGTAAACATAGTCGTAAACGTGGACCTAAAGTCTAATAACTTGGTTCGATAATAAGCCAGTAAATATGTTATCAACTTACGTTGGTAGTAAACCTAGAACCACAAAACGTAGGTGTGTTGTAAACGCATGGTTACTCTGCCGTAGAAAAATGAACAAAATTGCTATATGCCATTATTTGACTTCAAACAAGCCGTTTCTGAACATTGATGTGAATCTAGGAAGTCACTCCCAAGAAAAAGACGTCGTCCAGTAGAACAAAATGGGACTCCAACGTCTAATTATCAATGAACTCCAACGTCTAGTCATTAAGGACCCCCTCTGAGTTAACCAATGGAACAACCCCAACACCAACAAAAAGAACAATAAAAAATCCTGCACGACATCAAGAGATGCCGAAGAAAACTTACAAATACAAATGTATAAAGTGTAAAGTATTTTTAGGTTAAATTATGAATGTGTTGCTTGTGTGAGTCCATTTCAAAAGGTAAAAGAAATAATAAGTTAGACTTACTCACAATCAATTTAATTTAACTAATCGGACGACCGGTTTCGCTTTCTATAATATGCAAAGCATCTTCAGATCACGATACAAAGTTAAAATGCTGAAAATAATAATCCCACATTAGGGTGTTGTCTAATAAAGATAAAACAAAGGTAGGTGATATAAATTATATAAATTACAGTAATTATGCCAATATTACATGTCTGTGGTTTTATAAATGAATAAAATGTTTAAGCAGACAAGGTAAGACCCACAAATTGGTAAAATAGTCTATTAAACTGTATTGAATTAATAAATAAACAAATAAATAAACATTACTTACATGCCGGTACTCTATTAATTGATGGTTGAAAGAACATGGTTCAAACTATCTTGTATTGTTGATTGGAGAACTCAGGTCAACTATTGTAATTGTTTAACAGTAAACGGGGAAGTTCTTGAGGAGACAGATTTTATCCAATGAAGTAGAGATAGGTGAAATGTAATTGTTTGTTTGATGAAAGTAATGTTCTATACCATTAGGTTCTTTAAAGTTATTTATATTTATTCTGGTGATATATTTATGAAATGTGTGTTATTTATTGAGATTTTTATGTTTTGTTTTGGAATGGAATATTTTTAAGTTATAATGAAAAAAGGAATTGTCTATCACAATTTCATAACTAATGTATTTTTGTATGTTAACGTTGTATTAAAATATGTTAATGAATATAATGAATGCAAAACCATATAATATGGATTTTCAAAAAATCTTCCAGTTTGTAGTTATTGCATATAAAGCCATATAATGGGTTTACAAAATAACTTCTATATTATGTAGGACTAAAAGTTATTTTAAATGCGCTAATGCTTTTACATGGCTTACTAAAAATCACAATACATGAATATATTTTTTATTTTATGTTTGCAATAATTTATGCACTAGAGGGTTAAGAAATATATTTCAGAAAAACTATAGATCTGACAACAATGTCAATGCCACCATAATATTGACCGCATCACAGATCCCTATACAGTGAAACCTTTACGTAAAAGGAAAACAAAATCATTTTTTTGATTTTTAAAAATGTTTGTGCCTAGGTGATTTTAAACAGATTCTACAGTGATTTAAATTCGTGACATTTTTACACTTCAAAATCCCATTATTTCGCTCATTTAATTTTTAAATGGATCTCATGTTTCAAATGAATAAAGATGGGCAACCACCCCCACCTAAGAAGAAATTATAGAAGCCATCGCAACACTGAAAAATAATAAAGCTCCTGGTTCGGATAATCTCCCTGCCGAACTTTTCAAAAATGGCGGCGACCCCCTCATGAAGCACATGCATAAACTGATAACTGCAATCTGACAACAGAAAGAAACACCCACAGACTGGAAGTTAGGTGTACTGTGTCCTATACACAAAAAGGGAGACATGATGGTGTGTGATAATTATAGAGGCATCACTCTACTCAATATGGCATATAAAGTGTTGTCCAACGTATTGTACAAAAGACTCCTCCCCTACGCCGAACAAATAGTGTGAGGATATCTTTGAAAAAACCCTAGAGTTCGGCGTCGACACCCACCACATATTTGTTAACTTCAAAGCCGCATACGACTCCGTTAATAGAAATAAACTTCTACTTGCTACAGTAGAATTTCGCATTCCGTTTGATCTTGTCCGGTGAACTGAACTTACACTCACAGGTGTAGAGAGCATGGTAAAAATCCAAAACGATCTCTCAAGACCCTTCCATTGCAAAAATGGACTAAGACAGGGTGATGGACTATCGTGTCTCTTATTTAACCTGGCATTAAAAAAATAATTCGAGAGTCGCAGATTACTACGAATGGTACTATCTTTAACAAATCAGTACAAATTGTCGGATACGCAGATGACATAGACATCATAGGTAGGTCCACAGAATCTCTGACTAAAGCATTTCGGTCGTTAACAGCATCTGCACACAGAATGGGACTAAATATAAATGTTCAAAAGACCAAATATATGTGTTGCACTAGGTCAAGCAACCCGACACCTACACGAATAATAATTGATGACCTAGAACTGGAAGGTGTTGATACCTTCATATACTTAGGGTCGCTGCTAAGCAAAGATAACAACGTCAGTGAAGAAATCAAAAGAAGAATAGTGCTCGTCAATAAGTGTTACTATGGCTTAACAAGACAGATGGCCTTAAAAATGCCTAGAAAAATTAAACTGACTATATACAAAACACTAATAAGACCAGTGCTAACATATAGTTCAGAAACTTGGACACTAACACAGAATGACCAAGAATTGCTTAAACGTTTTGAGCGAAAAATACTAAGACGAATATATGGAGGCATAAAAGAACAAGGTTTGTGGTGCAGATTTGGAGAACCTGACGTTGTAAAATTCATTAAGGTAGCACGCCTCAGATGGATAGGTCATGTAATCAGACGAGAGGAAGATGCCATAGTCAGAAAAGTTTTTGACCGAAGATGGCCGATCGGACAACGAAGAAGAGGAAGACCGAGACTTAGATACCAAGACAACCTAGAAAATGATTTGAAGTCTATCGGAATTAGAGCATAGAGAAGAGTTGCCAGAGACAGGGGCGAATGGAGGATTGTTCTGAAGAAGGCTTTGGCTCATAAAGAGCTGTAACGCCACTGATGATGATGATAATGATGAATTTTTAAAATCTCGCAAAAAAAGACACGATTATCCTAATTATAGGTAGCGGCACAATCTTTTCTTTGGTTTTAAGTACTAAAGAATAAAAAAAATGGTCCCAAGAGTGTTCTATAATCAATGTTTTTGGCATAAAAAAATTGGATTATTTCTGTGGAATTTATTAAATAAGCCTGAGGATTCTTGCATTATTTATTGGGTAAACAATTACCAATACACACTTCCTTGTGTATTTTACGGTAAAATGATCACTGATCTATTTAACAATCTTTTTTAAAGAGACAAACCGCAGAAAATTTGAAACAAAAGTTCCATTTTGTTTCATATACAAAACCGGCGTTTTTTGTCGCCACGCGTCAGGCGACGAAAAACGCATGCATAAAAACGGCGTTAACGTGCTGCCATATAAACTTATTTCTTGAGTCGATGCATAAAAATAACTTACAACATATAGACATAAAATGAGAAGGAAACAATTAAAAGAATATCTGTCACTAAAAGATTCAATTCAAAAGATTTACCAAGAATCTCTACGCCATAGAAAAAAATATTTTAAATGAAAAATGTAGCTAAGATAATTTTGAACAAAAATCTTATATTTTTTGTGTAGAATGAACCGTTCTCTCAGAAATAATGTTTGAAGCGATTGGCAATTTGTTACGTCAGTTACATTAATGCGCGAAATTAATGTTCATTAAAATTTGTATCAGCTCGACGGTAAAAATTCGATATCTTTTAATTATAGTGTCCTATCGAAAAAAATCAAGACGCATTTTAAAGGTGAAGAGTGCAGATTTTGTACGCAATTTTTGTATTTTGCCGCAAATAAACTGAGTTTTTATTAAGGCGTTAAATAAATATAGGTACGTGGCGCAATTTTTGCCAATTTTAATAATTCTCATGACATCAATACAATTTATTCCTTTTATTAACGGGCCAATGTAGAGTTTCGATAAGTAGAGCCTAGTCTTTAAAACATAACATTAAATTTTAGTTTTCAGTTTTGGCAACAAGAATGTGAGGCATTTGAAATATGCATAAAAAACGCTGAATTTAAACTTTCAGAGTACAAACAATCTAAAACATTTAAAACTGCTCTTTTTCAATAACACTTTTTTTACGTTTTTTAAAACTATCTATCTTCTACTACAAATTACTGTAATTTAATGTAAAGTTTAAATTCTTTGTTTTTTAGTCATATTTTAATTGCCTTTTATAGCCTCATATTTGTTGCCACAGCTAAAAATTTAAATTTTATATTGTAGGTTTTGAAGACTGGTCTCTAAAAATTGAAATTATATTATAAACTGTCAATTAAAGTGATAAATTTTATTGATCTCACGAGAATTGCAAAATAAAAGGAAAAAATCGTGCAACATTTATTTATTGACCAGATTTATAGAAACCGACATCATTTGCGGCAAAACATAAAAATTGCATAAGAAATATGCACTCTTGGTCTTGACACTCAAAACCGCCGACCGCTTCAAGTGTTATTTCTGAGAGAACGGTTCATTCTACAGAAAAAGTACTTATTATTGTTCTGAAGCTATTTTTGTGTGACATATTAAAATAATTACTATTTAAATGGGAATAAGCCACAATTAAAGGTTAAAGTAAGTTTATTGACGTTTCAATTTCCACTTTGGAAATCGTTGAGAACGATTTCCCAAGTTAAAATTGAACCGTCAATAGCAATTAGAAAAAGTGCTATTTAACATTTGTTTTCAAAATCATCTCAACTACATTTTTTATTTGAAACATTTTTCTACGGCGTACAGGTTCTTGGTAAATCGATTTTTTTTGAGTTTCTACCCCTCTACGAGGAAGGTTTCAGGGGGAAGCTTGGGAGTAAAAGTAGTAAACTTTTTTGGGGTCCTGATATTAATATTTAATGCAAAATTCAGCTTGTTTGTATGATTTTTAGGGGTCGAATCTCTGACGAGTGGACTAAACATTGAATCATCTTTTTAAAATTTTTCTATTAATTCTTGTTTTAAAATAATTTAAGTCACATAATTTCAAAACTGACCATCATTGGTTATTTTTATCTTTGAAATGTTTCATAATTTTTTTACAGGATACGTAAAAAAGATTAACGAATGCGATAAGGCATGTAAAAAGTATAAAAAGCATACACCAACAAATACTGCGACTGAATAGAAGTTTGATTGAAAATATTATGAAATTGTAAAGAGAATGGTAAAAACAGCAATTTTGTTGATTAATATAAAGCATTTTCTCTTATTCCGCAATCTTGCAGAGTTCGAAAATGTTCTGCAGCTTGTATACTTTGCTTTTGTCCATCGTTTCCTTTATTAATTTACCTAAAACAGCATTTTTTTTAAAGCCAAATTACCATTTTCAATTAAATTATTATTTTGTATAAGATATGCTAACCTTAACTTAATTACTATTTTAACTGTTTTCGTAAAATTCATAATATTAAAAAAAATACTAATTCTAATGTATGAATCACCCTGTACGCAGCTAGGTGGATGTTGCTATGATATGAGTATTTATCTAAAGTGTAAACTTCGCTGAAAAGGGTTTAATTTAATTAATTTGCCCACCGCGGGATTGTAATTATCCTTGTGCATATACAGAGCGAGTTTGGAATGAAAATTTCCCGTTTTGTTGGACGTTCAGTGAAGTCTGAGTTTTGTAAAAGCAGCAGATATATGTAATTCATTCGTTACGAATAAATTCGTTGGATACTTTGTGAAGGCTTTTCTCTGTTTCTTACTTACATCTTTTATAATAGGCTGGTGATTTTTAGTTTGTCCGTATTTTGTTTGTAGAACTAATTTGACTCATAGATCGATATTTTATTATTTTTTTTATATTGAGGCAGTTAGATTAGGGTAGGTTAAGTTTGATATAAGTGAGCACTTAACCACCCTTTCAATAGATCTGAGAGGTTTATTGTGGATCTTTCCTAAGTTATAGTTATTCTTTTAGCTCAGCCTTTTCAACCAAGTGTGCTATGGCTTTGTATGACACTTCTACAAGTCATAGGGCTCGAGTTAATATTCTGCAATTGTTTTAAGTATTATCTTATCCAACCCTGGGCAGTTGCATAGAAATTGTTTCAACGTCTCGTCTCTAGCCTATTGCCTTCAGAGAAAATTTACAATTCGCACTTTCTGTTCATTAAAACACTTCACTTTAAAAGTTTATGTCATGTTTCTGTAACTTTATAAGTTTATGTATAAAAACATTCAAATATTTGATCCATTTGTATACCAACATTCATCTGCCATTACTGAATATGTTTTATTCGACTTACATTCGTCCCTTCCTTAAAAAACGACAGACTGTTATCTATATGCTACTATTTTCCCATCATTTTCCATCCATACCACAAGTATGACCTCCATTGAAACAGTTGGGGTTGTTAACATTGCTCTTATTATCAATGATAGTTTTTGGCATTTAAACCACCATACTAGTGCGCACTACATAATCAGATCTCACTTCAGTCATATATAGCCAGTACATCTTTTTTATGTTCTATATTCCGTGATTTCTTACATAGTCTTCGACATATCCAAAGAGAAAGCTTTGTTTTCTTGGGTATCCTTTCTAGGTAAGCATTCTATCCAAACTTCTTATGCAGTATTACTTCTAGACCGTTGACCTTATTCGCAACTTTGACATTTTTTCTATACAGAGCAGGCATCCGCTCTCTATAGAGAATGTTATCTAGATGTTATCTAGGTTCTGTATTCTTGTGACACAGACCACTACTGTTTTGCTAGGACTGATAAAGAGTTTTCTCCATTACACTACCAAGTAAGGTTATGTGATGTTTGTTGAAGTGTGCTGAAAAGAACATTACCGTAATTTCCTCGTTCTATTACTACTAGATCAATCGCACATGCCTAATTTTCTAACCCCTTAGCTTTAAGAAGCTAGATCAGGCCATCCATCAGAAGTAATATATATATATATATATATATATATATATATATATATATATATATATATATATATATATATATATATATAAGCGGGGATCCTACAGCTTCTGCCGCTTCCCGCATTTCGATCGCCATCTTTTTCTATCTCTCCAGGTGTCTTCATCAATGGCTCTATCTTTCATGGTTTCCATAACACCTTGTATCCAAGACTTGGCTGGTCTTCCTCGTTTCCTTCTTATACTTGGATTGTATTCCATAGCTCTTTTTGGCCATCTGTTGTCGTCCATCCTCTGTACGTGTCCATACCATATTAACTGTCTAGTTTCTATTCTTTCAGAAGTTGTATGTACTCTATCTGTTTTTCTTCTAATTTCAGAATTAGGTATACGTTCTACTCTTGATATACGGCAAGCTCTTCTTAGGTAGTCCATTTCAACCGTGTCAACTTTTTTCTTTCCTTTTACTGTCATTTGCCAACATTCTGCTCCATATGTAAGAATGGGCTCTACAATTACTTTGTAGATAGTCATTTTAGTTCTCATAGTAGCTTTGTTGGACCAAAGTATCGAATTCAGAATTTGAACACTCTTCCTGCCTTGTTGCACTCTATAGTCTATATCTCGTTCCGTTGTTCCTTTACTGCAGATAATACTTCCCAAATATTTGTATTCGTAGCACCTTTTCATTTGTCTAATTTCCAAATCCGGGTCTTCGTCTTCATTGCCTATTCGCATATATTCTGTTTTAGACATATTCATACTCATCCCCCATTTTTCGTATTCATCTTTGAGCTTTCTAAGCATATAATCTGCATCTTCTTCACAGCTTGCAATTAGTACTTGATCATCTGCAAAGAACAGCGTTGTCAGATAATGGTTGTTAAGCTTCAACCCCATTCCCGCACATTTTTGTCTCCACTAGTGCAGTGCTTCTTGGATATATATTTTGAATAGGGTGGGGGAAAGACAACATCCTTGTCTCAAGCCTTTCGTTACTGTAAATACCCTTGAGAAAGTATTTCCTGTTTTTACAGTGCTTTGAGGACATTTATAGATGTTTAGTATTGCTTTTAGATATGTTTTACTAAGGTCCGTTTTCGTCAAGACACTAAATAAGAGTTTTAAAGGAACTGTATCATAAGCCTTCTCCAGATCTATAAATACCAGATGCGTAGTGAGGTTTCGAGCTGTTCGTTTTTCAATTACTTGTTGAAGGGTAAATGTGTTGTCCACGCACGATCTTCCTGCTCTGAAGCCGCTTTGTTCTTCAATTTCTTTATACTCCTCTTCTATTCTTCTTTTCAATATACGACCATATAACCTTCCCAGCGAGCTAGTTACGCTAATGCCTCTATAATTTCCGCATTCTTTTCTGTCTCCCTTTTTATAAATGGGGCTAATGTGGGCCAAATTCCAATCGTCTGGAATCGTTTGGCCTTCAATTAAGCATTTATTAAAAATATTCACTATGCTTTCCAAAAGAGCATCCGGTCCATGTTTCACCAACTCGATGGGAATGTCTCCAGGCCCGGGTGCTTTTCCATTTTTCATTTGTTTCAATTCTTCAATTCAGATGTAAATACAGAAAGAAAGAAAACACTTTCCCTGTGGGCACCCCTTAGCTGTTTTAACCACAATTTCCTTCCCATTCAGGTTTGGTAAAACCGGTCTATTTTATAGAATTGCTTTAATCCAGTTCCCTACGGTAGCAGATATCCGTTTTGATGCTGCTGTGTCATAAAGAGAATTTGCTAGTTTATTAATAAATACACCTTTTATATCTAGAAAACGGCTAACGCAGTATCTTGTCGTAATCATTATTATTAGAGTGACTAATCTTGTGAACTGCTTCGTCCAGTACTGTTGCCGTTGATTTTTTTTATTGAAAGGCACAATAGTTGCTATTTAAAGGATGATTCTTTAGTCTTCTTCTTCATGTGCCATCTCCTCTAAGAAGGCAACCATCATGGCAATTTGCACTTTCGATACCGCTGCTCTAAAGAGGTCAGCAGAAGTGCAGTTAAACCAAGCTCTCAAACTGTTTAACCAGGAGATGCGTTTTCTTCCGCGACTCCTTGTACCCTGTATTATTTCTTGCAATATTAATTGCAACAAGTTATAATGCTCGCCTCTCATGACATGTCACAGATATTGCAGTTTTCTGACTTTAATTGTATTTAAAACCTCTTTATCTTTTCCCATTCTTCTCAACACCTCGACATTCGTGACCCTATCCACGTAATTCTTTAGTGGCCCCTGCTTAGTATGACTATTAAGAATTTTTTTATTGCCTTAAACATAAATCATGTAAGACTGATCGGATCTTTGTTAGAATGGTCAAGAAAATGTTCAATCATATTGTGTAGTAGGGAAGGAAATATTCCACCCTCTCCTGGAAATTTAAATGAATGAAAGTAGTTTATGGTCGACTCTCGGTTCAATGTTTTTACAGAGAATTCCCAGTCTTCTTTCCTAGGACGTTTGGGCCGTTCTAGGTTTCTAGCCTGAGTTTTCTCATCAATACTTGTTGATCCTGGCAAGTGGTCATGTAGTAAAAGCACTAACGTTTTCTTTTTAGATTTGGTAAAGGTGCTATTAGGTCTTTTAAGTAGGCCTCTGTTGTGGGCATCTGGTGGATTCCAGTGTTAGTGTTAGAAATACTAGGACATAATATTTTCCAAGATTCCCTTCTGCTCTTTTTATATTGTTGTTGCATTGGATAATAGATTTTTTGTATGCTTCCTAGTTCCCCTATTATTTTTCTTTTCTCGATAGTCTTCTAACTTTTTTTAATTTGTTTTCGATAGGCTTTAAAGCTTGTTAAAGTAATTTCTAGAAAAACCTTAGTAATTGGTGTCAGAAATAAGATATTTGAAGTTGTTGGCGAAAAAATTAAAATATAATTAAAAAAAACCATTTAATAAATACCAAAAAAGCTAATTATTATTAGTGTTTATCATAATATCCTATCACGTTCTTATTGACTGCAGGGTTTAGATATTTTTCGATTGTTTCGACATCACAATTTGTTTTCCCATTTTATAGACCGTCCCATACATCTTCCCTTCTTTTTTTAATTAAGTAGTTAAGTAGTTAGTCGATTTTTATTCATTATATTTTATTAATCACCATTATATTATGATGGAGCGTATTTTTGAAGTTATACTTCTATACGCGCGCTCCACGTTGGAAATTTGTATGGGAGTGAATCTGTGAAATTATTACATATGTAAGATAATGAGTAAGAGAGAGACAGAAGATATATTTTCTCTCTCTTCCTCTATCGAATATAAAAATGTTCCTTTTGTATATATAATTTAATTTTATATATATATATATATATATATATATATATATATACATATAATATTATACATATAATAAAATATTTATTAATATTATTATTTATGTGATATGTTTTGTATTATTTATTAAATGTTCATAATAATTATATTAGTCTTTTGTATTTCAAAATAATAAACTCAATAAATCACTGTATGATCCAGAACTGTCAATTTTGAAATACGTTTGTGTCATGTCCTCGGTAGTATAGTAGTCAGTATCCCCGCCTGTCACGCGGGAGACCGGGGTTCGATTCCCAGTCGGGGAGGACTTTTTTATTAATATTATTACCATTTTTAAATACTTATGTATATTGCATTTTAATTTGTATTGTATTATTATATGGAATTATGTTGCAGTGTATTGTAGTGTATTTTTTTATGTATATTATTGTCATTTTTAAATACTTATGAATATTGCAGTTTAAGTTGTATTATATTAATAACAAAATAAACAATGAATTTTACTGCAGAGTATGTGTAAAAAAATTTTTGCATTAAACTCCTTTCATACATATATGAAAATAAAAATATACATTTTCATCAAAATATCGATTCAATCCTTCATTGTTAGTAAGTTGTTATTAATTCTGTTTCTCTTTCTGCTATGTCTTACCTATAGAATTACATATGTAATGATTGTGCAGATTGACTCCCAAATAAATTTGTAACGGCGAATGCGTGTATAGAAGTGTAACTTCCACCGGCAGTCCCACCCATATTTAAAAAATGCTTTAAACATGTTAATTACTTTAATAGAAATAATAGTGGAAGTGTACCGATGTATTTTTGTCAAACTTAAGGTATTTTTATTTAGGAATACATAGTTTTTTAATCAGTTACCTTCAATTTTAAAATAGTCGACATTCGGTTCAAAAACAGACAGCTCCAGAACTTGGTTGCAATATCGGCCAACTCCATTTTCTTTAGTTATTTTAGGGAATAAAACATGAATATATTTACATTTTCGTTGTTCAAACGTATTATAAGCCGCTAGAAGTATATTCATAAAAAAATTACAATTGAATGTAGAGAATATAACGCGCTGCAGTTTTTCAGCTTTCCCGAAAAAAGTACAAAAATGGACTAGTCCGTCTTTGATATAGACTTAAACGCTCAGCAAACATAACGCTCAGCTCCTCAAATAAGGAATTTTCAAAAATATACCGAATAGAACAGAAGAATTTAGAACTTAGAAAATAACAATATCATACATTAAAGAATTATTCGAAAAACTTAAAACAATACGAAACAAATTTAACATTTCAACAATATTCAAAACAACAAATATCTTGAGATTTATTTTATCTAAAACTAAGCCTAGCAATGAACAAAAATGACCAAAGAATTGTTTTTAAAAATATCTTTTAAATGCGAACATTTTTATTTAGGTGAAACATCAAGACCATAGAGAATTTGATGGATCTCAAATATGTAAACACGCATGAGCAAATGAACATAGAGTTCAATGGAAAGATTCCAGTATAGATGAAAGAAAGAGATGATAAAATCCTAAATAAATTCGCTTATATCAGTAACATTTCATGTCTTGCTCAAGTCCCCCAATTAACTCCCTAAGATTACCCCGGCTTTTAATTTATAACATTGTCCGCTTCTTATCAAGCCGATCCTCGAGAAACGTCACAATGTAGTCAACCAACCCTTCAGTTTGCATACATCTTTGCCTCCCGCAGTGGCCTTATTTAAATCAAACTGTCAATACAGATGAGGGTAACTCACTCATTCACCGGTTCCATTTCCTAAGGGTCTAAATAAGCCAATTTTCAATCGAACTGGGTGAAGCAAATGTGTTGCAAAGTTTGTTCGATTGGGATTGACCTAAATTAATCAAAGGTTAGTTTGGACGATAAAGCAGGGAGAAGCCATTAATCAATTTTATGTAAGATGTATTCGTCAAAATAAAAAATTAAAACGAATGAAAATACAAATATTCGAAGCTAGCGTTGCTATTTTTCTGAAAGTGTTTTCTTTTAGATTTAGCTTTGATCAAATATAGACAGACCCTTAGAGAGACAGTCATATATTTTAAGGTTAGGTTGCATTGATAATGTATAATTAATTTAATCCTTAACTGGTATTATGAAAAGAGAAAACGTTTAATGTATGGCGGGGTCAAATTGTACCTTTGTATTTTTTGTGTAAGTAAAACAAAAAATAAATGTACAAAGTAGTATATTGCTAATAATATATCTATAGAAACCAACATATATTACTACGGATGTTTCAGGAATAAAATATACAGGGTCAATAACAAAATTAGTTTTTTTTTTCTTGGCAATCGGGCTAAGTGCCCATCCAGCCAGTAGCAAATGTGAAATAACGTTCACTTAAATTAACCTATTCTACCTAAACTAAATACACTACAATTCTGGAAATTAAAAGAAGACTACGATGGGAGAGGAACTAGGATTACTTTTCGCACCTAGAGGTCATTCAAGGTGACTCACAGACAGAAAGTGTAGACCACAGAAAGTATAGGTAAAAAGGTAAAATATTTGGCGAGTCAACAAAGGTAATGAGCTTAACACCTACACTAAAGTTTTAAGTTACACATTCTAATAAACTTAAGAATAATTTTACATACCTTGTACATATTTAATGATATCAAAAAAAGTAGATTGAAAGGGGGTATAATTTTTGCAATAATAAACTATTAATACGTTCTTGTCTTTGTATTTCAAATTTACTACAAGCATAAAAAATGTGATCTAAGTCGCAAACCACATTGCAAGTTTCACAAAGTTCGGTGTTGACTACACCGATTTTATAATAAGTGTTGAGGGAAGCTTGCATGTCCGAATTTTAGCCTACAAATGGTAACAATATCATTTCTTGTAAAATCAAATTCTTGGTGCCACAAAGCTGTCGGAACACTTGGATGTAATAGTGTATATCGTGTGTGGTTATTAGAGCAATAGTTTTTCCAATGCAATTCCTATTTTGCCTTAAAATTACTCTTAGATATCATTAAATATTCTTGGCAATCTAAATTGTTGTTGATATGCTCTCCAGTTGTAACGCTTTCTTTGGCTAAGGAGTCTGCAACTTCATTGCCACGGAGTCCTATATGAGCTTTTACCCAAGTGAATTTTATTTCGTATTGACTTTTTTTTAATTTATGAATTCTCGCTTTTAATTCTCTAATAAACGGATTTGTATCAGTAGCCATCACATTAATTGGGTTAGCGATGCATTTAAGAACAGATAAGGAGTCACTCAAAAAATGTATTTTTTTTAACTTGTTTTTTTCGACATAATCGCAGGCTTTAATAATACCAATCGCTTCTGCAGAAAAAATGGAAGTATTATTATTCAATTTGAATTTTTCTTGAACGTTTGTTGAGGGTATATACAATGCACATCCCGTACCATTATTTTGTTTTGATGCATCGGTATATATTTCCAAAAAATCTGACAAATTTGATATGGAGGCGCTTAATATATTTTAACTTATCAACAAATTTTTATTATATACAGGAATATTAATTTCTAGTGGTTCCAACATATCAAAGAATTCAAAGTTTTCGACTGAAATAGTTCTTTTTAAATTACTATTATAACTACTTGTATTTCTAAAAGCCATACATAATGGAGGAGAAGGTTTTTTTGACCAGTACGTGTTAGTTAAATCGTGGTTATTTAATAAGGCTATTTTATCTAACAGAGTACGGTTTTTAAAAAAAGACTTAATACTAAACTTTTCTGCTAACCATTCCCTTCGTAAAAATAATGGTGGTTCTAGTGCTTCAATCCGAAGTGGTTCCACTGGCGTTGAACACATTGCACCCAAACAGAGTCTTAGGGAAATATTTTTAATTATTTCTAGTCGTTTTAGAATGTAAGGACTAGCTGATCCATATAACGTACATCCGTAGTCCAAGATGAACCTAATAAAGGCTTTGTAAAACGTTAAACATGTATGTGGATTTGCTCCCCACCAGGTTCTCCTTATGAAGTTTAAAAAATTTATGTCTTTTAAACATTTTGTTTCTATACTTTGTATAAATGGTTTCCAGCTAAGCTTCTTGTCAAGAATAATTCCAAGATAAGTTACCTTATTTGTTACTGGATATAAGATACCATTTACATTTATGTTATCAATATTGGGTAGATTATGTCTTGTAAAGATGGTAACACTTAATTATATTTTTCCTTGTGTATTTCTTTTGTAAAAACATTAAATAAAAGGGGAGAAATAACGGAGCCCTGTATTAAACCTGTGGATGATCGTCTGGGACCTATTACAGAATTGTTATTTGACCTTACATAAACTTTTCTTTGTGTTAAAATATTGCATAAGACATTACACACTCTCGCAGGGACATCTGCCTGAAGCAATTTTTCTCCATAATTATATTAGCTGCATCGTAGGCACCTTTTATATCGAGAAATGCAGCACCTAAGTAATAGTTATTTGAAAAACATAACTGAATGTCTGTTGTTAAATAAGAAACTGCGTCAATAGTACTAAACCCCTTTTTAAAAACAAATTGTTCCAAAGGAAAAAAGGCAGTGCTAGTCAAATGAAATTCTAACCGGTGTTTAATAATCCGTTCAAAAGTTTTCATAACACAGGACAACAAGGAAATAGGCCGGTAAGACTCTGCAAGTTTGGGATTTTTGTGTGGTTTGGGGATTGGTACAACTAAAACATTTTTCCACTCCTCAATGACAGCGTTATATAACCAAATATCGTTAAAAATTTCCAGAAGAAATAATTTACCGACAGTTGGTAAATTCCACGAATGGTAAATTAACATATCGTATGTAACTTGATCCATACCTGGAGCTGTGTTACTGGTACTTTTTAATGCAAATTGTAGTTCCGTAAATTTCAAAGGATAATTAAATATATCATTTTGAACATCTGTATTATTTATTAAATCCTTTACTTCCTGATCTGCTGAACATGGTGTGATATTTTGCAAAAAAGTTTCTATCCAGTTATAGTTACTACATTTAGGCTTAGGTGCGGGAATTCTTTGCATTTTTTTTGCCTGTTGCCATATTTCCTTAGAGGGAGTATTTTTGTTAAGTTTAGCGCAGTAGTTAATCCAGTAACTCTTAGCCTTGTTTTTAAAAAAATTTTTTGATGTTGCCATTTTTTCTTTAACCTGTATATAATTTTCTATATTACTATTGTGGATATAATTATTTAAAGCTCCTTTTCTATAACGAACGACTTTATCACATTCATCATCCCACCAAGCAAGCAAAACTAGATTAATGTTGAAGATCTTGAAACAAACAAAAAATCACATTATCGCGTCAAAAATAAATAACTCGAATTTGAAAATGTTTAAGAATCTAATCTAAGAATATTTGCTATTTGAACGCGCCGAATTAAGTGGTCCTGTATTAGTTTTTTCCCTAAAGCAATGATGAATTTTTACCGTGTCGAGTCAGATTCTCGATGGGCACTATTATAAAATGCATATAAAATATATAAATAAGTATATACACAAATAGTTCATTTATTAGAACAAAATGCCTTCTTTATGTAGAAATAAACGTTAAAAAAAAGTTGTAGGCGATTACTTGACTGATACTGAACAAAACAAGTCCAGTTCTGAGACAAGAGAGCACGCGTTTTTGTTTACATAATACAGACTATCGCTTTCCGATAAAAGTATTATAAAACTAAAGCCGTACTAAGATAGTGAAAAAACACGTCTGCGTCGCTGTTCTGAAATAAACTGGAAGTCCCTGAGAGCGCTGATGTCGAGATACGGGAAATCCCCGTCGCTTAAACAATTTGGGGTTTAGTTGTACCCCGCTTAGTTTGTACCATATGCAAAATATGCACCTGTCGTTACTTACCAATATAACTTGTTGCAATAAACAGCAATCTATCACAACTTTCTTATGCTAAATTATGAATAAGTACATGTATCAAATAAGGCCCGATGCCTAACAAGGCTTACCCTCATGTGTTTAAATAAATAATTTAAGAAGAAAGTGCCAAATATTCTTAGTACCAGTTAGGTGCTGGCATCAGTGGACGAGACAATATCTAGAAGACAAGACAAGAAAGCAGAGCTATCTTTATATTTGTAAGTTATGTTACATATGTTTACATCCGTCTTGTTATAAATAATTTGTACTTGTAAATTTGTATTTATAAACAGAAAACTGTGCTTTTTAATATTGTAGTTCCATTTTTCTAAAACGGCGTATATTTACAAAGTTATTAACAGCCCACGAGTTTCAGCTACTGTTAAGCCGGTGGTTCCTAACAAGGCCCATTCATAGCGCTTCAAACAAGAAATGGGTGGGCCTTATTCAGCACACTTCTGTTTTTGTGTACTAGTGGGTACAGTTTGAAAATTAAGTTTCAGTCTGAAATTCAAATTACTAATTGGAAGAGATAATTATTGGTAACATATCACGGCAAAAGCTAAGTGACATGAAAAAACTAATATTTATTTATTTATTGTGCTACAAGGGACCACTTACAGTTTTAAATATAAAGAATAAGAATTATATATGGAAAAAAACAGATAAGCAAAAAACACACAAAATATGCAATAACACAAGTATCCTAAAACAAAATAAAATTAAATTGAACTAACAATCTTAAAATACATTTTTACAGTCTACAGTCTATAATTATAAACTATGAATATAATATACCTACAATTCAGGAGTGTAAGTGTATTGTTTTATTGAATTTTTTATTATTTTTAGATGGATTAAAAAAACGTGCAGTTTGGAGTGAGAATGATTTAAAAAAAGCGATGGGATCTGTTAATAAAGGGATGTCTGTCAGAACTGCATCCAAAACTTACGGTATTTCCAGATATACGTTACACAACCACGTAAGCAGCGGTGATGCAAGCGAGAAGTAAGGACAAAAACCTTGCTTGGAAGAAGCTCAAGAAAGAGAACTTTCTCAAAGAATTTTTTGGCTTGCTGAAGTTGGGTATCCAGTTACAGCTGAAGTTCTCCGATGCTGTGTATTTGTATTCAGCGTAAAAAATAATTAACAGAATCCATTCAATGAAGCAAAATGTTTGGCTGGACGCAAATGTCTCAAATTCTTTCTACTGAGGAACCCAGAGGTTACCAGAAGAAAGGCGTAACATATGAATCCAGTAAGAGCTGTTAAATTGAATAACTTAATTATCGATGATCATTTCCAGAAAATAAAAAATATCATGACCGAATTACAGGCCTTGACAAACGACAACTCATCTAAAATATGGAAGAAAAGGGTTGCCGCCTATCTCTTCACAAGTCTCTTCAAGATTTGGCAGAGAAAGATGAAAACGGCTACACTTTGTTGCTCCTGAACATGAGGAAAATATATCTATCATGTAATATAGAATTGTAATTGGCCAGATGATTTCTCCAATTATTATTTTTAAAAGAAAGCGACGCAAGCCAGAATGGGAAAATTATTTGCCACCTTGAACAGCAGTAGAGATGGCAGACAAGGGCTCAATAACCACATCAACCTTTATCAAATAGCTACATCATTTTTTTGAATACAAGCCTGCAGGAGGAGAAGTTCTTCTGATTTTTGATGGAGCATCGTCACATTTAGATCCAGATATTTGTGACGTTGCTGAAAGTCAGGTTATTAGACTGTACTGCTTACCTAGCAATACGACTAATGAGCTACAGCTCGTGAACAAGTTAGTATTTAAACCATTCAAATCGTCTTGGGATGACGAAGTCCAATTAAATTGGTTGACAAATAAGGGGAAAGAAAACAGAGTAATTATTAGACAGGTATTTGGAAAAATCTTCAGCAAGCGTCAAAAGCAGCTTCCTCAGTTAATGTCACATCTGGATTCCGAGCTACTGGGAATTATTGTTTTAATTTAAAATCTATTCCTGGTTATGCGATCGCCCCTTTTAATCCCTCACAGTGCCCTGATCCAGAAGATAGTATGGTAATAGGTCCCGAACTTGCTGAAGTATCAGAGATTCCAACATTGGAAAGCAGTTCATGAAAAAGAAGACACCAATCTAGCAATTTTAGTTCTTTAGAAAGTGAACCATTTTCTATGCGTGGTATTTCACGTGACGTCAGTCTTAATGATGATAATGATGATAGCGACAACCCTCACGAACTTAACTTTTTCTTCGAGCAAATTCTGAAAACTCTAGAGCTGAGGAATAAACTCCAAACACCTAGACGGAAGGCACTAAACTAAAAGGCGCAAGTAGTAAGTAAAGAACTATTGACTGATAGATAAAAGCAACAGAGTCCTAAAGTTAATGGAGCCTTTAAGGAGGTTTCAGTTAGCAAAGGAAAAATAATTCTGGCGAAACAGAAACATCTGAAGAAATCTAGCATAAAAACGACTGTGCTGCTCTGAGGCAACAAAAGTAGTTAACTGGTTTTGTCATGTATGCCGTAAAGACAGAACAGCTGACATGAGACTTATCAAAAAATGCAAAAAGTATGTTAACCAAGAATGTGTAGGGTTGACATCCAAAGACAAAGTGCTGAATTTCGTTTGTCCATAGTGTGAGAAGTGATATCATATCATTTATTAATTATATAAAATATTAATTAAATATTTGGTAAGATGGGTTCCCAACAAGGCCCTAATATAAAAGTAAATAATGTATTTGATTATAAATATACCAATTATGAAATAGCTTTTTTTGTATTTTATTTTTATATTACAAGAATTGAAGCATGTTACACAATTTTCCTAACATTCTATCTCCTAAGTATATTACATAAAAAAAATTAATTGTTAAGTGGGTCTTATTTGGTACACGTAGCTTATATTTTTAAACAACTGAAAAGAAATGTGAAATAAAGCATGTAAAATAAAAAAATTATTGTTGAAAATATCGCCAAAAATTGGTGCATTGGGTTCAACTGTACCCGCTCGCGTTTACGAAGGTTAAATGGTGCAGTAATTGGAATTATTAAAATAAATTACCTCAGCGTACATTCTGTTTTTTTTTTTTAATTATTAGTGTTTTTTTGAAACGTGCCTTTGAATTAATAATCTTTTATGTTGGATTGCTTTGAAAATCGTATCTATACAAATCTATTATGTATCCAGCACCAATTGCATCGGCTCGTGTGCCGTCCCGTCGGTCGCATCCTCGTTGCATTAAGCGATCGCTCTCGTCACAGTGCTCGACAACTAACCGAACCCCGTAACCGTAACACGTACGACGTATCAACGGATCAGCGTCCATTAGGATGAGACTTGCCCGATTGCTAAGTTTTTGCCTCTGCTGTTGTCTATACTGTTACGAGATAAAGACTCGGCAGATCGGCTGCATACCAATCGTTCGCTGGAATTAATGGAACGGATCTTTTCAGCACGTACATGCTCTCCAGACTAATCTAACTTTTTAAAGGAAACAATTGTTAGACTAAACGAGTCATACCGGCTTCCGAATTGAGACTTATAAAACGACAAATGGCTCTTTCCAATTAGAGGGGTTCGCACTTCGTTTTAGAAGTTTAGTTTTATATAAAGTGTTCCAAAAGTAGCGAAAAAAATGATTTGCCATAATAAGAGAACCATTGTAAATTTACAATTAGTTTATAAAGTATCTACACATCATTCAAATTCGACGTGCAGTAAAAGTAAACAAAACCAGGCTATGCTACGTAAGACTCCATAGGCGTGCGGTTTTGCTTTAATATTTCCTATCAAATTAATAAAACAGTATGTACAATTAAAGATTTGTTTACTATGAACAACGAAGATAAAATATACAATGTTAGTATTATTTTCAAGGAAATTCAAAATTAGCTTCACTACTGTAAAATAAAAAGAAACTTATGGTTTGACAAAAATAATAAAGCAGTAATTGCAACGTTGTTTTGACACTTAAACGATCGAAATCGAAACATCAAATACACTTATTTTTTAAAGTAAATTGTGTAAAATCAATAGAAAATGACTAATTAACATAGGCGTCGCAATTCTCACAATTTAAACCAGCGTTAACTTTTGTTTTTTTAGTATAATTTTTTTAATATAAAATTTTCGTTTATGACAAATATTTTAAGTTGCTGCATTGGATTTCCTTGAAAACCATACTAACATTGCATATTTTATATATGTTATTCATAGTAAACAAAACTGTAATTTTACATATTGTTTTAATAATTTAATACGAAAGCAAAACCGTATGCCAAATTTTGATTTATTGACTAAGAAGGCTTCTGGCTGAGTACAAAATAAACAACTGATCAAATCCTATCACGCGATATAGAAAATGAAAGGGAAGGATATAACGAATATATTAAGATAGAAAATCAATTACACATCTTAATAGATTCGTTATATCGTCCCTTTTCATTTGCTATGTCGCATGTTAGGTTTCGATCAGTTGTTTATTTTGAACTCAGCCAGAGGCCTTCCTTAAGTCAATAAATCAAAATTTGTCTATAGTAAATTTATTTTCATTCATAGTGCCTTATGATATCTCGTACGTAACTATATGTTCTATATAATCAAGATCCTGTGTAGTGCCATTTTGGTAGTCGCCATGTTTTTTTCTATCTTAATATATTCGTTATATACTTCCCGTTTAATAAATATCGACAACCGAGTTGAAGAAAGCAGATATTCAAAAGTGGCTGCGATCAAAAGTTTTGACAATTCAGTTCTAAAAGTCGAGCTTTTGACTATTGTGAATAAACATAAAAAAAATACACTATTGTAAGCATATTGTAGATGAAATGGGTAAAGAAAAAAGAAGGTATTCACAGGCACTTGAGGTAGATTCTGAGTAAAATATTACCTAAGTTACACTTTGAGTTTTTTGTTTTATTTATTACTCAGATATGTTGAATGTTTTTATTTTTGACAAGATTTTTCTGACCTTTGCATAGGTTTTTGCTTTGAAATTTCGGTTTCCTTAAACCAACGAATGGAGTGCCATTAAGAGCTCAGTTCACGAGTGGCAACTCCGTTTCAACCTTAAATATTACGTTTAATTTTAAACTAACATGTTTATTCAGTTATTTTCAGTTCTGTTATTCCTGTGAACTACTTATGCTACGATGTCTACTTCATATTTTCATATGTATTTCATAATACAGGAAAATATAGGTTTATACATCGTTAAAATCATGATGTGGGAGTGCCCCTCGTAACAATCATACTGTTGACGGTTTATTTATACTTACTGCAGCTCTATCTTGTATTTAGTGTAGAAATGTTTAGAAAGGTTTTCGAAGCCCCGCCCATTGTAACGTCAGAGGTGAGGTAGTCCATTAATAAACACAACTGACCATTTCCACTAAACAGACTCGAGTTTCAAAAACTCGGGACTCGAAAAACAAAACGAACTGTTTCAAAATACGCCAGTCTTTAGTAAAATTTGTGAAAAGTTGCTATTTTGTTTTATTTGATACGAGTTTGTGTTTTGTTTTGTTTTTATTTTGTCCGTTTGGTGGGAAACCGCCATTAGATATTACATTTAATTTTAAAATAATTTTTACATATTTAATTTAATTTTATTAATTCAATGCATTACAATAACGAATTCGCATATTATGTTGTTGGAAAACCTCATTCTAACATTTATTAATTTAATTTTATCTTTGTTATTCTTCTGATCATAAAATATAAATGATAACATTTATTATAAATATAAATGAATAAATTCAAGCACTGTAATACCCTGACGCACGCCCTGGCTAAAATATTATCACTAGAACAACAGTGGTCCAATTAAGTTATAGCAATTCTTCCGCGTACAAGGACTACTAAATGATATGGTATGCTGAGTTTCGTATACGATGTCTATTTATATAGTTTATGAGGTGGATATTATGTACGTTTATACATTGTAAATCGTGATTTGGGAGTGCTCCTCGTAATATTCATAATGTTGATAACGTGTGTTGGTTTGTTTACTGCTACTGCATCTTTAAGATAAATTTGGTTTAGGGTACTATATAACGGGTGTTGAATGATCAAATGAGTCTTAGGAAACTCTAAACAGTTAAATTTCTGACACTTTAATAATTTTACATGAAAAGTCATAAGAAAATATTTTCGAGCACAGTTTTTATTAAATCCTGCCCAAGTACTTTCGCTCCTAGAGCATCTTCAGGTGCATTTAGTCAAAACTAGGCTATCCAATAATTTGGTGAATATCATAAACATAAACTAATACATTTACATAAAACGAGACAAAGGACAAACAGTTTAAAAATTATTATACAATTTAAGAAGCTACATATTGGGTGGCAGTAGGAGAGAGAATGAGAGAATTGTGAGGATGCTCTAGGAGCGTAAGTACTTGGGCAAGATTTATTAAAAACTGGGCTCGATATATGCCTTATATTTGATTAAAAACATATTTGAATTGTGAATAATTTAATTTTAGGATTTATTGTGTAACGAGTAGATGAATAAAAATCTAATCATTTACCAAGACTTAACGAAGACCACGTTGCTCAAGTAAAGAGCTTTATTGGGGATGGGTGAGGACATAAATGATAGAAAAGTAAAGATTAAAGAGAGATAGATAATTGATAAATAATAATTATATAAACGTTTGACAAAAGACAAACAAGAAACACTAAATACAGCTAAGCTGCAAAAAAGTGGTCGCCAATGAGTTTTAAGCTGAAACTCATGAAGTAACTCAAAATTTATTAAACCAAATATTATATTAACATGTATTTAAATACATTAGAAAAAGATACGTCGGAAAAAATATCAGAGAATTATCAACAAACGTCATAAAAATTTACATATTTACTCAAAAGCTGTAAGAGATTACATATTCAATAATATCTTTAAATAAGTTATATCGTATCTACAATTTATTATTTAAATAAGAAAATAATGAATCTCAACAAATTGTTTATTCTTCTTTTTCTTCTAATGCCGTCTCCACTAATGAAGGTTGGCTATAACCATTGCAGATTCGTCTCTATCTTCTGCTTTTCTTAAGAGCGTCTGTGTGTTTAACCTGGTCCAGTCGCGAATGTTTTTCAGCCAGGATATTTGTCATCTACCAAAGACCTCTTTTTCCTTCGATTGTACATATTGTAAATTGATGTGATCCATAAATTTGTGTTGTTTTCCGGTTTAAACTGGCCCAAAAATTCCAATTTTTCGACAAGTTAAAATTGAAATTGTGTATAAGTAAATTCATAGAAAATTTTAAGTGTAACAAGCTGTTTGATTGGATAACTTTGATGTTGAATCCTTTGTTTACTACAAAACGTTGATGAGTAAAATTAAATAGTGACAATAAAAACTTAATGTGCTGATAAGGCTAAGGGATTTCGAGATTGTGATTATAGTCCAGGAAGTTTTCTATATTTGTTCTATATTTTAATAAATAAAATGGATACATGCGCCGAGTGTGATAACCACTTTGACTTAAATCAAGTTTTTGCTTGTGATAAATGCAGAACTGTACTTTGTATGGAATGTGGTAATCTAACAGCATCTAAAGTTAAATGTGTGCAGTTGAAAACAAAACGTAAAGTGAAGTTTTTCTGTGAACAGTGTGAAGTGGGATTTCAGAAGGTACCAGCTCTGTTAAAAGAAGTGAGTGAGCTTAAGAAAAGTATAAATAAAATTCTACATAAGGAAAATGTAGCATCTGTTGCACCAGATATGGAGGATATTATTTCCGAAACGATGGAGAGGTAAAATGGGGCTTCCAATATAATTATATTTAATGTTAATGAATCTGTTAAAAATAATTAATCGGAACGTAATGCAGAGGATAAAAAAGCGAAGACACAAGTGGATAAAGGTGTCATGTAACAATTTTTGAAAAAATTGGTTTTTTAACAAAAATGTTCCCTAAATATACTGTATTTTCATTATGTAAGGGTTTTGTGCATGTATTTTAAACAATTAATGAGATTTCTAAAAGATAAAGGTGTCATGTGTCATACTAGGGTGCCTTCTGTAGTGAATAACGGTGACAAGGTAACATGACACCTTCATCCACGAGAAAAAATTTACTTTCGATTTAGGTGCCACCCAACTTGACACCTTAATTTGAGGTTATATTATATTTTTATTTCACGAAAGTGATAGGAGTTTATCTTGCTTTGTGTAGTTTTTATAGTTTAAAATGATGTCAAAATGGCCCAGAGGATCATTTCTATGTTCCTTAGTAAAACTGCAAACAGAAACGTGTTTGCAACAAAAAGGTAGGTAAAATTATTAGTTTTTTAGTTAAATGCAAAATGTTGAGGTTATAAAACAATACTAAATAGGAAATAATATTAAATCAAATCAATAAAACTAGTAACAAGTGTACATTTAAGTGTTAAGTTTTAAAGCAAGTTAAATTTCTCTATTAATAGTCTAGTAACTAGTTAACTTGTGTTTAATATTGCAGATTCTAATTAAACAAAACATTGTGACGTTGTTGCTAAAACCAACATTTTCTTTAATAGCTTTTAAAATGAATGCAGTTGGGCTACTATTGCGCTACTCGATACTGTTGCTATATTTTATTAATGTTAAAAATACATTTGTAGATACTGCTGATCAGCCTGGAACAAGCAACGAAATTGTAGAAGAAAGGTCAAATACATCTAATCTAAACGCTACTGGCGGGGTTACGTCTGACGAAAACGGTAAGTAAACTATACAAATATTGCAAACTAGTTCATAAGGAATAGGGTTTCTTCTCATAGATAAAACGTTTGCATTTTGTTTTAGATGACGTGCATGCAGTATTTGACGACTCTCTATATGATAGAGACATAAACTCTGGTAGTGAGTATAACCCTGAAAGCAGTGGAACCTCATCATCAAACGAATCAGATAACGAAACTTTCACTTACATTACTGCAGATAGTTCGTTTCAACAAAGGACTGTAGACCACATTTTTAAACAAAAAAGAGAAATCGTTAAAAGGAAAGTATTTGAATTAAAAGAAAAAACGTCAAAAATTTGTCCGAGAAATCCTGACGGATGGAAAAAAAGAAAAGCGGCAATTGCTAGAGAGAGGGGAGAAGAATATAGCTCTCAAACGGGAAAGATTGTGGCAAAGAAGGAAGCTAATACAGGACTATTATGTAAAGAGAAATGTCGACTCAACTGTCATGTTAAATTTGACACGGAAGCGAGGAAGGCTATTTTACAAAAATATTATTCATTGGATTGCAATGCAAAAATGCTTTGTTATTTAAAAGCCCAGTTATAAAACCAGTTGCGCGACATAGGACAAACATTAAAAAAGCCGTACTCTTTTACTTACTCAGTAACTTTCAATAAGAAAACTGAAGTAATTTGTCGAGATGCATTGTGTTCCCTTTACCAAATTGGCAGAAAAAATATTGAACTTCTTCAACAAACGTTAAAAAAGGGACTAAATGCTCCATCGCCTGATAGCAGGGGTCGCCATACAAATCGGCCTCATAAGTTAAAGGAAGAAGTAGTGACGTTCATTGTAGAACAAATTAAAAAATTTCCAGCAAAACAGTCCCATTACTCGCGTAACAAAAATGGACACAAAAAATATCTCTCGCATTTCTTGAATGTTACACAGATGTACAAGATGTACTTAAAAGAGTGTGAGCAAAATCAACTGGATAAGGCATATAGAGTAACCCTTTCGTCTTACGTAAAAATATTTTTAACTAAATTTAACTTGTCCTTTGGGCAACCCAGAAGTGACACTTGTAGTGTCTGTGACTCGGGACAAAATACAGTAATTCACAGAGAGAAGTACAAATCGGCATTTGATTTTTAAAAACTGGATAGAGAAAAACCAGCTATCCAACCTAACACCTGCTATATTACTATGGATCTTCAGCAAACAATGCCTCTTCCAAAACTGACAACAAATAAGGCGTTTTATTTGCGTCAAATGTGGTATATATTATAATTTTGGGATTCACTGCATAACTTCTGAGCAAACACAACCATTTTTCTTTAATTGGACGGAAAATATGGCCAATCGAGGCAGTCTTAAAGTGGCTAGTTGCTTGCTTAGGTTTTGTCAATTGCTCAAAGAAAGCCAAAAAAATATTGATCACCTTATTATCTGGTCAGACTCGTGCGCAGGACAAAACAAAAACTTTACGTTTATCAGTCTCTATCAGTTTTTGGTATTAAAGGGTATATTTAGGGTTTTCGACCATAAATTCCCTCAGGTGGGTCATTCTTATCTCGATTCACACCGAAATTTCGGGCGAATAGAAAAAAAAATACGGAAAGTTGAAAACATCTATGTGCCTGAACAATTGATCTTATCAAGTCCTCGAACACTAAAAATAGTGTTGTTGTCAATATGGAAAATTACTTTTATGATTTTGAAGAGTTACCAGCAAAGTTTCATCTGTTTAACAGAAAAACAAACCTGACAGGAGACAAAGTCAATTTTAGGGACGACATTAGGTGGATAAGAGTAGACGAAATTGGTAGCTACCTGTACAAAACTTCTGTAGATGAATTTTCAACTTTTCAAAAGGTAGACCTTTTAAAAAAAGGAAGCAGGGTAGTAACAAACGAAGATCACGTCACACTGAGACGAATTGAAGAAAAAAGGGGCAGTATTAGTTCCGAAAAAAGAAACAACTTGCGCGAGCAGCTTGCATTTGTTAAGGATGAATATAAGTGGTTTTACAAAAATATTATAGGAGATAGTCAAGAAAACACAAAGAAAATGAAAAAACCTAAATAGTAATTACTAAATGTAGCATATAAGTTTGTTTTACAATGTTCTGTTTTTGAAAATACAATATTTTTTGATACATAGCCTCTTTTTTCATTTCCCACCTATACTACCAGCGTTTGATTTTTGCTGGATAAAGGTGTTATGTACATTCAAAGTCTATTTTCATCAAAATTATAATGCCTTTTTAAAATCTTATAGTTACTTCAAAAAACTACAACCATACATACAAAAACACCTTGATATAATTTTAAATCAGAAACAGCGCAAGAAAGTTCCAGTTAATAAACTTTAAACTTATTTTTCTGGAAATAATGATTTTAGTACATGACACCTTTATCCACTTAGCGGTACTAAATATTTTGACTGATTTTAATATTAGCAAAAATAATACTAAACTAATTATATTGGGAAAATTTGCTAACAGAACGAGACCGTTAAAGTAATATTAAATACAGCTCAATATGCTAAAACTGTTGTCAAAAATAAAAGATTAATTAAAGTGCCGGATGTCAGAATTTCCCTAGATCAAACAAAAGCCCAGCAAGAGTATTTCAAGAAAATCAAATTACAATTAGATGATATGGTTAAGAAAGGTAATAATTCTAAAACAATCAAATTCATTAATAATAAGCCTACAATAGTGAAAAAAGACATAATTTTATCTCAAAAAAACTAGTAAGTAGCCCTAGTATATTATTTAATATTTATATTTTATGTTTAAATGCACAGAGCTTGTTAAACAAAATGGATCAAATCAAGTTAAGTCTGCTGTGTTATTGTCCTAAAATAATAGTGGTTAGCGAAGCTCGAGTTCAAGTGAAATTGAAGATTCTGAAATTGCTTTGTGTGGGTATAAGGTGATACGCTGCAATTCATCTAAACGATCTACAGGGGGTGTTGTACTATATGTTCAGGATAACCTTAAATGTACTGCCGCTAAAACTTTTGTTAAAGAAGATAATTTTTGGTGTAAATTTATTAAAGTAAATATTGGTTCTTACAACATTGTTTTGGGTGGCATATATCATTCACCTTCTAGTTCTAATGTAGTATTTTTAGATAATTTAGAGCATATTTTTAATAAATTATTTAAAAGTAATGTCAATTGTTTTTTACTTGGTGATTTTAATTTGGATTTTTTAAGAACTAGCTTCTACACTCACAAAATTAAAGCAATGATTTTACAATGTGGCATTAAGCAGTTAGGAAGGGAACCTACTAGAATTACGAATTTTAGTGGAACCTTAATTGATTATGTTCTTGTTAATAATGATCTGGTTAGTTGTTTTGTTCATTCAATTCCCAAGTTGAGTGATCATTCAATAATATCGGTCAGTTTTAGTAATAGCTTTCAAAATTTTAATGTCTCTAGTAAACCTTACAGGTATCTTAACGAGGAAAAAATATATCAAATCCAAATGAATTTACTTTCTTGTGATTGAGATTTAGATTGTACTGATGTCAATACTATTTACAATGAAATTTTGGTAACATACCATGGTTTGATAATGAAGTTAATAGTAAAATTAAAATTAGGGACAAATTATCCAAAGATTTTAAAACTGCTAACATAAGTGATAGAAATGCCAAAGGGAGGATTTTAAAAGAGCGAGAAATGTGTTAGTTAAAAGCAAAAAAAGAACAATATTATTTTGATAAAATCGATAGGTATAAAAATAACTCTAGACTTATGTGGAAAACGCTAAAAACACTAATTAGCAATAATTGTCAAAAATTCCCTTATCGCATTGAATTAAAGGTTCAGAATCAGTGACAGAGTGAGAGTGAGAGAGAGTTACAAAGTTGAAATGGTGCGTCAGTTTGGTAAGTATTTCGTCTCTAGTATTCAGCAAATTGTTGAAACTATCGACTATGAAGAATTATGGAGTTATGATAATCAGAATTTGTATCCTAGTATACATGAATTTCGGTTGCTGTCACTGAGTGACTTGGCAGTCATGGTCAAGTCGTTAGATAATAGTAGTAACATTAATGCAATACTAAACTCCAAAATATTAAAAGAGTTCTTTTTAACTTGTGGTCACATTATCTTAAATTTTATAAATACTTCTTTTAGATCATCAAAAATTCCAGATTTATATACCTATTAATATACTTCCGCCCATTAAGAAATTATTAGAATTAGTAGTATATGATCAAGTCATGGATCACATTGATAAAAATAAAATCTTAATAAATACTCAGTCAGGTTTTCGTAAAAAGTATTCATGCGAAACTGCACTGCAACTTTCACTTTGTAAATTCAGGTCTGAATTGGACAATGGTAACTATTTAGTAGTAGTATTCCTTGGATGGACCCGAAAACTAATTGACTGGCGCCCAAGAGAAGACAAACGCAGCAGAGGACGACAACCAACACGCTGGATGGACGACATTAGACGAATATCCAAGAAATGGCAACAAGAAGCACAGAACCGTGAAGAGTGGCGAAAAATGGGAGAGACCTATGTCCAGCAGTGGACAGAAGAGGTTGCATGATGATGATGATGAGTATACCTTGATCTAAAAAGAGCGTTTGAAACTATTGGTCGTAATATACTTCTCACTAAATTAGAAGGCTATGGTATTTGAGGAAATGTTCTTGAATGGTTTAAAGATTACTTATTGGATAGAAAGCAACAAGTGGGGATTGATGATATTACTTCTTCTGCAATTAGTGTTAATATTGGGGTACCTCAAGGTACTGTCTTAGGACCCCTTTTGTTTATATTGTATGTAAATGATATAAACTTGTTTGTTAAATGTGATTTCGTTAGTTTGTATGCAGATGACACCCTACTTGCATGTTTTGATTCAAACTTAGAAAATGCTGCATCTAAAATGAATTCAGCATTGCAGTCTGTTAATAAATATTTAAAGATCAACAAACTAAAGTTAAATATGTTAAAAACAAAGGCTATGATAATGACAACTAAATACAAATACTCAAGTATTGATATAAATACTATTAATCTTGAAATTGCCAATGACAAAATAGAAATCATCAGAACAATCAAGTACCTTGGTTTCAATTGGATAATTTATTGCCTTTTAATGACCATTTTAATTACATATTAAAATGGAATGAGAATCATTCTTGGTGGAAGCAGATTTACACCTATAGCAAGAATGCTTAGCATGCTGCAGTGGGTTTTAGTTCAACAAAGGGTCTTTTACCTTACAATGGTGTTCATTTATAAAATTCTAAATAATTTGGCCCCTGCTTACTTTTGTGAGTTTATTACACGGAATTGTGATATTCGCAATTACTTTACTCGAGGTAAATGCAATTTACACATTGTGAAAACAAAAAGGACGGCTACAACAAACTCTTTGTTGTTTAAGGGTTGTGATCTTTGAAATAAGCTTTCTCAAACAGTTAAAAGTTTTTGATCTATACAAATGTTTAAAAGCAAATTAATGTTGTTGTTAATGAACCATATTAAAAGCACCAATAGTTAGGTAGTTGTTTTGTAGTCATGTTTTTATGTTATATATTATTGTTTTATATTTTTTAATAAGTGTAGGTACTATATTTTAAGTATAATTGATATTATTTTCTTATGTATTAATGTTATAAATTGATTAATTTTGTTTGTATTAGGGCTTTCGCTATTTTTGAATAAATAAACTTCTTCTTCTTCTTATTTTACCCTTCATAATCAACTGCAACAACTAGTACGTATCATTTCTACGTATGTGCTTCAAATTTCTAAGTATGTGTCTGTCTTTCGCCTTCTAATAGTGGTCAAAAGTTATCTGTCTCTTCCCATTCTGTGCAACACCATTTAGTTTGTAATATAATCGTTCCATGGTATCTTCAAAATTCTCCTAAAAAGCCACATCTCAAAAGCTTCCAGTTTTCTCATTAAGTCAACATTAACAGTCCAGGCTTCAACACCATAAAGAAGAATAGAGTGGATATAACATTTTACCATCCGATATCGAATTTGCAGATTGAGTCTTTGGTTACTTAGAAAGTTCCTCATCTTCAAAAAGGCTGCTCTTGATTGCTGTATTCTTGAGCAAATTTCTGATTTCGCATTCAGACCTTCCGTAATCCAGACTCCTAAGTATTTCGTTTTGTCCACTTGCTCAATATCTTCATTTTTTATCTGGATCCTTGTAATAACTTTGCCCTCTTAGTGATAACCATGGTTTTTGTTTTCTTTATGTTTATTGTTAAACCAAACTGTTCCCCAGTTTCACAAATTGTTTATTAATACTCAAAAATATATTTTTTTCAAACGTCACAAAAGTATTAATTTTTGTGATGTGCTTGACAATAAAAATGTTACTTTTACGCCTAGACATAAAAATAAAGCACTTTTACGACTAGGCACAAAAGTGTAAAAGTCAAAAGCTCAAAAGTTTCATAAACCGCAGTGGACTAGGTAGGAAACAATCCTTCGGTTAGTCTTTGCAGTAGACAAAATATCTGGAGGAATACGCGATGCCGTGGGATCTTTGGAATCTTTAAAGAAAATACTTTAAAGATAAACTAATACTTTCAAAAAACACAGATAGGGACACATATTGTCATCACAAATTTTTGTTTTATTTTATTTTCTAAGTAAAGATTTGCAACCTGTCCTGTTTGGACAATTATCAAATTTGATAATTTAAATAGAGAAATTAACATGAGCGAAAAATACCTGCCAGTGCTAATAATTTAAATAAAATTAATTTAACAAAAAATTTCTTATATTCCAAACAATTTACTTATGAAAATCTATCTGGTAAGTCAAAGTGTTTGTATCTCTTAAGTCTTCTCACTTTCCTGCTCTTGTTCAGTAGGTTTATTGCACTAAAATTTGGGTGAATTTTTAACCGCTTTAAATGCCTATTACTACACTTTTTTTATTTCTTTGCCCAAAACACTCACTGAGAGATCACGATATATGACTTCATTAGGGACGCAGTATGGTGCATTAACAATCTTTCTAAGGACCTTTGATTGGAATCTGTGCAGTATTTGTATATTAAATTCGCTTGCACACTTTCACACTCCCACAGTTGAAAGCAATAGGTCCAGATAAGTTTTGGAATTACTTTATATACTACTAATTTATTTTCTTGTAATAAATAGGTAAAAGAAATAAATTAGACTTACTCACAATCAATTTAATTTTACTACCAAAAAACGATCGGTTTCTCTTTCTAAAATTTGTAAAACATCTTCAGGCCAAACGGTACAAAGTAAATTAAATGCTAAAATTATAAAAAGCCCATATTAGGGTGCTGTTTTATAGAGATATAGATCAAAAAAGTTATAGTAATTATGCCAATATTACATGTCTGTGTTTATTAATATGCATAAAATTGATTTAGCAGACAAAGTGAAAACCCACAAATTGTTAAGAGATAATCTATTAAATTGTAATATATTAGAAATAAACAAAATACTACTTAAATGCCGGTACAAGAATTCACATAGTTCATGACACATAGTTCAAACTATCCTGTATTGCTGATAATGGGTGATCTTCGGTCAATGTTGTAACTGTCTGACAATTAACGAGGAAGTTTCTTGAGGGGAGAGATGTTAACAAATGAAATAGAAGTAAGGTATATGTGATTGTTTGTTAAATGAAAGTGATGTTTTATATTATTTAAATTATTAAAGTTACTTTTATTTTATTCAAGAGATATATTTCAAAAATGTGTGTTAATTTATTGAAATTTTTTACAGAAAGAGGACAATGAATGAAATTAGTTGTACTATTTTGTGGGTGTGCAATTTCTTTGACTTGTAATTATCAAATGTTTTGGATGAAAAGCATTTAATTGGTGTTTGGCAGAAAATTGTGATGTCAAATGTTAAAATTATAAAACTAAAACACAATTAGGGACAAACAGAACACAATTAAAAGGACAAAACAGACACAAAACTTTTAAAAAGGGAGGCTTATTTTTACTACATCACTAGGTAGGAGAGGAACTGGTAAAAATTGAGTTGTTTTGTTGTCTACTAGTATTTTAAGAGGTAAATTTGACAAGCTAATGTAGGTTAAAGTGTGATAAATCTTCTTCTATTTCTAAACTTAACTAGTTTTTGAAACCAACAGACCTTAGTAGTTAAACAATTAAATGAAAATGAAATTTTAAGCTAGTGTGTATAATATTGGCATACTTTTAACAATCACTAGATGAATTAAATTTAACTTTAAAATTTAAATGTGACAATCGAAATAATTGAAATAATTTTTATATAACAAATTTTGAAAAATTTTTTAAGAAGTCAGAATTACAAAACAAACGGTGAGTATTTGGTAACGAAATATTAATCCAAATATGTAATAAGTATACAAATTAAAAAAAAAAAAAAATTTGAGAAATCTTATTGTCGGCGTAGATGAGCCATCTGTAATGGTATGTTTAAAATTTTCATTTTAGTTTTATTATATTAATGTGAAACCAAGAGAAATAGATAAAATGGTTTATAGCAACAAATTCAATAAATTAATTGAGTTATCCAGAATTCTGGATTCTGATTTAGTATCTGATTCGTTAAAATCAATAATTATTGGAGATATGTGCTGGCATTAATTTTTTTGGCTGTCTCCCAGTATTCGTTAATGATATCTTCTGCATGTCTTACATATTCCTTCCATTTTTAAATTCCTTCCTTAAAAATTTAACCACAATTATTATCCAATTATTATCTTCGAATTTTAGTACGCTTGAATTACCTGTTTTCTAGTATAGTATTTAACCTAGGTGCTATTATTATTTTTTAGAATAATTTAAAACTTACTTCACGAATGGCAGAAACTGGTAATAAAGTTGTCCTAGCTTATTTTTCTAATTGAAAATAATTTAATTATTTTAATATTAGTCTTTGTTCATTCTCGGTATATCTCGGCATATTTAAAATATTTTTATGACAATAAATACAAAATTAAATTTTCGCTGTAAAATGTCTGAAAATACTAACCTGTCATGAAAATTATCATTTTATCAGTTGACATTGTCAAAGAGTACTGTTACTATCGAGACCATCTGCATCAAATTATATTTATGCGCATCATTGATTAGATATCTATTTAGCGTACTCTAAACTCCAACCAACTATATATCCGTAAGTAGAATTCGCTTTAATATGCAAATACCCGTGAACGATACATAATTTTCTAAGTTCTATGTATAATAATCACAGACTCACGTTTTTTTCTGTCACTTCTAGCTAAATGCGTTAGAGAGAATTCAAACAACTATGACGCACTGAAAGAAGGGTTTGCGATGGACTATACATTGTATAAGTATTATTTTTAAATTTCGTACGAAATTAGGCACGATTTCCTTTTTTTTTTCTAAATATTAAATTTATTTCATACAATAAATATAATTATGTAATATACTATTTTAAAATAAGACGTTTTCACACCTGAAAGATTGAGCTATACGAATGGTTAAAAAATTAGCTTTGAACGGTAATTGCACTTTTATTATTAAAGTTTCGTTTTTCAAGATTTTTTTCCATTCGACGTTCTTGTTCAGCAGTTGTCCGATTTTTTTTATAGTCCATTGTTGATATTCCGCTCGCCGCCACTGTCTGCACCGGTCTCCCACACGAAAAAGAAGAGTGTGAAGTGTCTGCCGAACGAAAATCGGCGGAAAGTGATCCTCTAAAGTGATTTATCATTTCCTTTCCAGGACCCTCCCTCAACCCCTTATTCTTTCTACTGCTCGTCTTGGATAAAAACCTATTGATATTTATTCCGGAAAACACGCAGCAAGAAATATAGGCATGACGGCTGAAAAATTGGGATTTTACTTCGCAACTTTTTCAAACGAAGTGCTACTACTGCTCGATTTAGACCAGTAAATATGTCGGGGAAGATAAATGGGCAGAGGAAGAGGCTATTTATACTATTTTATTATTCCTTCTATAAGCTAGTAAATATTAAAAAAGAACACAATACCCTTTTTTAATTTACGCGGATCATCGTCGACGTGTTAGGCCGCACAGCAACGTTCTAAGAAGAGACAGTTTAAATTATTGCAGTTATTACATATTAGGTGATATAGTTAAATTCAAATGGCAATTATTTTTCTCACTTAAGCTTGGATTATAGACAAAATGTCTTTTTTAACTATTTTGCCTATTGTAGGTTTTTTTGCAAATTTTCTTTGTCTCGTAAAATCCGCATATTTGTGCATATGACACTGTCATTATAGATGCTATTCAGACTATTATAACTTAAACTTTATATAGTTAAGTTTGGGTCAATATTAAAATTTTTAATTGTTGTAATATTTTACAATTTTGATCATAAAATTATTCATAACGTAACATGGACTTCTCCGGTAATAAAGTAAAAAATCAGGTAGATCATGTCCTTATAGGAAACAAACTTGATAAGGTGATAGTCCCATTCAGGAGTTACAGAGAGAGCAGATACCAACAGTGACCATATACTGGTAATAGGGAGTTTTTGTAACTACCTAACGTAACGTATCTCCCTATACGTAAAGAACTAACGTATCGAAGAAGATAAACGTTAAATTGAGAGTTAAAGTTCTGCACGCAACGTAACGATGGTGTTGCCCTCATCGAATTAGTGATTAACTAATAAATTGTCAGTGCCAGTCTTGTCCTTGTCATTTAATCCTATTTTTGATATTTAAAATAAATAACATATATTTTTTTGAACAATTTTTAATTTTTGAGATGGACGCGATATTAAATGTAGGTGCCTTTATTGGTGATGAAGAAGACGAAGACATAGAAGATGCCCTTCTTCTCCACATCTATCTTGCACGAAAATACGGCCGCTTCAATTTTGATACCATGTCTAATATAATTGTAAAAATATTTTTCGCTTTTCGATTAAATTCCATCTTCATTGCTGAAGTGAAGTCGTTTTCTACTGCTTTCCATTATTTATAAAAATCAAAACAAATATACTTAACCACAAATGTGAAAAAACACGTACCACGTGTGCTTATGAAATGTGGATATTGAAATTTTGGTAATCAGGTAAGATCCCCTTGTGCATTCGGTTACCTTCGGCTCGATAGGGATGAGTATGAACGTCACGTACCAGCCCGTTACGTTAGGTAATACATATCTAGATACGTTAGTTCAATCATTAATGCGCATGCTTATATGTCAAAAAGATACGTTACGTCTACGTATTTGCTTGCACAAAAACTCTCTAATGGCAAAATTAAAACAGGAATTACTAATATTGTTCTGAAGCTATTTTCTTGTGGCATCTTAAAGCAATTACTATTTATATTGAGAATAAGCCATAAAGTTTTAATTTCCACTTTGGAAATCGTTATGAAAATACCAATTGTAAAATAATAATAGTTACCAATAATTCCAACGTCTCTTAGAGACAAATTAAATTCATTATTAGAGCGACTTCAAGAGAAACAGGTAGTAAACAGACTAAAGGAAGAAATAAATAAACGGCTGGAAAATCCAGTCATGCAGAAAATAGAAAAGGAATAAGCAGACCATACAAACAGACATTTGGAAAGTAACGGCAAAGTATACAGGAAGAATACATATTGTCAAGTCATATCGAACACAGTCGTCAAGACTGGGTCGATAAAAACTATAGAAATGCTTTGGCAAGAAAAAACCGGGTAAAAGTAAAAGGAGACAGAAAAAATACTTAAAACATAAATGAAAATTATGTAGGTAAAAGAAGAAAAGTTAGCCTACTTCTAGTTTTTGGTAAACTGTAATTATTTTTAGTAACGTTTTCAACAATTAAGTCGTACAATAATTGTATTAATTCGTGATTATCATGTTTTATTGCTTAGAATTAATTTTAAGTAGAAATGAATTTGAGTGTAAAGCAAAGAATTAAAATACTCATGATAATTGGGTATGAAGACAAATCGCGAACTCAGATGGAAGTGTGTAATTTATTTAATGATAAATCTCCAGAAATACCCATCACGCAGTTAACAGTAAGATTAAAAAGAAATTTCAAGAAACTGGTACGGTTGAAAATCCACGCAAATCAGGTCGTCCCTCTGTAAATTATGTTACAACATTAGATGTTCTACTTGCTTTTGAAGAAGATGCGCACACTTCTGTTCATGAGGTTAGTAGTGATCTCGATGTTTGCAAAACAACAGTACACAAAGTACGTAAAAGTAAGTAAAGTAAGTAAAATGCACAGTTGTACAGGAATTAAACAAGGATGATCCAGATAAAAGAATACAATTTTGCGAAATAATGATGTATAACAGCCACCGAAAAACTCTGTTGGTTCAAAATATTATTTTTTCTGACGAGGCTACATTCAACTTAAATGGTGAGGTCAACCGTCAGAATTGTAGATACTGGGCAAAAGACAACTCCAACTGGATGCGGGAACATCATACACAATACCCCCAAAAGGTAAACGTATGGGCTGGCATTGTAAGAAATAAAATCATTGGATAAAAGTTTATGGTTTCAATAGGATGGTGCGCCTCCGTATTATGCTTTAGATGTTCGAAGGTAGCTAAACGAAATTTTTCCGAACAGGTGGATTGGAAGAATATTGAATGGCCAGCGAGATCGCCAGATCTCAATCCTTTGGATTATTTTATGTGGGGTCATTTAAAGAATGTTGTTTATAAAACGTAACCTGCAAATATTGGAGACTTAAAAACAATAATTCGTATAGAAATAAACAATATTTCTCAAGAAAGCATCAACAAGGTTCTAGAAGAATTTGTACAACGTTTGGGTTACTGTCAAATACAACAAGGGCTACAATTCAATCATTTAAGATTAAGTCATGTATTAATTACTGGATTACTTTTAAGTTATTTATTATAATTTATTAATATTATAAATCAATAAAAAATATAAATTTTCTAAGCGCATATCTCTTAAATTATATCCGTTAGACCCCCAGTATTATACTTTTTTGGAATCAGCTCATTTTTATCGATCTAAAAATGTCCTTAAATATAGGGTGTTACATTAAAAAAAAACGATGAAATCATCACTGTAATGTGTATCACCTTGTATAATGAAATTTTATTGTAAAATGTAGAACATTAAATTTAAAAATCGACGTGTTTTCGACTCTTTTAAAAAGGCTTTTCATTTAGGAAATATCGAATTTATTCCATAGTTTACGAACACGCTGTACAATCTCTAATGGTATATTGTCAGACTGTTCTTTATAATTATTGTGATATCTAAGTGGTACTAAGTTTTAAAATTTACAATTTAGACCAATAAAAAATATTTTATGTCTGTAAATTTTTAATGATGTTTTGTCTAATCCTAATAACACTGATAGTTTTCACAAAATATTGGGTTTCTAATAAAAAAATAATAAATGATCTTGTAATTATTGTACCTGTAAATCATGTATTTCATAAATATTGCCATGCATCATGGTAGTTTACCCTGTTTTTACATTATGACCTGTTACTGACCATAAAGATTTTTTTTAGCCTATTCTCTATCCTTCCATTGTTGGATGTAGGTCTCCCCCAGTTCTCTCCATTTTTCCCTATCTTGAGCTGTTCTCTGCCATGTGGGACCTTCTTGTTTCCTGATGTCATCTTTCCACCTCATCTGTGGTCTGCCTCTTGATCTCTTTGCATTGTATGGACGCTACGTTCCGATGGCATTGTTCCATCGTCCGTCTTGGAGACGTTCATTGTGTCCAGCCCATTTTCATTTCAGTTTTGCTGCTTGTTCTATCGCGTCTACTGTCTTTGTTCTGGTTCTGATCCACTGGTTACGATTTCTATCTCTAAGTGATATACCCATCTTTTTCTCTCCATCGCTCTTTGTGCCTTCCTTATCCTATCCAAATTGGCCTGTGTAAATGTCCATGTCTGTGCTCCGTAGATGAGCACCGGTATTATACAGGAGTTATATACCTTGCTTCGTAAGTATAGAGGGATTGTTTGGATTTTTAGAACGTAAGTTTGCTGAACGCTGCCCATCCCATTCTTACTCGTCCCGATATTTCGGCTGTTTGATCTCTGTTAGCTCTGATTGCTTGTTCTAGATAGATATACTCATTTACCTGTTCTATTTTTTCTGTTTGTATTTTTATTGTCTCTTGGTCTTCCGTGTTTGTCATTACTTTTGTTTTATTGAAGTTAATTTTTAGACCTTTTTGAAGTGATTTTTCATGAAGTTCATTCAGCATTAATTCTAGTTCTTGTTCCAAGGAGATCAGGAGTATATCATCCGCATATCTAAGGTAATTTAGATACTTTCCGTTAATACATATTCCTCTGTTTTCCCAATATGTTGATTTTATTATATCTTCAAGGGTCAAGGTAAACAGTTTAGGTGAAATTATATCGCCTTGTCGGACACCTCGTTTAACTTTTATATTATCCGTTATTAATTTGTCGTGCAGAATTACGGTCATGGTTGCGTTTTGGTAAATATCATGTATCAATTGTCGGTATCTTGAATCTATGCTACTATTGACCAGAGCTTCTTCCACCCCCCAGTGTTCAATGCTGTCAAAAGTCTTTTCATAATCTATGAATGCTAAGTACAGCGGAAGGTTGTATTCATTGGTTTTCTCAATTAAGATTTTAAGCGCATGTAGATGGTCAATTGTGCTGTATCCTTTCCTGAATCCGGCCTGTTCCACTGGTTGGTAGTTATCAAGTTTATAGGTTAGTCGGTTGTTTATTATTCTTGTGAAGGTTTTATATAGTTGTGACAAAAGGGAAATAGGACGGTAGTTATTTAGGTCTGTTCGGTCTCCTTTCTTATGTATTAAGATTGGAGACCGAACAGACCTAAACAACTACCGTCCTATTTACCTTTTGTCACAACTATATAAAACCTGCACAAGAATAATAAAGATATATAAAAATATAAAGACCATAAAGATATATAGTTTTAATTGAATATCAACCCATTGTGTTGTCGATTCAGCCTTTTAGTTTTGCTGTGGCGTTTTAACAATCATCCCTTCACTGGCTCAAGCGCGCCATCCCGCATATCCCTGTATTTTTCCAAGGAATATTAATTATTGTGAAAATCCTGCTAAGGTTCAGGCTAGACAAGCCGTAGTGTTAGTTTAGCAGGATTAAGGGCACTACCACAACAACCCGAGATATTTCAATGTAAAGTTAGTGCCATGTTTAGTGGGAGCAAGATTGACTGACCCACTTAAAATACGCAATTTCCATCCGGTTCGGAGCATAAATCTCATTCTCAAGACAAAGCCAATTTCATTTCGGCGGGACCAGCAGCTTGTAGACGGACGCCGCAGGCCGCCCCCGGCTGGAATTGGGAATTCTGGCTCGGGACAAGGATCCGGCATGCAACTCGACGAACTGGAGGACGGTTTCGTGTCTTGAGTAAAAATGCAAAGTCAAAACATTTAATAATTAGGAATTTATTAAATCGGAAGTTTTTTGAAACAGGATTTTCAAATGTCCTACATTTTTTGCAATACTTGATTTAGTAACATTGAAGCAGACAAAATAATTATTTTACACAAATTATTTGTGATTGAACAAGGGTGAAGTACAAAACGAAATAACGATTTTTTTTTAATAGATCACCCTGTATTTTAATATTTAGAAATGTTGTATTTATAATACTCTTTCATTTTCATATAGCATCCCATATACCTAAACTCATTATTTTCCGAGATATTTTAAGTTTTCTTCAAATTTCGGGAATGCATTGAACTATAAAGTACATTGTAAAGAACATTGAAGTATAAATAAGTATTCAGAGCCATATTTCTTAACATTTTTTTTTATTTAAATAAATAAAGTCGCATCCACCCAAAGGTTATTAGCGACATTCCTGTAACATTAATTATAATAATATTAAAGTTAACACTTGTAACAATCAATCATTATAACAATTATCTAGCGGACCAACTCGACATCGAGTTTTTTAAATTAAATTTTTATTTTGCGAGAAAAATATACAATATATACAATGACCGGAAGTAAAAATATTTTTATCAATAACTCAAAAACTATAAATGATAATTTCGTGAACTTACATTTTGGAACTCTACGTTGAATTCTCTATTGATTTGACTAATAAAAACGAAACCGGAAGACGACCTCAAAACCGGAATGCAATTTTTAGTTCATCAAATGTCGACATGGATATCATTTAGCGGTTAATTTTGCATGCTGATCACGAATCTGGTGTCAGATTTGCTCTATCTTGACGTTTTATGCGCGTTTCGGGTCACTTCCGGCGTCGGATCGTAACCGGAAGTACACATTTAGATTCGTCTCGACGAGACCTTTCGATCCATATATACATTGTGGGGTCTAAAACTTTTACTAAGTTAATTAACTAAAGTAAATTTTAACTTCCGGTCATCTCAAAACCGGAAGTAAATTTTTGTACCAAAAGTATATCTTGACAATCTCATTAATACTAATAATATTTCGAAAAATTATTTTAATTATCTAATCTGGTTTTTAAGTAAAGTGGTGGACAAGAAAAGGACTTAGCGTTTTAGTATATAAGATTACAATTTGTGAACAATTGAACATTTGTAACAATTAATTAAGTTTTGTGTAACATATATACATTTTAAGTAACCTAATAAATTGTTCAGAACTAAACTTTTGTTGAGGAGTGCTTTCAGGGTATTTGGCAAATTGTAAGACTGTCTTTGATTTACATATTTAGGACAGACTATCAAGAAGTGCTTTATACTATCTACTGTATTGCATATTTCGCATTTTGGAGATTCACTATTTGAGAAGAGATAGGCATGAGTATACCTACAGTGTCCAAGTCGTAGACGTGTAATAATAGTTTGGCATCTTCTACTTCTGGCTGTGGACTTCCATGAAAAAATATCACTTTTGATGGTTCTGAGTTTCGAACTAGAGTCATTCCACTCCCGATTCCACGTACTTAACACCGTATTTTTAAAATAAACTTTTAGATCGCCTGCGACACTTCGACAATCTGTTTCTGATATGTCACTGGTGACAGCTTTACGCGCACTACTATCTGCTTCTTCATTCCCTTCTATGCCTATATAAGATGGTATCCATAGGAAGGGGACTTCTCTGAAATTTTCTTGAGCTTCCATTCATTTGGCCCTGATAATTTTCTCAATGGGGTAATTAGGGTATACATTTTGCATAGCTTTGACTGCACTGAGAGAGTCAGAAAGGACTAGACAACAAGGGATGTTTTTAATTAATGTTGGCTTAACTGAGATGTGTCACTTTCCGCTTCCGATACCTCGCTGTTGATATAATTAAGGATTGTTTTCTTTATGGACGTGAATTTACTTTTTATGGATCTTTCCTTTAAATGGGGATAAACTTGACTGAGCATATGGAACAAAGCTGGTAGGTATGTGGTATATTCTTGAATTATGGTTATAGGATCTGCTGACCCCGGGATATTAATTAGGCACATGTTAAGTTGATCAACGTTTAGAGGGAAACGTAGAGGGTGACTTTCTATGAAGTTTTTCTGCTTTGGACTTAAGGTGGTGGAAAAATGTAACATTCTTTTGAAGATGGATCTGCTTCAGGTGAAATAATTTCATCAAAGTTTCTTTTTGGTTGATTAATTATGTGACTGTCCTTATTTGATGCATCTACTTTGTTCGATATCTCCGGGATATTAGAAATAGACATTTGCTCACACTGAGAAGAGTTTGTGTCATTGGATGCTTGCAAGGATATATTTGTTGCACTGGATACCGAAGGGAAGATCGAAGGTAGGAGAGGAGCCGGCCGCAAACAATTATCCTGGTTAAGGAATATTAAAGAATGGACAGGAATACACAATACAGGCGAGCTGTGTCACGCCGCCAAGAACAGAATTCTAGTAATGAGATAGTCGCCTACGCACTTTGGTGTATGGCATGTTAAGAAGAAGAAGGATACCGATACTTCATTGTTTTGGTTGAGGTTAAGTTAAGCTAGTGGTTCGGAGTACTGTGAAGCGATGTGTCCTGGCTTCTTGCATCTAAAGCAAACTAAACTGTCTTGAGAAATGAATATTCTATGTCGTGTTGTCAAAAACAAGAGTAAATGACTCTGGTAGTGTTAGATTATGAGGACTGATAAAGATTTGTCTTCGAAAACTAAGGATGTGATTGTACTCAGGCATAGAAGTACTTATTTTGAGGAAGGTCATAGGGGAGACAGGAACTATGCCGATTTTTTGTAACTCATTGATTAGCAAGTCGTGCGGTATTAAAGGACATACGCCGGAGAGCACAAGTCGTTCCGCTGGTGTAACTAACCCTCTTGCTCTGACAATTTCACCTTGTATTTCTATTTGACCATGATTATTCATAAAATCGTCCACTATTTGTTTATTGGATAAATACATATGCGATTATTAGATAATCTAGAAGAGAAGATTATATTTTTCGGTTGAATTATATTTCCAAGTGGAAGAAGGTAGTCTTGAAGTTTGGTGTTTTCTAAGGCACTTAAGATAATTGCTTGGGAATTTAAAGGAAATTGCACTCTCGACGCTGCCGAACAGTATGGCTGTGATATGTTTATTTGATTTTGATGGTCTTGTATTGTAGAACTGTTGTGTGATTCCATGTTTAAATTCATTTCGATAAACGTTTGTGAAAAGTAAGTCCGACCCTGTATACCTGCTAAAACAGGTATATCAGTCTTTACTAAAAGCGGTTATTTGCTGGTAAAACTGGATTTGTTTGGATAAAATGGATTTGTTTTACTGGTAAAACTGGATGTTATGTAAAGAGTTTGTACACTTACAGTTTATTTCAACTTATCACTAAGATTCACAATTTATAACTTACATTAAACTTTGTTAATATTAAAAATATTCGGAGCCCATATTGAATACAACATTATAGTTATCGACGCAGAACCGAACTCCTTTATTAACATTTGTAAGTTAATTTTATTAAAAGCCTTTCTTATTTTATTTTTCATATCATTTTGCTTCTGGTATACACGGTCTTTTATATAGCCCCATACGAAAAAATCTTTTTTGGAGAATTCCGGTGTTCGCGGTGGCCAAACATCACGGTCGTAGTTGGTCCTCCCTGTCTATCTTTGTAATCTATTAATATGTAATGAGCATCTATCGCATATTCCAGTGTTTTTTTCTAAAAAGAAATTTAACTCAATCATATTCTGCAATGTTTCTTTGTACATTATTTCGTAAGGACTTAGGGATTATACTTTTGTAGTCTGATCCATCAAATGTTCAACCAGTTTACAGGATTGCTGTCAATGTTTTTCTTTGTCTTGCTCATTTCTCTTCGAATTATTATTTCAAAAATATCCTCATTAGTCATTTTACTGCAATGAAATTCTTTTTACTACTACAATTTGTCAAATGTTAAAATCAGCGTCGTTTGACAAATATGGATGGCCTTAAACCAAAAACTTTTGATTTATGTTCAAGGTGCTTTGTTAGGCTTCTTCCATCTGTGAGTTCATTCCACATATAAAAATATCCAGAATCTTTCTCAAAACCATGCACTCCAAATTGTAGCAGTAGAGGTGTCGTTTGTTACAAACAGTTGCAGGCATCTAAAACTGTTAATACTGGGAAGAGTGAAGCTTTTTGCAAATCCATACAGCAAGCATCATTCTTTTGATTTTATTTGGAAACTCGTAATCTTTTATGCAATATTCTCAATATTCAATAATCTTCAAGTATTCTTTTATTTTCCTTGCTCAAATCAGGGTTAGATATTTTAATTTTGTATTAATCACAACATTTGCATATATCTTTCTTAGGAAAGTAAAAATACAAGTTCAGTTTTTACTGAATGTTTATCTATGAAAGTATTGGACGTATCTGATTTTTAGAATATTTTTCAACATAGAATGCATACATTTTTTATAGGTTTAATGATTCGCACATATAGTTCCTGCCTGGCTTATAATGGCTTTGGTATTAAGGTAATGACTAGATATATGTTGCATAACATAGTTTTTCGTGTAGGACAGTCTTTTTATTCGTTCAAATTTATTGCTTGATTCTAAGTGATACTTATTCTCTGAGAAAATCTCTGAGTTGTTTCATCCTTTCGTAGGCTTATTTACTATAATGTATTCTTATGTATCAAGCCACACAAGAATGTATTTTGTCTCTTAAAATCCCTCATTTTTCAAAACGATTAAAACAAACACCTTATTATAAATCAAAAATCCTTATTATAAATCAAAATTCAAATGACAGACAAGGGACCATTATTTTCGATTTGCCTAATAATTCCCCTGACACGATGCATCATCCTTTGGACGACCTCGGTGTTAATTTCTCTAATTTTTATATATATGCGGCGTCTTAACTGTTCCTGATTTTGTGCTTCCCATCCGTTATTATAGACTTTCCGACTTAATATTGCCCAGAACTCTTTAATTAAACGAGCCTGAGGTAGGTTGGGGGGATTGTCTGCTTTCGGTACAAAGGTAATGTTGTTAGTTTCGTACCAGTCCCTTGTGATCCTCGCGTAATGACATGAAGCAAGATCTGGCCAAAAGACTATTTGATCATTTGCATGATGTGTGTTCACAAACTGAAGCAATTTAAAGAGACATCTTTGAATATAAATATTTGCGTTTATATCTTCGCCTCGAACAACACCAATGTAGGGCTGTGAGATAAAGCCAGCCTCTGAAATTGCACACCATACCAAAATTTTGTCCTCAAATTTTTTCTTACTTTTGAATTTTATTTCATCAGGTACATTTTCGTAATCGTTCGTATAAAACCCATCGTTACCCTTTATCTCAGAGTTGGAAAAAGTAAAATATTTTTCATCGTCCATCACGATCAACTTGTTGACAAATGCACTCGCCTTAACGCGCGGCAACATCTCAGAATTCTCTCTAATTGATCCTCTGTGTATTTTGGAGCTTTTCTTCTTTTCCGGTAGATAATATTGTTACTCGATAGGGTCCTGTAGTCTTTCCAACATGAAATCTTCTAGCCAGTTTTCGCTGTGAGACCCCAATTTTGTTCTCAGCTGCTTCAATCAGTCTTGCCCCTTCTTCACATTCTCTGATTGTGCGATAAATTGTCGATTTGCTTATGTTTTGATCTCGCTAAGTATTAACAATATCTCTTTTCGACATTCGCCCAACCATATTATAAACACCTCGACGAATAATAATTTTATAAGACATTTTGCAGAGCACAAACCAAAATATTCTGCTTTGTTTATTAAATGTCAATAACTGATGACATTTTAATTCCATGGCCTTTTTTGTTAAATGCATTTTGCTTCTCAATCAGACCAGGTAAATTTTTTCCCAAAACTTTAGGACCATACGTTACTCTTTATTCTACAGGAACAAGGAGTATGTTAAAATGTTTTACCTTCGACAATGTCTCCCCTCTTTGACACTAATCGCTGTCGGGCTTGCTTTACTGAAGTTTGCTTATGTTAAAAAGGAGTTCTAATTCCACTGATAGTAATATACAGTAATTCCCTGATATTTACTGATAAAAATGTAGTCAATCCAGTATTTACTGATAAAATATCGACTTTTAGTAAGGTGGTTGTAAAAGCACCCACACAATTTCCAATAATAATAACTAATTAAGAATCATTTAAAGTCACTAATAACACTTGTAACTCATGTACCTTTTTTCAATGAATAAAAGAATTTTTCAGACATTAATGATCGAAACTGCACTAAACAGGGGTTTATACAAAAGGAAACATGAACAAACAAGAATGGCAACAAAAATATACTTGTTAAAAAAATATCAGTAACAAAATATAAAGATGCAATATTCTTTTCATCTAAACATCAATTTTGTACCGAGTAAAATATTTTGGACTATCAAGAGAACAGAGATAAAGGAAACGACCTCAATTATTTTTTTGCTTTTCGTTACCACAATAAGCGTAATCTACTCTCAGAACTTTTTAGTACTCCATTAGAGTAAAACATGAAGGAAAACTGCGCGAAATGCCACGTGTAGTGGCAGCCTTAATTGAAATATCCAATTCCGCATCCGTGGGTTGTTCGGGGACGTTAACGGGACAGGGGAAGCCGTAATAGAGCATATTTGAGATTTCATAACGCATTTCGCAGGAGATAGGAATGTGCGTGAGTTGGAATGAGGAATTTCGCTCATGTGCCTTAATAATGTTCCCACTAGGGAATTAAGTGTAGACCACGATATCGCGTTGAGACACGAGATTCTTGTTTTTATCACGACAACATACAGTTACATTTGTTACGGGAATCGTTGCTGCGGGGCTTGCGACGCAAAAATGTAGGTTATGGTTGGACGGGGGATTTACATTACGTCTCAAAAGTTTCTTTTGCCGGTCGATAGTAGAAGAGAAATGTTATATGGGGTACATATAAAAATAAAGCATTACAAAACATCTGTATGATCACTATTTAACAGCTGGTGATAAATATTTATATAATATCAATGAAATCGTTATTTTGGGCCATGTAATCGCTTATTTCTACAATGTGAAAACCACTTATAGAATAAAATTGTTTGTGTCCTTTTTATAGAAAATAATAAAAAACTCTGGGACACGTTAACTTTTAAATTTAAATGTGCGCTTTTTAAACATAAATTTAAATGTACAGGGGATCCACGAAAGTCTGGCATAGTACATAATCCTTATTTTTAATGAAACACTCTTTATATTTTTATGTTTTTAAAAGATTCCTAACAACCTGATTTCTACGAACTATATGATGTAGGGTCTATAATGAATAATACAAGGTGAAATTTTAAAATTAATAATTTATTACGTGTTTTCGTATTATTTTAAATAAGCTAATTACAGACAATAAACTTCTACTCTAAGGTTCAGTATATTGAAGGAAATTTCTGTTTAGTAACCATGTTAACATTTTTTGTCATGAATAGGTACAAAACTGTCTAGATAGTCTGATAATTAAACTAAATCGGTAAATAATGCGGATTGTTATCAATCAGTGGATGGTGTGTTGAAATTTTACATTAAAATAATAAATTCCTAATTGAAAGCTAATTTCTTGCAGAAATAAAAATGAAATATTTAACTGAGACCCACCGAATTGAGATTTTAATGATGATCGGTTACGGGGAGAATTGTAGAGGTCAAGTTGAAGTAGCAAACTTATTTAATCAGAGGTATCCTTAGTTGCCTAATATTGCACAAGGTACTGTGTCTAAAATTTATGCACAATTTAGAGAATTTGGACATGTCAAACCATTAAAAAGAAAACCGAACTTCACGTCATAATAATGTGAGTCATTTTATCCATATAAATTGACTTTTGTGCAGGAGATAACAGAAGACGATCCAGATCGTAGAATGGATTTCTACGAAAGAATGATGGATAAAATAAACACAAATGAAATAGCTCTTGGCACAATTCTTTTTTCTGATGAATCAACATTTACATTGAACGGAGAGGTAAACCGACAAAATTGTAGATATGGGTCAGCGGAGAATCCTCATTGGATGCGTGAGACACACACTCAGTATCCTTAAAAGTTGAATGTTTGAGCAGGTATTATAGGAGATCATATTATTGGTCATATATTTTTAGACGGTAATTTGACAGTAGAAAAATATTTATGCATGCTAAGATCTATAAAATATTGAAGAGCAAATATCAATAGTCAGTGTAATCAAAAAAAAAATCCTTTCAAGAATCGAACAAGTAAGGAAAGCATTCATGAGCATGAAAACATTTTTGACAAGATCAGACTTTAGTCTGCAGTTTATGATGATGATGATGATGATGATAATGATAGTGTGTTTGGCATGGAAACTAGTCCTTTTGCCACAGATTTTTAAATGATTTATGTTATGTTTATCAATTAAAAACTTGATTGTACTAAATTTATATTATATATCCGGATGCATATAAGTGATTACATATGTAGTCTGCAGTTCAGAATTAGAATGATTAGATGTTACGTTTTTCCTTTCTTACTGTATGGCTGTAAAATTTGACGATGGACTCTGAAATAGAAAAAAGAATAGAATCCTTTAAGATGTATATATACAGACGAATGCTGAGAATTTCATGGGTACAAAGAGTTACTAATGTTGAGGTACTTCGTCGCATGTGTAAACAAAAAGAATTACTTAGAATAATCAAAGAGAGGAAAATGCAATACTTGGGTCATATGTTGAGAGGCGAAAGATACGAATTACTTCAAGTTATACTGGAAGGAAAAGTACAGGGCAAAAGATCAGTAGGAAGACGCCAGAACTCGTGGCTGAAAGACCTGAAGAGATGGTTCGACCGCTCATCCGCAGAAATCTTTCGCGCAGTAGTTTCCAAAAATACAATTGCCATTTGAATCGCCAACCTTCGAAAGGAGACGGCGCCGTGAGAAGATGCTAAGAGATGATGTTCTTCCTCAGTTGGCTAACTTATATACCAATCCAATAGATTCGACCCTACCGCATGAAACTGTCTGGTTCCAGCAGGACGGTGCAACACCCCATTATGCTTTAATGGTGAGAAATCACTTGAATGGAATCTTCTTTAATAAATGGATTGGACGAAGGGGTACTATTGAGTGGCCAGCTAGGTCGCCAGATCTTACGCCTTTAAATTTTTTTCTGTGGTGTTATCGTAAGAACAAAGTATATGCAACACAACTAAGTAGCATTGAAGACCTCAAAGAAAGGATAACTACAGAAATACGGAATATTTCTCCTCAAACTTTAAACAAAGTTCGGGACGATGATTACAGGAGACTGTTTTATTGCCAACAACAAGGTGGGGAACATTTTGAGCATTTATTATAATGTAATCCAATCAATTACCTCGGGTATTCTATGAATTAATTGTCTTGAAGAAAATTATACTTAATTTTAAATTTCACCTTGTATTATTCATAATAGACCCTACATGATATAGTTCGTTGAGATCACGTTGTTAAGGAGCTTTTAAAAATATAAAAATATACAGGGTGTTTCATTTAAAATACAGATTATGGACTATGCGAGACTTGCGTGAATCACCCTGTACAGTCAAATTTATGTTTAAAAAGCGCACATATAAATTTAAAAGTTAAGGTATCTTAACGTTTTTTATTACTTTCTAAAATAAGGACACAAACAATTTTATTCCATAAGTGGCTTCCACACTGTATAATTAAGTAGACCAGGGAAGAAAGGATTTTCCTAAGACACTGTTTGGTACAGGTATCTAAAAACCGTTTTTGACAAATTTGGTAATAAAATTATATAAAAAAAAGTGGTACCACAGGCAGTACTGTAAACTAGAGGTCCATGCTATGTTTTCTTTATTTTTAAAATTTAAATAATATGTTTAAAATTGAAAAAGTAATTTTATCATTTATTTAATATTTTTATAGATTTTAATAAAACTGAAAAAGTTGTATAAAGGACACCCTGGTCATGAAAATGGACTCTTTTAATTGTTTACCATAAATACTATTTCTAAAATAGCCATAGTTAGTATGTGCTGATTTAGAATGGTCTTCCAAAATATGTAGCCCAGGGAAATAAGCTTTTTTTCGTGACACTCGCCCGGCTAGGTAACCGACAGTTGTTTTGAGTAGTATGAGCCTCTATAACAAGAACTTTCTAAGAAACAAATAAGGATAGAAACGTTTAGAAAACGCCATTTTGAAGGTTTTTATATGACTTATAAGTTTCTTCTCTTCTCAAATTTGTTTCAAACGCTTTACTTTTTGCTGATTGATGAAAAAAAAACGAAAATTTATCGTTTTTTTACCTTAATTTGTTAATAATTAATTATGTTCAAAAAATCCACTGCAGAAAATATATATTTTTGTTACAGAAGTCAATACTACTGAAAACAACTGTCGTTTGCTTGGCCGGTTCAGTGTCACGAACAGAATACTTTTTTTGCTTATTTCCCTGGTCTGCTACAGCTCTTATCATTATTAAAAGTAAACTTAGGTTTTTAAATTAGGAGGTAGGTGATAGTGTTTTTATTAATTTTGCTTTATTTTTGTCGAAATAATCTTATTTTTCTTGAAGCTTGTTAATTTGTGTGTAAAATTGTTAACTGTTATTCACTATATCTGTATCAAAAAGAAATTTATTGAGGAAATATCCAAATACAAATCAATTAAGTATAGAAACCAAGACAACATATTAACGGAAACTAGAAATTTTAAATGAACGTTTTAAAAAACACTATTGAAAAGAATGGTTTATGAAATAAACTACAAAATAAATTTAACTGTGACGAGTCTGGTTTTCAAACAGACGTTGGAGTACGAAAAATTTTATGTCGAAAGGGATCATCCACACAAAGTTGTAAGCACCGTAACAAAATCCACGTACACTGTTCTAGTTTGCTGTAGTGCAGTATCACTTGACATTTGTTTTGTAAATTATAAAGGTTTACACTCGTATTCTATCTGGTGCCAAAACGGCTCTGATAATGATTCTGTTGTATTTACCTGTTCGCCATCGGGATAAATGGAATCAGTTCAGTTTGCTAATTGGTTTGAAAACGGTTTCATCAAACATACTGCAAAAATAAAAAAGACAAAGTTTCTAATATTTGATGGTCGCAATTCACACTTGACTGTGCCATTAATCGAAATGGCCTGTGCCAATAATATTGAACTTTTGTGTTTACCGGCCCACACATCTTATGTTTGCAACAAGCTGTGGGAGTGTTTCAAAGCTTGAAGAAATCGTGGCGCAATGTGTTAAAAGATTATCATCGTGCTACGGGATGCAAAAATGTAGACAAATTTGTTTTTTTTATTGCTTAAAACTTTAATCGAAATGAAAAGTTTCTCTAAGGCAAATGCAATTGGCTTTGTAGGGTCAGGTACTTATTTTTTAAATGAGGACAAAATATTACAAAAATGTGAAGAGTTATTTGCGCACACGTCTTCTCCAGATCTACAACAAGAAGGAGCAGCTCCAATTTTTTCAAAAAAGTTAGAACTTCAGGTTAATTGCGACTTTTAGTCAGATGATGTAGCTTCTACCAGTACTTCTAGCCACCAAACAGAAAAATGTGACACCGAAAAAACCTTAGAACTTTTATTATAATTGGCAATAAAGAGGCAAGACAAAAGACCAGAAACACTGAAACGTAATAGAGTTCGAAGAAAATTTGCTGAATGTCTAAAAAGTGCAGAGGTTTTGGAAAGAATTAGTTTAGAAACAATGCAGGAAACTTGAAATAAAATAATAAAAAGCCGATAAAGGCGAAAAACAAAAAAAAAAATAACAATTCTGAGAGCAAATAAAAACAAGTTTATGAATGGATGACGATTCATACTAAAATGCGTCTTTGTTGAAAGATGAAGATGCCATTCCCAATACAGTGGCAAAAACAAAAAGAACACGATTCTACCAAAATTGGGATTAACTCTTGGCTTTTGATAAAATTTACAATTGATAACCATAGGAATGAAATCCATCATTACATTGCATAAGTAACAGGAATTATTTTCGATAGTATTGAAGTAGCAATAACTTTTCTGAGTAAGAAACAAAAATGTTTTGTATTTCCTACCGTTGCCACAGTTTTGCTAAGATATATAGCAAGGCTATTGCACATTTTAATAAGTAAGCTTATATATATATATATATATATATATATATATATATATATATATATATATATATATATATATATATATATATATATATATATGTGTACCTCGGAGGTAAAGGACACTATGTCCATTTTTATCGAAATTTAGATTATTGCACTTTTGAATATAACTTTTCTGTTTCTGGTTCTACACATAGGTAAACCATACTATGTCCAGAGACAATTTTACGGCAAGTTACCGACTTTTTAATAAACACAGGTCCACTTCCAGTCACAGGTAAACAACACCATGTGGACTTGGTGTTGTTTACCTCTACTATATGTGTGGACCGTCATTTACTATCCGGACATAGTGTTATGTACCCTTCTACACTTTCCGTCATATAGAAATGGTACACTTTTTTTTTCCAATGTAAACCAGTGTTCAGACCAGAGATATATAAGAGAGCCTCTCTTACATATCTCTGGTTCAGAATGGAGACAATGGTTCGTGAAACAATTCATTGTTGCCATCACAGATAACGGAATTGCACTAAATCTAAATAAAAAAAATAACGTTTAAAAATGTGTTTAGATAAATATTATTTTTATTATTAACAACAAAAAAACGGTATCTAATAAATTTAATAACCAGAGAGACGGTTGAGTTAATGTTAAAAATGTTTGAAGAATTTTTTAATAATGGAGATATGACAAAATACTATTATTTCAGCGTTTCGAATTATAATACATATATTTAAATTCCACACTTGTTCACTGTAAAAGTTATTCATTTTGTATTAATTTCAAATTAAATTTTTAATTTTTCCAGTGTTTTATTTACTCTAGTATCCCATAACTCAATACAATTTTGTGCTACACTTTACGAGAAACGAATGACAGCTCTCGATTTGAAATTAAACATAATAATTTAAAGTCATGTCTAAATTTTTTATTTTTTAACATTATTTTTGAATTAAAATATTTTCATAAATTATAATAAAACACGATTCAAGTCCTTCTTTTAGCTGGTTTGATATAATATATTCTTTTTAGGAAAGAAGTGGACGAAAATGATAATTTGTTTGGAGATGAAAATTCTAATATTGATAAAATCTATGAAAATCTAAGTGGTGAAAGCTCAGAATCGGACGACAATGATATGAGAAGTATAAGTAAACCAGCGAAAATAAAGGTAAAAGAGAAAGAGCTATTATTACTCCTACGATTAGTGGGGCAATAAGAAAAATCTTCTTCAGGACGATTTATCCTTATGCTGGCAATTTCAATGAACATAATGAAGTTATTTTAGAAGAGAAAAGTGTTAAAAGAAGGGTACAAAATATAACTAAGTGCAAACAAAAAGTTAAAAAACGTGTAGTAAATGAACAAAATTGGGCCTGTAATAATCGCAAACGAAAAATAGCTGGCGGGAAAGAGTATCTCAGTAAAAGAGGCAAAGACATGCCTGCAAAAATGTTAAAGCCTCCTTGCATGTGTCGCATGAAATGCTCTGAAAGATTGCCAGAATACGAAAGACAAAAAATTTCAACTCATACTGGACTGAGACAAACGTTCCAGATCTTAAAAAGCAATTTATCTTCTCATGTATCGACATCCAACCTACTCTTCGATCAAGAAAAAAAGCTCTAAATTCTACCAAATCTAAAAATAATACACTACACTATCATTTTACAGTGAACAATCAGCTATTGAAGGTGTGCAAGGTTGTTTTAAAACACACTTTGTATATCTAATTTAGTAGTAGTAAATATGTTGAAAAAAATTGAGCCAGGAGGTTTAATAAAAGCTGATCAAAGAGGTAGATATACGCCAACCAATAAAACTTCTACCAAAACCATAAATAGTATACATAAACATATTAAATCATTCCCAAAATACGAGAGTCATTATTCCAGAGAAAGGAGTAAGAGAGATTATCTGGGCACAGAACTTACAATAGAAAAGATGTATCAACTGTACATTGATGAATGCAATGAAAGACATGTAGATCTAAAGCTCAGAGCAAAAAAGTGATATTTTTAATACTTCAAGTTGTCGTTTAAACCGCCCGAAAGAGACATTTGCGATACATGCAGTATATTTACCGCTCAATTAAAAAATAATCTTACTGCAGATGAACTAACCAGTGTACAGGCTGATCATGATGCTCACCTAATTGAATCTAAAACTCGGTATAACTTAAAACAATTGGACTTTATAATAGCTAAAGAGTCACCAAAATACAAAGTACTATCTGGTGATTTGCAAAAATGTTTGCCTTCACCACTAACAAACAATTGTATTAGTTTCTACAAAAGGAAGCTTTGGATATTAAATTTTACATTACATGATGCCAGTGATTCTTCTGTACAATGTATAATGTGGGACGAATGTAGCCACAAACGATTACCCACAAGAAGATGAAGACGTTATAATGAACGGTAAACCTCATGTATATAATACATCATGGAATAAAAAACGATTGTACACACCACAATAATATATTATTCTTGGTTAAATATAAGAAATATTCGAGTATTTACTGATTACAAATTTAAAAAATTTTAAAACTGCTCTCCTGAAAAAGTAAGAAAATGGACATAGTGTCCTTTACCTCCGAGGTACCGATATATATATATATATATATATATATATATATATATATATATATATATATATATATATATATATATATATATATATATATATATATATATATATATACATATATATATATATATATATATATATATATATATATATATATATATAAATATATATATATTATATATTACACACGATTTACTCCCAAAATAGCAACCTAATAATACGCGTAATTTCAAATTTCCAAGTATAATCTTATGCGGGAAGGAAAATATTTTGTGACCATGTTTCGATGTTACCCGGATCCGGCATAACCAGAAGTGACATGTCTATCAAAATATATTCTTGTGTTCATCTAACTTGTAATCCCCATAAAACACATTTCATCGTATTGATATGTAGATAGTGTAATATCTTCGTAAAACTTCCTGCACAGTAAGCTTAAGTATATAATAAAGTAAGCATAGGTTCTATTATTCATATAAACATACCATAGTTATTTGATTAATAAAGAATATATTTTCTTCACTAATTGCTACTAGCCTTATTAGGTTAAAGCTGAATAATAGTTTTCGGAGCACCATTCTTACGGTAACGAATCGGTAGACAGTCTTATTGTAAAACATGTTGCATCCTTTACATCATGAACACGGTTTACATATCGGGTTTTGTATCTCCTATTCGTTATTCATCACAGTTTGAAGCCGTGGAATTTCAGTATAGTTAAATTCACAAATTCACAAATTCGGCTCTCGACGAGAAATTATTAATGAGATTGTGGGATGAGCAGTCAGACTCATTTCTTATTATAACTTCGGTATTTCGAGTTTCTAGCGCTTGCAATTTAATATATGATATATTGTAAATGTTTCTATGGGATAAATTATTAAGCGGAGATGGAAATCCGGAAAGTACGTCGAGAACTGTCTATGAAAATGGCGGGCTGTGTTGGAAGTTTAACAAACGTTTAATAGCCCTTTGTCGAAACTACACAAAAGACTAAACGAATAAACATAGAGAATTTACAATTCCGCAATATCAAATATCTGTGGAATAGTTATAAATTCAAAACAATCAGGGAGTCACCTAATCACTAATGAAAATTTGACTAAAAATACCTACATATTTCGTTAGTTCATATATGAATAAATATATATTTTTCTTTATATTTATTATTATTGTTTAACGAGACGTTTAACTTTTTACAAAGGTAGAATGGTACTAACTGCAGCCGACAAAGCTGTGTTAATTGGTGAATGTGGAAATAATTTCTATGCAGCGGAACTTCTTTTTAATGAGAGGTAACTCAATCGATCTACATCGAGAGGTTATTTAAGAAAGCTTCTTATAAAGTTTAAACAAACAGGTAGTGTTCAAAATGTCAAACGATCTGGTCGACCAACAATTAGTGATGACAAAAAAATTTACATAATTTCAGAGATAATAGTAAACCCTACTTCTTCTACGACCCAAGTTGCATCTATCTATGGAATCAGTCAAAAGACAGTACACCGAGTGTTGGCTGAAAACAAATTTCATCCATGCAAATTAACAATTATTGTGCACCAACTTTTTAGATGATGACCCCGACCGACGACTAGAAAAAACACGTAAAAACAATTTGTTTTAGTAACGAAAGTACTTTTTCTTTCAATGAAAATGTTAACACACACAATGTGAGGTATTGGAATGACACAAATCCTCCTGTCTTTCGTGAAACACATACTCAATTTCCAAAAAAAAATAAATGTTTGGGTAGGTATTTTGGGAAACAAAATAGTTGGACCTGTTCTGCTCAATACTAACTTAACCGGTGAAGTGTATCTGGAGATGTTACAAAATGCAATTAAACCGTTAATACTTGAAATTCTGGAGGATAATCCAGATGAATTCGGCAACTTGGAAAAAACATTTTAACAAGATGGTGCTCCTGCACACCATTATGGTGCAGTAAGACGTTACCCAGATCAGGAATAGATGGATTGGAGGACGAGGTACGATAGAATGACCAGCGCGGTTACCGGACCTCACACCATTAGATTTTTTTCTGTGGGGATACTTGAAATCTAAAGTTTACGTTACAGCACCCGATAATATTGACATTTTAAAACAACGCGTTATTAAAGAATGTAGGGCAATTCCCCCGACACATTTGAACGAGTACGGCAAGAGTTTAGAAATAGGATGCATTACTGTCAGGAAGAAGTTGGAGCACATTTAAAACACTTACAATAAGAACTGGTTGTTAAATATATATTAATTAAATGAAAAGCTACAATTTTGGTATTTATTTAATTTATTCATCAAAATAAGCTTAAACTAAAACAAAATTATTATGACTGAATAGGCACTTTCAATATCTTTCAAACGAAATATCACTTGCCATAAGGTCCCAGGACTAAACAAAATCATATATAAGGGCACAAAAGAAAACGGAATATGGCGAAGACGATACAACTCTATATGAACTATACAAAATATACCAGGATCCGGATATTATAACATTCATTAAAATAGGACGGCTGCATTATATAGGACATGTAGAAAGAATGGAAGAAGGCGAAATACCAAACAAAATATTCAAACAGATGCCAGTAGGAAAAAGAATAAGAGGAAGACCGAAACTGAGATACTTAGAACAAATAGAAAATGATATAACAACCTTAAAAATAAAAAACTGGAGAAAAAAAGCACGAAACAGATCAGAATGGAGAAGAATTATGGAACAGGCCAAGACCCAAAAAGGGTTGTCGAGCCAGTGATGATGATGATGATGATGATGATAAGGTCTCACTTAAAATTATTACATTATCTGTCACAGTTATGACCAGTTGAGAAGCCTACGTCTGTTTATTACCTCCCACCAAATTTCACTTTTATAAGATACGAGGGGGGAACGGACTATTATATATATATATATATATATATATATATATATATATATATATATATATATATATATATATATATATATATATATAGAAATGTAGCCATAAGCTCCCTTACTATTAAGAATCAGCAGATTCCGATATCCGACGTTATAAATAGGAAGAAATCAATATTTTTATTATTATTGTAATTATTATGTTTCAATAGTCAAGTTTAAATCATTAAATGTAGTAGTTTGTAGAATTTCTCAAAAATTGTAACTTATTTTCGAAATAAAGATTTTTTTTTGGGAATATCGACGTTGAAGAAACATTTCTATATATATATATATATATATATATATATATATATATATATATATATATATATATATATATATACATATATATATATATATATATATATATATATATATATATATATATCGTAAAATAAATGTATTTTAATATTTTTTTTCAAACGAAAACGATTTTCGTTGTATTACGGCGTCCAGTTTCCTTATCCGATAGGCTAATAGGACCAAGTACAAATTATTTTAATATGCAAGTCCATGGCACACTCAATTAATTACTGGAATTAAATATGTGTCCTCCGTCACTGCATTTCTCAAATAGCTCACAGAATAATGTGTCATCGTGTTGCATCATCTGTCCACTCGGATGTTTTATTGCTAATTGAAATTCTTGGAATAAATTAGAGGCAGTGAGAAATGTGCTCATAGCGCATTTTAAGCGAGTTTTAAATACAAAGTTGCATGTTAGTGGATGCGCCGAAATTGGCAAATAATTGTTATTTCGTGGGGTAGTTTTTACTGCCAAATATTTGCTTCTGTAAAATATTTGAGTATATAATAAAGAGGTGGTTTGCACGCAAATAGAAGGCATTTTTACGGTGTTAATTTATTTTTTGGTTAAGTTTTTAATTAACTCTACTCTACTGCTTTACTATACTTTAGAAGTCTAGGATTTGTGTATATATGGTACCTAAAAAATATACAGAAGACTTGTTTTTGGTGTGCTTAGGTATTATATGTGACGATTGTCATCGCAATATTTTGATTGTCTGCAGAAGCGCAGAAAAGCTACACAGATGTGTAACGTTATAAATGTCACATCTCTATTAATTTATATTTAAATAATTATTTCATTTTAATTTCTTTAGTAATTTATTAATTTCTTTATCGTCAGTTTAATTGTTACTATTTTTTATTTACAAAGCAGTTGGCTCCCTTTGTTTTTCTATTCTTCCTCTGTCTTTATTTTCTCTCTCTTTCTGTCCCGTAGAATAAATATTCGCCCTCTCACTTTTTGTCTGCAGACTATTCTGTTCCGTGTTGATAGACAAGCTAGTTTCATGATATCTATAGCAACATCCTATGACATCTGTGCTAACTTCCTTTAGTCTCCCACTTTCTATCAAAACAACTTTTATAAGGTGGTGGGATTATTTTTTGCCTCTTTTTGAAATTTATGAAAGAAAGCAAAAATTATTATAAGACTCATTTTTATGGTATACAAATTCTCTTGGGGTAAGTACTTTCATTGTGATATTATTTATTCTATACTTTTGATTGCATTTCCAATATTTGTAACCTTACTTTCTTTCGAAAGCACTTTTTTTTCTGATATGTATATGCATTAGGACTCTTTAACAGAATTTAACTAAGTAGTAACAATTATATTTCATTTTATCCTTGCCATACGCTATTTGTTTAAGTGTAATTTTGTAACATGGCAAGGAAGTTAAACCTTTCTTTTTAATGTGTTTCTAATGCAAGTTGCTCCTTATATTTTAGTTTATTCGGATAATAAAACTTTATTGGGTTATTTTGAATTGATTGGTCACATTGGATTTTAATAACTAATCAGGACATACAGCCACATATGACTGCAGCTCTCCAGAAGCCACAACTTCTAATTGGAGGACCTAACAGCTAGAACACACAAGCACCCCATCGAAGCAATAAGTAGCACTTATTAACTGTTAAGCTTTGACAGGGTTAATTATTGTTTTTTTTTATTCTTTTAAATAAATATGTTTGGTTAAAATTTGTCTTATTTGCTATTAACTGAGAACTCAGGGTCAATCCCTAGTTTAACCCATTAACGCCAGCCGTACTTATTTGAGGACGCATATAAAAATAAACATTCTATTAAATTTTAAAATGTGTTACGCTATTAGTCGCGTTTTCCCTTATCGAGATAAATAGCTTAGTCAGTAACTTGGTTCAGTTAGCTTTAAATACAGCCTGATGTGATTATATCGTGCTTCGTATTACACGAGTTTCAAAAGAGGTGTAGTTGCAGAATAAAAAACATTTTTTCATCAAGAAAAAAACTACATTTTATAAGTTTTATACTGGAAATTAGAAGTCCACGGACTATTCTAAATGTAAGTATTTACCATAACAAATTTATTTTATATTTGGTAGTATTTAACAGCCACTATATTTTACCATCCCCAAACGAGGACGTTAGGCACAAATATGCCTTATTCGTGTATATGCTTCTTTTCAGATCACTATGGATCCTACAATATTTTATGGCTCTAAAACCTTCCAAAAATCAGCACAAGCCTTGGAAGAAGCTAATAATGAGGAAACTGAACAATTGGAGAGTATTGATTTGTGTGTTCTGCCACCAAATTTGGATGAACTGACAGATAATGAAGAACATGATAATGATATTCTAGAAGATTCGAATTTGATTCCAAATCAAATTCGTGGAACTATAGAAACCTCTTTTAAGTCATATGATGAACCAGAATATGTTAAACTTCTGATGAAGTTTCGGGTGGATAATCAAAGGAATATGCTAATTTTTTAAAACCCAAGTGGGTAAAAACCAATTTTCAATCTACTACTACAAAAGTAAATATATCATTTGAAGAGGAAAAGAAAAACGTTAAAGAAGATTTGAGGAATTTATTACCAATTTAAATTTTTGAAAAATTACTTACTGAAGAAATTATTACATACATTTGTGATCAGTGATCACAAATGTATGTAATGATGTGATCATCAAAAATATAATCACTCTTTTACAATATCTCCAAATGAAATGAAAACTTTTTTTGCAATATTATATCTAACTGGGTATGACACATTACCACGAGAGATATTATACTGGTCATTAGATGAGGACCTAGGAGTTTCCTGTGTTTACAACGCTATGAGCAGAGACAGGTACTTAGAAATAAAAAAATTTGTTCATCTAGCGGATAATGCCAAAATAGGCAATTCTAAAGATCATATATACAAAATTGGACCCTTAGCGGATAAAATTATAGAAAAATTCTGCCAATGGAGATGTTTCCATAAAGATATATCCATAGACGAATCCATGGTGAAATATTTCGGCCATAACCCAGCAAAACTAGAGGGAAGCCAGTCAGATTTGGATATAAGAATTGGATGATAACTGGTTCCACTGGATATTGTTAGGGATTTGATGTTTATTGTGTAAAAAACCAAATGATACTGAAGATACTAAAGAAATACCACTTGAAGCTAAAGTAGTAATTAATCTCTTGAAATACCTGCCCGAACCATCTAGAAATGAAATTTTTTTCGATAATTATTTCACGACATATCAACTAATGACATACCTGAAACAAAAAAACATAAAGGCCACAGGAACTTTAAGAGAAAATCGTGTGCAAAAATGTTCAGTAATGGAGTCCACGCTAATAAAGAAAATGGCAAGAGGTACATATGATTATAGATTAGACAAAGCTAATGAAATTTTGTGTTTGAAATGGTATGACAATAATGTTTGTTCTATGTTATCCGATTATGATACCATTGAACCATTAGATCAGGTAAAACAGTGGTCCAGAACATCAAAATCAAAAGAAAATGTAGTACAACCAAAATTGTTTGCTTCCTACAATTCTGGAATAGGTGGAGTAGATGCCCATGACCAGTGCATATCGTTATATCGAATAAGCATAAAAGGTAAAAAGTGGTGGTGGGTTTTATTTACGTACTTTCTTGATATGACTAATGCCTGGAAACTTCATCAAATTTCTGCTGAATATGTGATGTATTAGTTAGAATTTCTTCGTCATATAGTACGTAGTTATTTGAGAGATGATGTCACTGGACACAAAGAAAAAGAAAAACTGGTTGCAGCATTGAAGTCAACGAAGTTTTCATTTTCCGGGAAAACTGGAAAAACAGTTAAAGTGTTGTGAGTGTCATATGAAGGCAAGGTGGACATCCATAAAGTGTGAAAAAACAATGTATATTGAAAAAGGATGTTTTGAAAAATACTATACAAATACCTAACGTCCCCATTTGAGGACGCCCAAATATATTTTTTTGAATATATGCAATAAGTGTAACCCAAACATCACAATTTTGTACCGTTTACCATTTTTTCCACGCTTGTTTCTTTTTAAGCGTTAATGGATTAAGACAAGACGAACTCACCCTTGAGATACTGAGAGGCAAGGTATAGACGATAAGCTCTCATGGTTGATCGAGGTATTAGTTTTCCAATAGTACTTCAATTCTGTTTGGTAGTCTTATCGTTACAGATGATTTGTTCATAAAGATTTCGAAATTGGCTGGTGGTCAGTACTGCTAATTTTTTTTGCATTCTTCTGACGACGTTCTTATTTGTGACTCGGTTAGTCTGCGGAATCTTAAGTATTCTACAATTTAGTTAACACCTTTATAAAATCTAAATTTAGATTCGTCAAAATACAAAAATTGCATACGAAAGCTGAACTCCTTAGCTTTAAAACGGATCTTGATTTTTGTCGATAGAACACTTGAATCAAAAGATATAGAATTTTTACCGTCGAGCTGATAAAAATTTCAATGAACATATAAACTCGACGGTGGCTTCAAGCGTTGTTTGTGAGAGAACGGTTCATTCTACGCAAAAAGTTCTAATAAAAATTTTTATTTGAAATTATCTTTTTTTTTTCTAAGGCTTACGGAGTTTAAAATTTCTCATCTCAGGAAGCTATTTTGATGTTGACAACTTTGTTTTATTGTTAACAAGTGAACAATAAAATATTTTAAGTTAACAATAGTGTTATATTTTTACATTTTTCCATCAGTAAAATATATGTGTGGTGAGACTATGTTTATTTTGCTTCTATGTAAAATAATATACAGTTTAATTAAGAATGTTGAGAATTATATTATTTATGTATAGATTGCAATCAAACTTGACACCTGATTTTATGACCCTATTTGAAAGCGCCATGTTGTCTTTAATATCTTCACAACGTAACACCTCAGTGTCCCGATTCGGATTAAGCCTGCATTGATTTCATATTAATGCTTCCCGTATCATACCCAAGTGAGTAAGCCATGGAGCGATTATTACCTCAAAGAATGTAATAAACTGGTGCTAAACGGTGCTTTATTACGCCAATAAAATTTTTATTGGTGAAGTTGCTACATGATTGTACAAAACGGGACTAAGAGGGACCGCAGGAAAGTTGATGTTTGAATAAAGATTAGGAAAGTATTTAGAGGAGGGCTTTATATCAGTATAAAAGTTGGGAAAGTCTGGTTAATTACGTCAATATACCTTTTTGATAAATAAATTTTATTATAAATGTGGTGTGTTAATAAACATATAGATATATATATATATATATATATATATATATATATATATATATATATATATATATATATATATATATATATATATATATATATATATATATATATATATATATATATATATAACTGTTTTGGATGGGCTGGAGTCAATAAAAGGGCTATTGGTTAACTATTTTTTTAATCTCGAGCTTTTAATTGTGTTTACAATTATTATCAAGAACTAAAAAAGACAAAATATCTTACAAGGTTGAACTAAAAAGAAAAAACAATTTTTGTTAAGTTACCAAATAAAAATTAGTTTAGTAAGTAAAAATTACTGCTAATACATCTTAAAAATAATTAATATAAAAATGTTTTAATCTAATAAATGTTACTCTGAAAATTTTTATAACTTTGAAAACATTTTTTTTAATACAAAATTAATTGAATTTATAAATAAGTTAAAATAGCAACCAATTACAAATAAGCCTCAATGTCATAAATGCCAACATAAAATTTTAATTTTTGACAATTATATTGCCAAAAGTAAAATTTCGTTTAAACATTCTTTTTTGTTTAGTAACAAAAAAGAAGAAGATTTATTCACCGTTGACAGATGTCTGAAAAAATGTAACAGATATATGGAGAATTAAATATGACATTTTACAAGTTTTATATATAAATCATAAAGAAAGAATATAATTATAAATTTTGCTTAGATTTTGAATTTCTGATCTTTTGTTTAAATTATTATCACTTTTGCTAATACAAACCATTTCCAAAAAAGTCCTTTTAAATTTATTACTTTCACTACATAAAATTTTAATGTTATCAAAATCCATAATATGGTCTTTATCGATTACATGCTCTGCCAAAGCACAAGATGGTTTTTTAATTCTGCAATCACTTTTGTGAGAAATAATGCGATTTGAAAGATTTCTTTAGGTCTCACCAACATATTCAGCCTCACACTGAGTACAACTAATGCTGTCTACTAAATTCGTTTTTTCCAATTTGTCTATAGGATATTTAGTTTTAGAATATAAAGATGAAATAGTTTTGATGTTCTTTGTTGCTATTTTTATATTGTCAATAACCTTTAGTGTTTGTATTAATTTAGGTGTTAATGATGGTATAAAAGGTAGTGAATGATAATAGATGTTCTGATTGTTAGATACCATGTTTTGAGATTGAGCAAAAAATGGTGTTAAGTTATTTATATTACCAATATTAGAAAAAAGCATCCTATGTAGCATATCTGGAGGATAAAAGTTTTCAATTAGAATATTTTTTAATAATTGAAGATCTTCTTGTAGATAATCTGGATGAGAAAGTTTTAAAACACGTTCTTTTAATCCTGTTATAAGGTTCATTTTCATCTTATTTTGATGATGAGAGTAATAGCTTATAAATCTATTACTACATATGGGTTTTCTGAACCATCTGGTTTTTAACATATTGTCTGTATTTCTTACAATTCTCATTTCAAGTAATGGTAAAGAATTATCTACCTCTTCCTCAACTGTAAATTGTATATGTTGATTATGACTGTTGAAAATGTTGACTGTTTTATGAATTTTGTGTTTAGGAAGTGCCAAAACTAAATCATCTACATATCTTTTAATAAAAGGAATGAAAAAAGTGCAATTACTGATACAATCACTGATAACATCATCCATGACATAGCTACTTAGAATGGGTGAAAGACTAGATCCCCTAGGACTACCAAAAATTTGTTTATAAAAGACACCATTAAATATAAAAATATTAGAATCAAAAACAAAGTTGATAAGTGTTTTGAAATGGAATAAGTCAATATTAGTGTGTTGCGAAATCTCATTCCAATGTTTTTCAACACTACTTATAATTAAATCTAAAGGCAAATTAGTAAAAATAGATGTTACATCAAAACTAACTAAAAAATAATTTTGTGGTAATTGGAAATTATTAATGAAAGAACTAAAATCAAATGAATCTTGAATGTAAAAATTGTTGTTTAAATTATAAGCATTAGTTAAGATGTCAGTGAGGAGCTGTGCTATTGGTCCATTAGGAGGGCATAAAGATGAAACAATTGGTCTCATAGATAAAGTTGGTTTATGTATTTTTGGTAGAGCATAAAACCGTGAAGCAATAGAAACATAAATTTTGAGCTCTTTTGCTTTTTTATTATCAATAAATTTCTTTATGTTTAATTTAGATACTAGACAATTTGCTTTTTGTTGCAAAGTACAAACAGGACTCCTTCTAAGTGTAGTGTAATACTTAGTATCATTTAAGAGTTCTCCAGTTTTTTGTAGATAATCCTCTTTGTACATTACAACAGTTACGTTACCTTTATCGCATTTGACAATGTAAATTTCAGGATGGTTTTAAAGAGAAAGTTTAGTTTGCACATAGTATTTATTTAAAAAATGATCTTTGACTTCTTTATGCAAAAAGTTTGTAATAATGTTTGTACATTTAGATCTAACAACATCCTTTTGACTATCATTAAGTGGTCTGATTATTGATTCAATATCAGAAAGTAAATTAGGAACTCTAATGTCAGATTTGGAAGGACATAAAGAAAATTTAGGTCCTAATGCTAAAAATTTTTTTTAATTTCAAAAGGAAAATGAATAGATGTTAGATTTTTAAACCATTTTTCTTGAAATTTTATTTTATCAAAAGCTTCTATTTTTAATTTATTGAACCTATTAATTTGTATTTTTTTGATTTTATGAAATTCTGTGTTGTATTTGAATGTGACAAATTTGAAAAAACGAATGTAGTATACAGCATTAGCTGTACTCAGTGTGAAGCTGAGTATGTTGGTGAGACCGGAAGGAATCTTTCAAATCACATTATTTCTCACAAAAGTGATTGTAGAATTAAAAAACCATCTTGTGCTTGGACAGAGCATGTAATCGATAAAGACCATATTATGGATTTTGATAACAATAAAATTTTATGAAGTGAAAGTAATAAATTCAAAAGGACTTTTTTGGAAATGGTTTGTATTAGCAAAAGTGATAATACTTTAAACAAAAGATCAGAAATTTAAAATCTAAGCAAAATTTATAATTATATTATTTCTTTATAATTTATATATGAAACATGTAAAATATCACATTTTGATTTAATTTTCCATATCTGTTACATTTTTTCAGACATCTATCAATGGTGAACAAATCTTCTTCTTTTTTGTTACTAAACAAAAAAGAATTTTTAAACAAAATTTTATTTTTGGCAATATAATTGTCAAAAATAAAAATTTTAAGTTGGCCTTTATGACATTGAGGCTTATTTGTAATTGGTCGCTATTTTAACTAATTTATAAATTCAATTGTTTTTGTATTAAGAAAATGTTTTCAAAATTATATTAAAATTTCAGAGAAGCATTTATTAGATAAGGACATTTTTGTAGTAATTTTTTTTGAAATGTATTAGCAGCAATTTTATTAACCAAACTAATTTTATTTGGTGAGTTAACAAAATTTTTTTTCTTTCTAGTTCAACTTTGTAAGATATTTTGTCTTTTTTAGCAGCTCTTGATAATAATTGTAAACACAATTAAAAGCTCGAGATAATAAATGGTTAACCAATAGAGCCCCTTTTATTAACTGCAACCCATCCAAAACATTTATATATTTTTTCCAAACAAGTCACAAGTACTTCTTTTTTCTTACTCTTATATATATATATATATATATATATATATATATATATATATATATATATATATATATATATATATATAAATGTGCACTCGTAAGTGAATGGGATGTTTTCGGTCAATTTGGAGATAAAAAAGACAAGAGTTGTGCTACTTTATCTATTTATTGAAGACGTTTCGCCTATTGTTCAATAAGCATCATCAGTTCATCTAAAAGAGTGTTATTAGCGATACATCTTATATGAAAAAACAATTAAGTAAATGATCTTACCTTTAAAAGATCTGTAGCATTAAAATGTTATTATTGCAAAGAAACATCCAAAAATTAATATACTAAATATATCAGCAAAAACACAGAAACACAGAACGCCGAAAGATTCCCAATTTAACTAATTTGTTTTAAATTTCACTTTTGAAAACATTGATTGATTAAATCTATCAAAAAATATAATTGTCAATTTTGAATTGTTATATTAACAACGGCACGGCTAGGGTTCTTGACTGTTATGATCATATCATGAAAATGAAGTATTTGAAAGCTCGACTGTCAGAAATGACAATCAGCTGGTGAGATTGAAGGAAAAGTTTTATAGATGTCAACATAAATGTTATGATATAATAAAAGATGTTGAAGAAGAAACCAATAATTAAAAGTAGAATACGGAAGAATCAATTTTGTAGTATTAGTGCATGGTAAATTTGGCTTAAGTTGCTGATATCAGTTCTCTTATTTAATACATTAGGTTGTTTCAAAATATGACACATCTCCATAAATTGTCTCTTATTAAGGTTACGTTCTCTACAGAGAATTCTAACATCATCAAAATTCACAGTATGTTTGGTGTTGATTGCATGTTCTGCAAGGGCACAAGTATGTTTAGAAAGTTTAATGTCACTACGATGTGAAGTAAGGCGTCCTTTAAGGGAACGGCCAGTCTGACCAATATAACATGCATCACATTCACAACAGGGTATGTGATAGACTACATTCACTTGTTCCAAAAAGGAAAGAGGTGTTTTAATTTTAGAAAACAAGTTCCTGACAGTCTTAGCATTATTGATAGCAATCTTAACCGGGATATTGTTCTGTTTGTACAATTTAATAAGCTTTTCAGTAACCTATGGGAAATAGGGTAGTGAAGAGTAATGGGTGGTGGAAGTTGCAATGTTAGGAGAAAGTAGAGTACTGTTGTTCATAATATTATTGGAAATCATTCTTAGTTGATCACCATCAGGTAAATCATTAATAGAAGACCCAAAACTTGTTGAAAAAAGGTATTTATTTATGAGACATGTAGGGTAAGAATTGTCAGATAGTATATTTCTAAGTAACAAAAGAGAATCCCTTTTGTTATCAGGATGTGTTAACTAATTATTAAGGATACTTAACTAGTACAATATATATATATATATATATATATATATATATATATATATATATATATATATATATATATATATATATATATATATATATATATATATAATATATATTGTACTAGTCTTTATGTATATATATATATATATATATATATATTTATATATACATAAAGACTAGTACGAAAAGTCACACTGTTTGTCCGGTTTGTCCGGTAGGGTAACTACTCCCTATAGGAAAGGAATCTAAGCTACCAATATTTGAAGTGACCAATAAACTTTATCTGACATATAAAATGTAAAATATTTTAAGAAGTTATCTGGATAATAAATTGTGTTTATTGTAGTTTGTTATTATGTTAACCATAAAAATATAACCTACATATTGTTGTTTATTGCGGGTAAGAGACACGGTATTAGAAGATTTAATGAAATCAAAGAGTATGGTGTTTAATGTTTATAAACTTAGTGTGAGAATATGTTTCGTTTTCTAATCCAGAAATTGTATTCCCGGAGTGAAAATCGTTAAATATAATTTAATAAAAAATGCTATTTTCATCGCAATCCCAACCAATAATTGTGGCTTAGTCCTATAAAAAACATAATATTTAACTTAACCATGTTACAAGAAAGTAGTTTCAGAACAGTTTATTTTATATGACTTTTCAATAAACATCAAGCTACTGTTTTTATTAATAATATCAAAAAAATGGTAAATATAACATTATGGATTAAGATAAAAAGCTGTTATAAGTCGCAGAAAAAAAGTTAATTGACCATTGATTAGCATTTATTATTTTTGTTTTTGATTATAAATAATTGATCAATATGTAAAATCAGACGGTTTTTATGGTCAAATGCCATATCTTTTGTTTCCATTTAAAATAAGAATAAAAGTTTTATACTCAAAATAAGAAGGAAAATAAAAACTAAGGAAATAATAAATAGTTATTGGCTAATATTAAATGTTAAAATATAAAACAAAACAAAGATATTTAATAGTTGATTACATGAAGATATTGATTAATTTATTTGCAGTGAAGAAAAATTGTTTCCGCATGTTTGGACCCATTTTTAGAAGTAACAACAGCTTTATATGAAAGTAATTGGAACACGGCGATACATTTCCGAGCAACGGAACGTACTCCAATCCAGAAATTTCATTTTAAACTTAGATTGCTCCAGATTTCCAGATTTCCGAGATGATTGATTGAAACACTTGCCTCAGGGGAATGCCAGATTGAAATATTTATGGAATATAAACTTTTTTATGTCTTATTAAAAGTTTTGCGATAAATAAAAGCTCGAACAACGACCTGGATGTAAGGATGTGGATGTGGGAAACTGGAAAGAGGGAAAAACGTGTGCTGGAAGTTGGGGAAACTTTTCCCCGCTCGGGCTTGTCGAAGAATGGGTCTAGGAAGTGTAACTAAAGCAGAAGTTTTTTTATGTGGTTGTAAATGATTCTGAAATTCTGTGAAGTGAAACTAATGCTTTTATGGAAGTCACATGCCGGCCAGGGCCGGCCCCTTTATACCCTTAAACATAGAAAGATACTTAACTTTCATATATTGTTTCTAAATCGTTTCTTCCTGACATTTCAATTTTTTTCCTAAATATATTGTAGCTAATATGCCAATAAGTTATATTTCTTTATTTAATCATATTTTTTTTTGTTATTTTTAAGACTATTAAAAAATATTATCATAAATTGAATTTTTCCATAAGATTCTTTCTTTAATCGTACAAATATCTACCGTATTTCCAGACAAGTCTTGAAGTCTTTGTTTTGGACAATGATACAGCACTTGTTTTTTTCCAGTTCTATTATCTTACTCTGACTCTACTATATGCGTCTTTATCTATTTATCTTTTACAGTAAAATACCAATCTTAGAAAACCCTTTAAGTATAATTTAATAATACTTCATTATTAGCAATTTTCTCCCCAATGATTTTTTAAATAAGCCATTGTCAGATTATTTGCTGTATAAACCAATATCAACTGCTAAAAACTTATAATTAGCATCTACGATAGCCAATAATACAATAAAAAAATATTCTTTGTAGTTAAAAGTAGTGATCCACTATTTTTAGGTACTTTGATGCGCATATTACTTACCATCAATTCCTTCAATGCAATTTAGTACGTTCCATTTCTGCCAAAAATCTTGTTTGAGACCTTTAAAATTGTTTTCTTTGGACAAAGTCATTAATACTGGTCTTAATTTATGTTTTAAACACTTACACTTTTCACAATTTTGGAAATTTTAAGATTCCGATATGCGGATGCAAATGACAATGATCTACAGCTTTCATATGTAGTCAAAAATCTGTAAACAAATATTATTCAAACTTAAAATAATTTTTATTTGCTAGTGAGATTGCAAAACAAATGAAAACTTATTCGCGATGAGTACAAGAGATTAAAAAAAAGCTCTGATTAGGCTGCTCCAAAAAATTCTAAAGAGCAGAGACATCTGCAGCTAAAATATCTTGATGGTGTTTTTAACCACAGAACCGGAGAATCCAATATACCAACATCTCCTGAAGAACTGCGAAACAATAAAGTATATGTTTTTGACAAAGAATACTTGAAGAAGATGCCAAACATTGAAGAAGACCAACCTACAGATCTCTTTTTCGGTAATACCGAAAAAAGTGGCGCGAGATCTGCAGCAGTCGTAAATGTAATGGAAACAGCTCAATAATTTACGAAACAAATAAGAATTCGAGCTAAACGTAAAAAAGAAGAAAATCTGCCTAATCCTTGAAAAGAAAGAGAAAAAACAAGGCACATTTTTTAAATCAATTATAAAATAAAATCATGATGATCACATCAGGCAAGTCTTACGAAATTTGTCTCATGTGGAAAAGGCCAAACAAACATTTGCATATAGTTTTGTCAGAATAAAAGCATAATGAAATGTATCTGCAACTCAAAGTTGCTCATCTAGATCGAATTGTGCATCATCTTAAATCTCCTCAATTTTAGTATCTTCAACAGAGGACTGTGTACCTCTCTCAGAAAGAGACTTGCCAGGTCTAAGTTGTACACCACAATACCTAACTGATACACCAGGATTAGTTTATTATCTGTTCAGTTGATTACTCTCCAATAAGTGTTAATAATACAGCGGCCTCACCAGAACCCACACATTTATCAGCATGGGACAATAAAGAAACTCATAATTTATAAATTTGTGCTAAACTATAAAGATTTTTTATAGAAGATAATATTAGTATTATAGCATTTTTAACTTCCTTGGTATATATTGAAATCCCCTTGTATATTTATTAAAACACCGAATAATATTTTCCATGTATTTCTGTTTCATATCGTACAAGTTAAAATACCGAAAGAGTATTTCAATTCTTTTTGCGTCGCCGAGATCAATAATAAACCATTTTATAGTTGTTTATATATCACAGATAGGTATTTCCTCGGTATTTCTTGATCGAAAGCCGCTTTTAGGATATTTTGCATGTCAAATAAATATTCACGTTTATATGTTTTGTTTATGCTAAGTTTGGCGAATAAATTTAAAAAATAATTACATCTCGCGGCAGCTATTGTCAGGGGAAGTTGGCTTCAGTGTTGGTTCAATTTTACGTCATTTTTTTTTTTAATTAATTAGATAGCTTTGGTAAAGACCAATTAGCCAGACGATTTTTTCTCTAACTATAATAATTAAAAAAAAATAAACAAAAAAGGAAAAAAACATTACAGAAATTTAAAGAAAACTCATCCTTCTTCGTCAAACTTGAAATGTTTTGTGTTTTTTTGTCCCTTTTCATGGAAAATGTGAAGCAGTGTTAATTTAAATGTGTTGTTACAGTTAAACGTGAAGTTTGCATGGTTGGTCATTGAGAGCAAACTTCGGTGTTTAGTTTGGAGAAGCCGGCAAAATTTGTTAGAAAAAGTGATTTATACACAAAGTAATGTGTCAGTTCCGATAAGAGTAATCACTTTTTTTTATTTGTAAGCCGTCTCTTATCTGAGATATTTGTAAAACGGCGTTTACAACCATTTTGAAAGATAACCAGATGTTGCCATTGTGTTCAGTACCTGTTTCAGTTTTTTAAGAAGCTCCAAAATTTGCGTTCCATTGATCCAACTTTTAACCTCAATTTGTTTTGTCCAGGAAAATTATGTGAGTACCCCTTTATTTCATTTTTGTAGTGACCTCAATCCAATCCCATAGTTTCATTCACTTATTCACGACCCAGTTCTCCAAATAAACCCTGAGAGCCGTTCTCATAAGTTTCGATTTGTTTTGCTTGCCCTATCTTTACCCCAATAATTTCTGTCCTCAATTTTCAACCCCTCATAATAATACCCTATGTGGTAGGCAAAATATTCGTTACAATTTTTTGTCCTATCACAGTTTAAAGATGAATTTGCTGTGGAAGAGACTTTATTTTCAGTTTCTAACCCCTTCTTCTTCTTCATGTGCCTTGTCCATTCCGAACGTTGGCAATCAACATGGCTATTCTGACTTTGTTTACGGCAGATCTGAATAGTTCAGCAGATGACAATCCGAACCATTGCCGCAAGTTTTGGAGCCACGAGTGTCTTCTCCTCCCTGGACCCCTTCTGCTGTCTATTTTCCCTTGAACGATCAGTTGTAGTACTCTATATTTATTATGTCTCATAACGTGACCCAAGTATTCCAACTTTCTTTTCTTTATACTTATTCCTACCTCTCTCTCTTTACCTATCCGGCGTAGTACCTCTTTGTTGGTCACGTGCTTAGTCTAGGATATACGTAATATACGTCGGTAAGCCCACATTTCGAAGGCCTCTACTTTTTTCATCAATGTTGCGGTCATTGTCCACGCCTCCATTCCATATAACAAAACCGGGAATTTCTAACCCCAGAAAATTTAAAGTAACAGTTAGTGAAACCCAGGTAACTTTTTTGTTTGAACTTTTAAAGTAAAAATATACTTTTTTATTAATAATTGCTTTTATTAAACTTTAAGAAATTGTAATAATTAAAATTATAAATGTAGGGTGTGGCCATAGCTGTCATATTATTTGTTCTGTTTTAAAATTTAATATTGACATCTGACAGCTAGTTTTTTTTTGACAGTTGATAAATATCTAATCAAAATTGAGATATTTTTTTTTGTTTTGTTTTTAGAAAAAGGTTAACCTTTATGTATAGTTCCATTTAAAGATATTTTTTTATTTGTAATAATTTATCTCTGCTACAAATTGTCTCCCATTAACAATTGTAAGTTTTGTAGTATCTCCAACTTGAGTTTGTAAACTGATAGGACATATTGAGTGTCTTTCTTTATTATTTTGTATTTATCTTTGTAACTACTTATATAGTATTTTTTTGGATTACCATCTATATTTGTAACTGTTTGTGGTGAGACAACAATAAATGTTTAATTTTTTTTCCCTAAACCATGTTGTCTATTTATTTTAAAAAAGATTCTAACCCATTTGTTCCAGGAGATTCATGTAAGTACCCCTTTATTTCATTTTATATTTATCCACGACCCAGTTCTCCAAATTAATCCTGAGAGCCATTCGCAACAGTTTCGTTTATTTGGCTTGCCCTATATCTACCCCAATAACTTGTATCCCAAATTTTCACCCCCCTATAATAATACCCTATGTGGTAGGCAAAATATTTGTTACAGTATAAGATAGTTTTGACATTTTAAATAATTAAAAGATAGTTTTTTGTTTTAAGTATACCTTGTATACCTATACCTGTAACGATAAGGCTACCAAAGAGAATTGAAATACTATTATAAAATAATACCTCAATCAACTATGGGAGCTTATCATCTATGCTTCGCCTAGCTCAGTCTCCCAAGTGTGAATCCGTCTTGTCTTAAACTATGAGTTAAACAATGAAAATTCAGTTGGTCACAAATAAAACAATGAATTAACTAATCATATTTATTTAGCATAAAACAAAATGATGATACTTAGTTTTCACAAGCAAACCCTCCCTAAAGCTCTTCAATAAAATGAAATGATACTTATGGCAACGATGGGTTGCTTGGTTCTGTTTAGGATGTGGTTGGTTGGTTTTATATGTGGTTAATTCATTGTCTTATTTAATAAACTATCCCATAAACTAGAATATAACACAGGGTGTATTAGAGAGACATCAAAGAAGGTTAACTTCCTTGCCAATTATTTTACAAAATCAAAATTAAACAAATAGCAGATGGCAAGTAAAATAGAATTATTATTAAAATTAGTTAAGTTTTGTAAGATTCCTACAGAATTATAGAAGTCAGAATTATAAAATATTGGTTACAATGAAAGTACTCACTCCAAAGGGTTAAAAATAATTTTTCTTCGCCACTAATAGCATTTCTTATGACTCTAGCATTGATATCATCCTGAATATAACTGAATATAAAATTGAACTGTTTTATATTTAAACGACAATAGCTTCTAAATTTTTCTTCATTGGCCATTAGATAATTTTTAATGAGTATTGAATAACCTCCTTCAAATTGTCCGTTTTTAAATACAGCCCTAGTTGACTTTCTTTTTCTTTTATAATGCAAAAACAAAAGATAACGGTCATCTTTTTCTTCCATTAAAAGATTAAAAATTAATTCATTGTCGTTATACTGTACTATTATAACTATTATGACTTCACATCGCGCAATGCTTTAGTCGCTCTTAGATGCAGTTCTGTTCAGCATTTGTTTGACCCCAGACCACAGTGTCGCTGCAATCTGTGGTTTGCGGTCTGCAATCTGCAGTCACTTTCTGGATCATACCTTAATGATTTAGAACTGTGACGTGCTTATTTTGAAATCAGTACTTTGCGCTTTTTAAAATATTTTATTACTTAACTTATTTTTCCATTGTTTGGCCAATATGGGGTTAAAACAATGCGTGCAATTCTCGACTAATGGAGTTCGGTTCTGCATCGATAACTATAATGTTGTGTTCAATGTGGGCTCCGAATATTTTGAACATTAACAAAGTTTAATATAAGTTAAAAATTGTGAATCTTAGTGATATATTGAAATAAACTGTAAGTGTACAAACTCTTTACATAATATCCAGTTAAATTAGCATTAAAGTCAGCAAATTGCAATTATTTGTTATTGTTGTCAATAAACAAATCCAGTTTAACCAGCAAATAACCGCTTTTAGTAAAGACCGATATACCTGTTTTAGCAGGTGTACAGGGTCGGACTTACTTTTCACAAACGTTTATCGAAATGAATTCAAACATGGAATCACACAACAGTTCTACAATATAAGACCATCAAAATCAAATAAACACATCACAATTATACTCTTCGGCAGCGTTGAGAGTGCAATTTCGTTTAAAGTCCCAAGCAATTATCTTTAGTGCCTTAGAAAACACCAAACTTCAAGACTACTTTCTCTCACTTGGAAATATAATTCAACCGAAAAATAGAATCTTCTCTTTTAGATTATCTAATAATCGCATATGTACATATTTATCCAATAAACAAACATAGGACGATTTTATGAATAATCGTGGTCAAATAGAAATATAAGGTGAAATTGTCAGAGCAAGGAGGTTAGTTACACCAGCGGAACAACTTGTGCTCTCCGGCGTATATCCTTTAATACCGCACGACTTGCTAATCAATGAGTTACAAAAAATCGGCATAGTTCCTGTCTCCCCCATGACCTTCCTCAAAATAAGTGCTTCTATACCTGAGTACAATCACATCCTTAGTTTTTGAAGACAAATCTATATCAGTCCTCACAATCTAACACTACCAGAGTTATTTATTTTGGTTTTTGAAACATGACATATAGAATATTCATTTCTCAAGACAGTTTGGATTGCTTTAGATGCAAGAAGCCAAGACACATCGATTCACAGTGCTGTGCTCCGAACCACTAGCTCAACTAAACCCCAACCAAAACAATGAAGCATCGGTATCCAGCGCAACAAATATATCCTTCCAAGCATTCAATGACACAAACCCTTCTCAGTGTGAACAAATGTCTATTTCTAATATCCCGGAGATACCGAACAAAGTAGATGCATCAAATAAGGACAGCCACATAATTAATCAACCAAAAAGAAACTTTGATGAATTTATTTCACCTGAAGCAGATCCATCTTCAAAAGAATGTAACATTTTTCCACCACCTATAGTCAAAGCAAAATCTAAAAAAGCTAAAATTAGTTCAGCAAGCACTTCTGAATGCTCATTTTCTCTCTTACTTGACCCTGCTAAAAACTTCATAGAAAATCACCCTCTACCTTTCCCTCTAAACGTTGATCAACTTAACTTGCTTTTAATGAATATCACGGTTTCAACAGATCCTATAACCACAATTCAAGAATATACCACAGACTTACCATCTTTGTCCCATATGCTTAGTCAAGTTTATCCCCATTTAAAGGAAAGATCCATTAAACGTAAATTCACGTCCATAAGGAAAAAAATCCATAATTATCTTAACAGTGAGGCATCGGAAGCGGAAAGTGACACATCTCAGTTAATCCAACATTAAATTCAAGTCTCTACTTCAGTGGAATATTGATGGTTTTTTCCATCGCTCAAGAATATTTCAGAATAGTCTACTTCCTATGGATACCATCGCATATAGGTATAGAAGGGAATGAAGAAGCAGATACTAGTGCACGTAACGCTATCACCAGTGACGCATCAGAAACAGAGTGTTGGAGTATCGCAGGCGATCTAAAAGTTTATTTCAAAAATAAGGTGTTAAGTGCGTGGAATCGGGAGTGGAATGACTCTAGTTCGAAACTCAGGACTCTTCTCAAATAGTGAACCTCCAAAATGCGAAACATGCAATACAGTAGACAGTATAAAGCACTTCTTGATAGACTGACCTAAATATTTAAATCAAAGGCAGTCTTACAATTTGCCAAATAACCTGAAAGCACTCCTAAACAAAAGTTTAGTTCCGAACAATTTATTAGGATACTTAAAATGTATAAATATGTTTCACAAAATTTAACTTAATTAATTGTTACAAATGTTCAATTGTTTACAAATTGTAATTAATTGTTACAATGATTGATTGTTACAAATGTTAAATTTAATATTATTACAAATGTTACAGAAATGTCGCTAATAACCTTTGGGTAGATGCGACTTTGTTTCTTTAAATAATAAAAAAAAATTCTCGATTAATTATTTTTTAATGATAAAGGAGAAAATAAAATACCAAACTGTACGTTAATATGTCAGTGACAGCCAACAATATCGCGTCAGCATGTTGCTTATATATTGTTATCAACTCTATTACAAATCTAATTGTACGATTTGTGTACAAGTAAATACATTTCAATACATGCATTGTGAGATAGAAAATTATTAATAAGGCTTAAAAAAATTCCTGGTTTTACAAGTTTTTCCAGGTGAATATTTGCGGACGAACAAATATTTTCGCCTTTTGGTACAGAACTACGAGAAATGTAAATAAATTAATATAAGAATTAGTTAAATTCTCTCTTTAATTTCAATAGTCGGTTAGAAATTAAAACTCGGGAAATTCCATTGAATAAAAGCGGGAAAAACACCGAATCCCATCTCGGTCCCATGTTTAACCAGCTGTTTTTTTCTCTAATTCCAAAATTCTCATTTGAATGTCTAATTTCTTGGAAGCAGTATGCAAATCCGTCGGAAATAGTGAAACTTCACGTCCGCTTGAAGTTCTCCGGAGTTCCCGAGGGAAGCGGACGAAGGGTTAGGAACGAAGGCTTATCATCGGGGTAGCCACACGCATACCCCCTTCGCTGCCCGCCGCCCGAAAGGGGCTCATGGGACCTGTCTCGCAAAGTTTCAACATTCTGGGTATTGTTTTGGCAGATATGTATACCTACTTAGAAGTCAGCGGACCGGCGCGTGGTAGGGCTAAGGGACTGGAGCTTAAATGATGCAGAAAGACAATTGTCGAAGTGTTTGGAATATTACAATATTGCAACAAACTCTAGTCGATTCGAGGAATTCGTGTTTAGATTTCAAACAGCTGGTTTTAAATATATAGATGTCAGACTTTTACTTTGGAACTGACATTTAAAGTTTACTCCTTTTATATTTTTCTATAGAATATCTTTTCTATTTCTCTTGAAAAAATATTAATTTAAAAATTGCACTGACAGTATTAGCATATAAAGAAAAAACTTTAACGAAACAACCAAAACAAGACAGTAAACTAAATTCTAGGAAAATGAAGATCTTAAAGAAAAGGAAAAACAAAACACCATAAAATAAAGAACAAAATAATCTGGGAAAAGAACCCATAAGAAACTTAAAAGTTTTATTTAACACGTTACGTGCCATGTTGGTGCGATGGGCTCATCACTGGCTCAACAGGCCATGTTGGCCCTATGGGACTAACATTTATTCGGATATGTACCGAGCCGTTGGTGTTTATTTAGTATTAAATAACCGTGGGAATGGACCAACGAGGCCTACAAGCTATGTTGTGTATACAGAATTTGTGCGATTTATGGAATATGACAAATGTGGTCCCATATAAGTCAAAAAAGTTATTTACAACTTTGGGATAATATTTATTGATGCAAACATGTTTTTCAACAACAGAAAAATCAAATAATGTGAAAGAACCAATAAAAAAAGTTATTAAAGTTCTATGTAATTCATTAAAATATCCTATACACAGAAAAGGTTTCTTGTCACAGCTTTTGCAAAAGGTGTCTATCGTTTAAGTTTTGTTCATAGCGTACTGACAGCCGTGTTGCTCACTATTTTTTTGTAGCAGTTCTTGCAAATCTTCCTTTGTTGATATTTACTTCCATCTGCCTTCTGTTTAAGCTGATGGTGATTGTTTGACACTCTTCGTGGTACTGTGGTGGTTTCATTATAAGTAACTAGATGTTTCACTATTTGTTTTTTAAAATCTGTCACCGATATGTTGCTATTGTAACAAGCTTATATATTAAAAAAGAATTTTATAACTAATGTAGTTAATAATAATTCAAACCCCACTTTTTTAAACCATTTTACTCTTTTCCTTAGGGGGTTGGCATACGCTCTCATTTGGTCAGATGAGTCTACTGCCGCTTTGACTTTATTGTAATCTATTACTACATTGGGTTTCAGTTTAGTTTGTCGATTACAAGATACTTTGACCATTTCATTGCCGTATTTAGTAGAAAGCATGTAAATATTTCTTTTGTCTTTTTAGTTCGTAATGGTTACTCCATCGTCATTTTGAATAGAAGCAATCTGCTCTTTATTTAATTTTGCAGCTACTACTTTTTGGGGTAAATATTTTCGATTTTTTCGAACAGTTCCTATCAGTTGTGTATCGACGGACAACATTTTTTTTGCTAGCGGTAAACTTGTATACCAATTGTCGGTTATCAGCGTTCTTCCTTGATTTACTAGATCCCCCATAAGATACAGAACAACTCTTTCTGGAATGAGGTTAGAACCATTTTCTTTCCCTGCATATACTTTGAAATTGTAAGTATTTCAGATTCAGAACATACTTAAAAAATTTTTACACCATATTTGCGTCTTTTTGACTTAATGTACTGTTTAAACCCAAGCGTCCCCTAAAGGGTAATAGGGTTTCATCGCTGCAGACATATTCTTCCGGCACGTATAAAGACTTAAAATTTGCAGTCAGAATGTCGACAAGTGGCTTTAACTTATACAGTTTTTCACTTGTATCTGCCAATAAATTATCATTAAAGTAAAACATCCTTAACAGCATCTCGAATCGATTTCTAGATATTATATTCTTTGCAAAATTATTATGGAACAGGTTACTCCAACAGTCTGCGATTTTCATTTTCACTAAACCCATCCAGACAACCAGTCCTAAAAATTTTCTAATTTTTATATTTGTCGTTGGAATCCAGTCATGTAAGCGAGAGCTTGGTGTTGCACCTGCAGCCAGTACAGACTGAGTTGCATATATATTTGGTTGGTTACAAATCAGACTAATTACTCTGCCATCGACCACCGCATTAAAAAAGTCTCCAGGCGTACCATTTGCCAACATGGTAGCTACTTCATCATTTACTCCTGACGGAATAGAACAAGGTGCTATTAGCTTATAATTACCTACTACCAGACCCCAATTTGGTTTGATATCGGTACTGGATCTTCACTACGTTGTGGATCTAAGTTCGGTTCTGAATCGAGTATTGAATTTAAGTTCGCACCAGGAACGATATTACCTTGGAGATTACGATTAAGTTGTTCTGGATCATGCTTTGAATTCAAGTTCGGTCCTGGATTGATATTATCGTGAACATGACGAGTAGGACGTGAATCTAATTCTCCATAAAAACTTTCGTACATTTTCCACTGTTTCTTCTTAATCTGACGAATCTGATTCTTTTTCTGAACTACATAGGTACTCACTGTCAGAAGCTTTGAATGGTTCATCATAGTCATCAGAATGTTCTGCAAAATTTATTGCAATGTTTTGCAATCCACGCTCTGTCCAGGTGTAGAACGTTGACACATATAAAATTACACAATATGTTGTAAAAATATTGTATTTTAAATATTATTTAATACTAACAGCAATTTATTCTTTCAATTTATTGAAATGAAAAACAATCAACAAGAACAATAAACAATACTCATTCGTTTATTTATGTTAGGTTATGTTTACTGCGATGGACCAACGACGCACAGAAGCATTAGTACGGTTCACTGGGCCGCGTTGTCCCGATGGAACCAACACATTTGTTATATGGTGGCTCATAGGCGCACTTAAAAACGGAATGGTTGGCTCACGGAGGCATTGATTTAAAAAAGGCAGTCGGCAGCGAACGTGTTAAAAATCCTTTATAAAAGTTATATAATTTTTTAAACGTTCTGTGATGTATCCCTTTCGGGCTACATCACAGTATGTTTTTGGACTAAAGAGTCCATCATCAGTGTAATATTAACTAGAATAAGTATTACCACTTTAGTGGAAGCAAACATAAAGATCAGGTATACACGAGTCAAGCCACTACATATCTGGGTAAAAACCCTTAAAAAGTTATCAAAATTTGTTGTGTGTTATATCATTGTTGAAAATATGTTGTGATCGTAAACTATTTAACAGATATCCTGCATGGCAACGTAAAACTCTCAATAGGGGTTGTTGCTGGCCCTCAGACCTTGTCTGAATGGATCAGCAGGATATAAGCTATGGGATAGAAGCTGTGAAAGTTGGATCTAGTGCAATTTATTTCCGGGTCCGGTTTATGATGCTCTGGGATGGGCCGAAAAAACATTACTAATTTTATTGTTATTGGCAAGGATCAGATCACAGTAGCTATAGCGTTGGCTTCATCTGGAATATCTGCTATGTAAAAAAAAATAAAACAATATCTGTCACTAAAAGATTCGAACGATTGTCAACATTTAATCAAAGTCATAAAGTCATCTGATTATTAACAATATTGAGTTATCTGTTGTTAAATTTTTATTATTCCCGTTTTAAAATAATTTCATATAAATACAAGTATTATTTTTAAACATATTTAGTTTATATAATAATTAAATTTACTATCAAATGATATTTATTTAAATTTTATTATTAATATTTGGTCTTAATTTGACAGGTTTGTCACACTTGTCATAAGTAAACAACATGATACTATAACAAACAAGATATGCTCACTTGCCGTTCTAATTTTAATCGACTTTGCGCGTGACGTCATAGCGAGACAAAGCCAGGGGACTTGTGTGTATCTTATTTTAACAATGCATCATATGGCAACGTTGTTCCATTACTGTAATGAACAACTTCGAAACTTCAACTGTTAACGGTAAGTATACCTCGATACCATATCTTGCACTAAGGAGTCATAACTAGTTACTTTCTGTGAAACCGTGGTTTGAAAATTGGATGTGAAAAGTAATTTGTAAAATTAATTAAGGAATTATATGAATCTACGATTTGATTGTGTGTATTAAAAACAAAATAAATATTGCTACAAAACATAAATTAAATATAAAAAGCCGGTAAAATGTAAAGAATTTGAACCATAAAGGAAAAGTGGGTCATACTTGAGACTTTATGAATATCATTTAGACATTTATTTTACAATCTTTGTGATTTTTCTTTTCCGGATATTGTAATTATCTTTAATATTTTTATTTAGAATTCGTATTTTAAAATACATTTTAAATCTAAAAAAAGTAATTTTATATCTTCGCTACCATTTACATATTTTACAGCTTTTATTAAGTTTCTTAAATAATTTTTTGTTATTTTTAATGTGTCGGCATTATAACTACGAAAAATATGTTCCAGTGTTGGTTTGAGTAAACCACCCTCAGAAACGTGGTTTACCCAAGTAAACGATTTATCGTTAGCGTCCGGAATATATCCAAGCATTTCTTTTTTTTTTTGAAACTTAAATGCAATGAAACCGGTTAAATTTTCCAATCCATTTCATTCCAGGTTATTTATATTCGAATTAATAAAATCTTGATGACTGTCAATTAAATCTTCAGGGTTAATTTCTGTATCACCACTGGGAAGGTTTAGCGAGGAAAAGATCTCTTTAGTGACAATTTCATAAATAATTATAATGTTAGTAGTAATATTCCATTGTTTGTCAGGCAATCCCAATAGTTTTTCTTTTAAACAATAGTCAGCTTCTGTAAAATGTTTTGATCATATTCTCGCGGTTTCTACATTAAATTTGTATCCACAAGGAAACTAAGTTCCTGTAGCTGGCTGTATACCATGTATCACAAAAAATTTAAGTAAAAATCCTTTATAAAAGGTATATATAAATAAAGGGTATATATAAAAGGTATATATATATATATATATATATATATATATATATATATATATATATATATATATATATATATATATATATATATATATACCTTTTATAAAGGATTTTTACTTAAATTAAATTTGTCTCGCTGAAAACACTTAAGGACCCATACTTTACGCATTTGTTTGTCTCTAGGAAACACAAAAAAACGACACTTCGAAAAAGTTTTACTTTTTTTATCATAATTGTTTAAACAACCCACCACAGCACAATTCATTATGGCAACCAAATAATTAGTCTTCTTTATAAAGTAGCCATGATACTATAACAAACAGTTATAGTATCATGAGTAAACAACGTATGATTCATTGCTTTGTTAATACATTAACAGGTGGCGTTAGGACCAAACTTAATACTTTATTGCATTTGTTTAAAATATAAAAAATAAGTAAATAATCAAATGACTCCATTTAATTTTAAACATATTATTTAAATTTTAAAACTACACAACACATAGTACCGTACGTTAAGTTTTAAATTAGATATACACACTATAAATGGCAACACTGCTCGCCGTTGACTTTTCAGGAATCATTTGTCATTATACAATGGTTGTTTAAAGCAATAAGAGCAAAGTTTTTTAATTTATTTTTGTAATCAACATATCTGTTTGTACGAAGGCAGAAGAGGTTCAAATAATAAAATGGTTTTATGGTCGTAATTTTGGACAACAGTGTACAGATTTATTTTCTGTGTTTTTTCAGGGGAGACCAATTCCTTGCGTACAGTTAGTTCATAACATTGTTAAAAATTTTGCGAGTTGTTATTGTCTCAAAAATTGAAGAAAATGTCACAAAAAAAAGTCGAGGAAAGAGAATACCGTGATAAACAAATTTGTGCAACAATCGAGGTAGATTCAACACGTTCAAGTAGAAGCGTTGCTAGGGAGTTTGATGTTAGCAATGTTACTGTAACGAAAGTGTGAAAAAAGCACGGTTACAAGAATTTTAAATATTTGAACACGCAGTAGCTTTATCCACACGATTACTTTTGTTTTGTGAAATTCTAATAACGAAGGCTCATAATGAATCCAATTGTCTTAAAACATTTTATTTACTGATGAATATTCTTTGTTGTTAGTAAACGGACACAATCCTTCCATTACATAGTCTTGGACGCGGGAAAATCAGCACAGAAGTGTTGCTTGCCGAACTAAACGTCTTTAAAAAGTTAACGCCTGGGCTGGCATTTTAGGAGACCACATAATAGGTCCATTTTTTATTAAGGGCAACTTGAATAATAGAGTATACCTCGATTTGTTACAGAATCATGTTCTTCCCGCTATTCTGAATCTTCGTGATGTAAGTCTGGAGAATGTTGGGTTCCATCAAGACGGCTGTTAAGTACACAACGCTCGAATAATTAGGGAGTACTTAAACAATATTTTCTCGAATGGAGTTATCACTGGAACAGGCAATATTAAGTGTTTTGCGCGATCTTCAGATCTTACACCCATCGACATCTTTTTTTGGGAACATTTAAAAAGCATCATCTACGATTATCCTGAGGCTAGAGCCCAAAATTTGGATGAATTAAAGAACGAATAAGAGAAGTTTCCAATTATGTTACAGCAGAAACTCTTATATCTGTTTGCAGAAGATATTATGACAGATTGGGATACTATTTAACCGTAGAAGGTCATATATTTAAATTATTTTGAGGGCATTAAGAATTTTTTCTTATTTTATTACGAATTATTTTTATTTTCAATAAGAGTATATTTTTTATTTTATCTTTTTAAATAAATGCGCTTTTATTTTTAATTTAACAACAATTTTTTTACATTATTAAAAACCGATACCAATGCACCACCTTATAACGGTCAGTGTATTTTTATCGAATTTATGTTATAAGAAATGAACTGGGTATACGAAAGCAAAACAAAAATCGACGGACGAAGATGTATATCCCTTGCGTTATTATGTGTTACTAAATGGTTTTTGTTTTCTCGTTTTCTATCTAGGAGTCTAAGGCTAAGGTGTCGGAGGGGATCGGAGAGTTACAATTACCTCGTACGAGGCAATATTGCTGATTTTAGGGCTATTTGTAGTTTGCAACATATAACCCAAAACGTAACATACTGTATGAAACTCCGCGCTAGTCTCCAGTACCGCTTACTGTTCCACTTTTTTGAATATATCCGGTTATCTTTAAATATATTTCATATTAGTGGCCGTTAATTATACAAAATGTCAAAACTAACTATAATTTGTTATTTTGATTTTGGAAATGTTTCATATTTTTTTTTTAATTTAAAAATAAAGAAACATAGTATAAAGCTTAACGCTAGTCTACAGTACCGCCTACTGTACCACTTTTTTTGTTGTTTAAGATGTTTAAAGTTTTCTAATCAATCATTTCACTATTTCAGCTGAAAGAAGCCCCAATAAAACATTTTTAAAAAACCTAATACCTTTAAACCCATTAATTTTATTAAATGAAAATTCGGATTACCTTTGTAACTCTCGAATACGATTTTTTGGCAACTGTTTAGCCCATATTCGAAAGACAACTCAACGGTCAGTTTACCCGCCTTTAGTAAAAAATTAACCTTTTCGAATTTTTATATTATTTTATAGGAATGAAGATATTTACGTTAAATAATTTTCAAATTAACCTATAAAAATGTCTTCTTATCGATTTGCTGGTTTTATATCTCCATAAATAAAAATTATCACTTTCCCGGAATTTATTTGCTTTAAATAGAACTTCACTGGCATTTTTCAACTTTCAACTTTCATTCGAGAGCACGATAATTCTCGGAGTTATAAAATAAAGTTGTAGTAACAAGTTCGTTATCTGTTATTTTGCGTAACATGAAACTACCCTCAAAAGGACGGTTGGCTGTACTCCACAACATTTAGGTTAGATCGTTAGCGTGCTCAGTATCGTCTAGAAGGCTTCCTACAACGAGGCGTTTACAACGATAAGCAAAGATACGGGGTGACATTCACGGAAGTGTTTCTTTATGTTTGGTTTGTTCCATCCAATCGGGAACTTTTGGATTTGTTTCACACTCATGTTTTAATTATTATATAAAAAATTAGTAGGTACATCAGAAATCGTCGATTCTGCTTTAAAAAATGTTTAAAAAACTATCAATCATTCTTGGATAAATATAAATATAGATTTATAATAAAACAGAAAGAATATCGACCTAGAATATTATCCACAGAGTCACTAAAATATTTATTTAGAGTAAGTAGGACAAATATTAGAAAAACCAACCAGTTCAATAAAGATACTTGTATTTAAATCAGCCTATGGCATGATGATATTATTGTAACGAGAATTAAACTCACGATTTGATTTATTTAAACTATTTATTTACTACTTGTACAATTGTTATAACTTTCTATAAAATAAAATTGAATACTGAGATTTCATAAAAGGTAAACTATAAAAAAATACAGAGGTAGTTTAATCACTGCACCAAATCCCGTTTACATAGGTACACAAAAAGAGTTATTGAGCTCTCTGGGAATTTCTGCTCTGACCCAGCGACTGATGATTCACCAAGGTTTACCGATCGTTTTAGAACTTCTGCCGTCAGATGCATCCCGCACTCACCTTCTTAGCTCTGAGCATTTCCGGGAATCTTTCTTAAATATAGATATGACTACCAATGTGGAAGATGTTAATATTAACTATAGAGGAAACTTTACCATTCGAGGTCAACGATAGTTTCTTTGTGCCGCTCTAGGTTTCTGGCTGTAACAATACAACTACCCGCAGAAAGTTGCGAGCCAATATGTCATTATTCGTCTTACACTGGATTTATAAATACTTGATTTCATCTCAGTGTTATTGTGTCTGTTTTGCCATTTAATGTTCATTTGTACTTGATCGGTTTCTTCTTTGTCCAGATATCCATAGCTAAGGATACCGAACAATTGCCCGAAAACAGATTCCCGAAATAGAATTCTCCGAAAGCAATTCCCGGAATGGACAATTGGCAGATAAACAATTGCCCGAAAAGAGAATTGACCGAAAAATATACTTAAATAGGTATTTCTTTCTTTCTTTCTCCCCTTCCTTTTACCCTATCAGGGTGTCGGATTTGTGCTAGCTATTTTAATTTCCATTTACTTACCTCTTCCATTCTTTTCTGTTTCCTGCCATTATTTTCAATTCCTTGAGTGATTTTTGTTTAAGTTTCCCGCCTCTACTACTTGCTGTATCCATTTTTTTCTTGGTCTGCCCCTTTTTCTTTTTCCGATGTTTTTTGCTTCATAAATTGTTCTTGTTATTCTATTTTATTGCATCCTCATCAGATGCCCATACCAGTTCATTTGTTTCTTTGCTATTTTGTTCATTATCCGTTCCTGGTTGGCCATTCTCCTAATAGTCTCGTTGCTTAATCTATCACATTTTGTCTTTCCAACTATCCTTCTTAGATGTCTCATCTCCATTGCGTTTATCCTGCTCTTATGTTTTCCAGAATTGTCCAGTTTTCACTTGAATAGAGCACAGTCGGTATCACTATTGTGTTATATAGTTTTATTCTTGTTTCTCGTGCAAGTTCTCTTTTTCCCATTATTGGGGCTAACGCATAATATAACTTGTTTGATTTCTTTGCTCTATTTGTTATTTTCCAGTCTATTTTTCCGTCATTAAATATTATACTTCCCAGGTATTCGTAAGTTGTTACTATTTCCAATTCTGAGTTTTTACATTTTATCTTTATTTAATTATCTTTCTTATCTCCCATGCCGCTGATTATCATTATCTTACTTTTTTCCTTGTTTATCTCCATTTTAAGTTCTTCTATTTGTTTTACCCATATATCCATTAGTTTCTGCATTTTATTCTAGGAATCTGCTATTATTACTATATCATCTGCATACATTAAGGACTCTATTGTTACTGGTTGTAATCTGCGGTTACCTATTATTGTTTGTAGTTGATTAGTTCTGACTCTAGTGTTTCTTATCAATTCGCTCATTACTATTATGAATAGCAAAGGGCTGAGACTATCTCCTTGTTTAATACCTCTCTTCCAATTAAATGCTTCCGATCTTTCCCCTGTTATTTGTACCCTTCCTTTTACCTCTTTGTAAGTACTTTCTATAATTTTTATCAATGCATTAGGTACGTTTATTTTCCTCAAGCATTTCTCTATAATATGTCTTTCTATCGTTGTAAATGCTGCTCTTAGGTCTATGAATGCTAATACTAGTTTTTCCCCCTTATCTATGCTTCTTTCTATTAGGTTTCTAATGATATATATGTTGTCATTTGTCTGTCTTCCCGGTCTAAATGCCGTTTGGTCTTCTCCCAATACCATTTCTACTTCTTGTCTCAGTCTCTTCTCTATCATTTTCGTATGTATTTTAAAGCATACCTATGACAGACATATTAGTCTATAGTTGTCGCAGTTTACATGTTGTCCTTTCTTGTATATTGGCACGATGATATTGTTCTGCCAGTGTTTGTTTTTTTGTTTTTCCCACGCCTCTTTATATATTTTCCATAGCCAGTTTATTCCCACTCTACTTAAATAGTTATTGATTTATATATATTTCCTATATACTAATACGGTAACCTACGTGCAATTTAAATAGTTATTACTGCTTAGATTGTGTTCAATCTAGCTATCTTGTTAATTAATTTATTAATATAATGTATATTTTTTATTACATGTTCCCTTCACGCTTTACTCAGGTTTAGGACTGGCAGCGTACCGCTGGCGGGTTTAAAACTTCCAGTCCCAGATCTAACTAGAATAATTATCCAATTTGTACTTTTTCTAAGATCTTTTATTTTTTAAATTTTTTTCTTTACAGTTAATTTAATTTGTTATTTTTATTTTATTTTTTATTGTTTTAAATTTTACTTTATATTTTATTTTAATTTTTATTAATTGTTTTTAATATACTAAAGCATATAATTTTTGTATGTATTTCCTATATACTAATACGATAAATTATGTGCTTTTCTCCGCAAGAATTCGTACGTGTTCCCAGGTTCGTAATTGATTCCAGGTAAATGCCTTTAATAAAACTTTAAATGTTTAGATGATCTGAGGCAATCTGTCTCCTTTCTTTGTTAACGCTTTTGATGATTTCATCCATGAATAAATTAAAGAGCATGTAGCTCAATGAATCCCCTTGTCTTATTACCCTGCCTATTTTTATAGGTTCTGTAAGTTGTCCAACTATTGTTTTGGTAGATGTTTTCGATATTTTTTATAATATTTAGGGAAGCTTCCCTATTATGCAGAAGATGGATTACATCTTTGAGTCTTACTCTGTCAAACGCTTTCTGTAGGTCAAGCAGACACAGAAATACTGGTCTGTTATACTTTAGTGATTTCTCAGTAATTTGATTTATAACAAATATTGCATCTGTACAGGATCGTCCACTACGAAAACCCTGTTGTTCATCTGCTAAACTTATCCCCTGATCTCTTAGCACTTGTAAAATTTTAGTTGTAAGTTTTCTGACCGTTTTTTATCTTCTTTTTTGAATAGTTGAATTAAATGCTCGTTCTCCATTCTTCCAGTATTTTATTATGTTTCATAATTTTATTAATTAATGTTGTTAATTGTTATGTCATTGCTGCTCCACAATATTTCAGTAACTCGTTTGGTATCCCGTCTTTACCTGCTGCTTTTCTGTTCTTCAGGTTTTTAAGTATTTTTCTAACTTTCTGTAGATTTATCATAATTTCTTCTTTTGTGGTAATGTTTCCGGTTCTAGCGTCGTTTATTCTTTCTCTTCATATAGCTTTTTTATTTAGTGAATCCACGTATCCTTTTATAACTATGTGTTTTGGTTCTATCAGTTCCTTTACCTACGTTCTTTGACCTCTTATCAAGTTCCATATTTCGTTTTGCAGACCGTAAAAATGATATTCCATTTCTTTCGAAAAGCGTTCCTAGTGATCATTTTTTATTTTTCCCTCAAGTGCATGTATTTCGTTTCTGATTGTCTTGTAATTATGGTATGCCTGTTGTGTTTTGATTGACATGTATTTCAGGTAAGCTTTTTTCTTTTTTTTTACATTTGTTCTTCACTTCTGTACAAACCATGGAGTTCATCGCCTTGGGAACGATTTATTTTTATTTATATTTCTTTCACCAAAAACTTCCTTGGGCGAGACTACACGTAAATTTTGCCCAGCGTTTTTCGACTCCATCACTTTCTGTGATATATGTATTTCTGCTGAATCGTGTTGTTTATATAAATTGATGACTCTTGTATAATAAAACTTTTTATCTGATCCCAATCATCAGAGTCACTTAAATCAATATTTTGTAGAGGTACGTATTCTTCATCGTCTGGGTGATTATTTTATTCAAATTTAGATTAACGTCCCTAAACATCTTCTATTTTTCTTATTTTTTTCAAGTAGTTCAAATTCGGATAGTCCACGTTGAGGCATCTTAACAGCCGTCCTGAATTTTCACAAATAAACGAATGTTTTCACAATTTTCCAGAAACGAGAATCAGCAGAATCTAATAAAGCGCACGATAAACAAAAAACATACGTAAATAAAAACATACATAAATATAATTTCATCCATCCGACAGGAAGTTAAAATAAAGAATCGTCGAATTCCTGAGCAAATGATAATAACTGGCACAGGGCCAGTTTGGCCCCTTCAGAATTCCACGGTAGGTTTATTAGAAAAACAATTTAATAAATTTAATAAACGGTATTTTTTGTGTTAAATAAGGATCTGTATCAAAATATTAAAGGTCATAAAATATGAAATTATTATGGCCTCAAATAAAAAAAACATAACTTAAAATCGCAACTGGGGTCAAATTGGCACCTCCGACTTTCTAGTGTTAAAACCACTAGTATGACCCAAGCATTCGATAAGTAAAACATGATTTGTCATTTAATTTTTGAAATTTTTTTTGTAAATGTCTGTTCAAAACGGGGACAAGAAGCTATCGATATTGTATTGAATATAGTATAGAACATAGCATGAGACGATTTAGGAAGGTGACAGAAGGAATCTTTATTAGGATTTTTTGCGAAATCCATCATAAGCTGTTAAGATTTTATGTAAATTTTTACATTTTACAATTGTCTCATCATCATTCTCAGCATATTCTACCGATTATGGTGTAGCCTCCCTAACATATTCATTCTTCATATCTGCCCACGATTGTCTAAATCTCGCTTTTCTGTGCCATGTTATACCAGCTTGTTTCCTTATATCATAGTCCCATCTTAAATTTGGACGTCTTCTTGGTCTCTTGACGCTTCTTGGATACCACAGTGTAATTCTACTGGACCACCTATTGTCAGTTCTTCTCGCTAAACGTCCCGCCCACTGCCATTTTAAGGATTTAATTCTATGGATTACGTCAATTACCTTGATTTCCTGTCTGATCCATTCTATTCTTTTTCGATCTCTCTTTGTTTTACCTAGCATGCAACGCTCCACTGACCTTTGAGTGACTTTGAGTTTCGATATTATCTCTTTCTTTAGTGTCCAAGTTTCGCAGCCGTATGTCATGATTGGTAGTATACATTGATCGAATGCTTTTTTCTTAAGGTATATTGGCACCTTCGATTTGAATATAACTGCATTTCTACCTAAAGATGTCCAAGCTAGTTTCATTTTTCTGTTGATTTTTGGAAGTAAGAAGCCAGATTTATGTATTAACTGTCCCAGGTATACATACTCGTCTACTGCCTCAAGTGCAGTGTTGTTTATTATTACATCTTGGATATCCACTAGCTCATTCTACATGGTTTTTGTTCTAGTCAAGTTAATTTTTAGGCCAACTTTATTGCTAGCTGCATTAAGGTCGCTTCTGAGTTCTTGTAGTTCTATAGGATTATTAGCAATCCGAACGATGTCGTCTGCAAATCTTAGATGGCGGAGGTATTCTCAATCAATGGATATTCCATTGTTCTGTAAGTTTATTTTGCTGAATATAATTTCTAGAGTTGCAGTGAAGAGCTTTGGTGATATTCCGTATCCTTGTCGGACGCCTCTGGTGTAGCGTTTTAAATTTGTTAATATTTAATATCTATATAATAGTAAAAATTCTGTTTTAAGTTTTGTATTCAGTTGTTTCAAAATATAGATGTGTTTGTCTCTGTTACGTTCTCAGTTAGAAGATTATTCCGGTTAAAACTAAAATCAATATAATACGTGTTATGTGTTATTTCGACGAATTTAAAAGAGATTTTTTCGTTGAAAGCGATTTGTTTACATTCGAGTCCCGTAATATAATATTGCAAGTCAGGTATACGGTTTTTCTAAGACGTATTAACTAAGAATATTTTTTTATCTTTGTTTACATTAATATTCCCATATTCTCTGTATGTATTGTGAGGTAAAAAATTTCCAGTTACCTAATTTAAAAGTAGATGTTTCGAGATGTTTTTTTTTGTCGGTTCATTGCTAAGAATGAGGTCAAGAAGGGTAGATTGTTTGTTTATGTTCATAGACCAAAACTGGCTGGAGACGTGAAGGGAAATTTATTTTGGTTGAATTTGTAAAATCTAACGATGAGGAGTCAAGCAAGAGATGTCAGAGTAGAAAGATGTTTGGGTAATTAGGAATCGCGAGTCGATTCAATTTTTTTTGTGTTATATCTTAAGACCGGTTAAGGTGATAATACTCTTTGCATAATGGCAGTTTAGAATAGAGTAATCACCATAAGATTTGTACAGTACACCAGCACTGATGAAATTTGGAAAATTATTATATAGGATGTCCCCGTCGTCAGCTTGCTTCCTCCACAGATCCTAATTCTACATCTCTTGATTGTTCGTCTCTAAGCATGGAAATGGTTGCTTTGTCCCTGTTGGAGAATATGTCCAGATAGATGTTCCATAGATGTTTAACAAGTTTTTTTTTTAAAGTTAAGTGCTAAACAGTGAAATCAAGGTAACATTTAACATATTAATCTTAAAGTAAAGACAGACATTTTTTTGCTAAAACAATAATTGCTTTCATTAAAATTTAAAGGGATTTTGTAATAATTAATAAATTGTAAATTTTATGGTTTAACTTAGCTGTCATTTTAATTGTTTTTTTAATTTAAAGTTAACATATGACAGCTAGCTTTATTTTTTTAGATATTTATTTGTTTTGTTTGTTTAAAAAAAAGGTTAATCTCTGTGCGGTAAAATTTCGTAAGTTTTTGTAGTATCTCCAACCCATGGAGTTTGTAAACGGGCACATGTAAGTTTTTTTTATTCTGTATTTGGCAACTATTTATATAGTTTATTTTTTATGCCATTTATGTGTTGATAACTGTTTGTATGAGACAAAAATAAACGTTTTAATTTGTTTCTCTGATCCATTTTTTTATTTATTTTAGAAATCTCCTAACCCTTTATGTATTTTTTTATTTTATGATATTTTTCCTAAATCCAGCAAGTTTAGGATTCTTCGAAGCGGCGTCCTTTCCTGTAAAATAGCTAGAAGCCCTTTCTTGTTGTATTAATTGTCCAGTTGTCCAGGAGATTTACGTAAGTAACCCCTTTGTTTTCATTTGTGTAGATACCCCAATTTGACCCATTTATTTCAACTTATCCACGACCCCAGCTCTCCAACAACCCCCTGAGTGCCGTTAGCATACGTAACGATTGTTTTGCTTGCCCTATCTTCGCCCCCATAGTTTCTGTCCCCTATTTCTACCCCTATGTTCTTACCCTGAGGTAGGCAAAATATAATATCGTTATACTGGTAGTGCGAAATTTTGGACTGTTTTCATAAATTTTTACCTTAGCTTTTACTTGTCTGTATATATTTTCCAAATTTTCTATGTACGGTTTGTCAATGCTTTGGTTGGTCAAAGCTTTTATTACTGCCTTGCGATATATAGAATCGAAAGCCTTCTCGAAATCTATGAAGGTTAATGCTAGGGCTATTTCATATTCTTTAGCTCTACTCATTAGTTCTCGAAGTGTATGAATATAATCTATGGTACTGAATCCACTTCTGAAGCCAGCTTGTTCTCTCGGCTTTGCAGCATACAATGCGTTTGTTAATCTTTTGTTGGTGATCTTTAAGTCTTTTGTAGTAGACTTATAGGTCTGTAGTTTCTGATATCGTCTTTGCTTATAAATGAGAATCATGCTTGCTGTATTACAGTGCTCTGGTATGCATCTCTATCTTAGGCAGTTCGTAAATATGCCTAAGATTTTCCAGGTTTTATTGCCAGCGTATTTAAGCAGTTCCACTGTTATACCATTTATTCCAGCTGCTTTACCGCTTTTAATTTTTGCAATTGTCGATTCTACTTCTTCCGCAAGGACTTCTGGTACATCTTCTTGGTTACTGATTACTTCTTCAAGTGTATCAGGGGCTTTGTATAGTTCACTGTAGAATTTAGTCACGAGTTGTATTATTTCATTTCTGTCTGTAATTCTTTTGTTTTCGATTGTTAAAACAACGATTTGCTTTTTCCCATTGATTATTGTTTTCTTATAGTTTTTCCTGTTTTCGATTGCTTTTTGTAACAATATTTTATTGTATTTTCCAATGTCTTCCTTAATACTTTTCCTAATTGTCTTACAAATTTCTGTGTATTGTATTCTCTGTATGTTGCTGCTTACTTTTATTTATCTTCTTTGTTTTAGCATTATTTTAGTTTAATCAGACAGTTTATGATGTTGATTTTGTTGTTGCGGGCCTCCGATTTCTTTGGCACGATCAAGGATGATTTCCACTAATTGAGAGCTGTCAATTTGGTCATGTATTCTTGCATCAATTGTCCTTGGATAGTGATCTGAGTTTTCTTCAAGATTGTTAATATTTATACCGGTTACTCTTGGTTTTGTGACTAATTTTATTCTTTCTAGTTTCAGATCCAGAACAATTTTTGCTCTAATTAGTGTATGTATAGTGTATATTAGTGTATGTCCTGTTTGAAATTGATTTATTACACTGACATCTTTTATTGTTGTGATCTTGTTGACTGGAATGAACTCAATTTTGTTGTTAGTAATTCCATTTGGTGCTACCCAGGTCCATTTTTTGTTTGATTTTTTCTTAAAGAATTTATTTGCAATTGGCATGTTTTGGTTTGTACAAACTGAACCAGTTTTTCTTCCCTCTCATTTCTATCACCGACTCCGTACTTTCCCACGATTTTCCACTTTGGAATTAAAGTTACCAATTAAATACTTAATATGACTTTTATTGTTGTTTAATCCTTCATTTATGTTACGGTAGAGTTCCTCTATTACTTCGTTAGTGTGAGTAATCATTGGGGCGTATATTTGTATAAATTATATATTGTATTTCTTTGATAGTTATAATGTTAAGCTAGCTACTAGTTATTTCTACTATTCTTTAATTTCATTTCTTGTTGATTAGGAATCCAATACCTGCTCCAATACCTATTCTGCCTGTTAATGTGCCTCGGTAGGAGAATGTGTTTCCTGACGCTAATTCCGCTGATTTCTATGCATCGTATTTTATGTTTTCTGTTTCCTTTTCCAGTTCTACAAGTCTGAATTGATTTGATAGCGAGCGACAATTATATGTCGCTAGTTATATATAACGTTGTTTGTTTTATTCGGGTATCGGTTGAGACTCCGCAGATCTTAGCACTCTCTGGCCTCCTGGCTTGAACCCGAAAACTACCCATTTCGGGGCCATTTGGGCATACGGAGAATAAGAGCCAAGATTTGAATGTCTCTTTCATGTTAGGGGTTGTGAGGCGTACCTTACCACGCTGCCTCAGTGTACGTTGGTAAGGGTTCGCTGGTGTGTTCCGATTAGAAGGCGTTGAAACTCGCCTTTTACCCTCCTCCTGCTATGTATAAAATGTACTTTCACAATACGCCATATATTGCCGGGGATTACGCGACTTACAACTACAGTTATCTGCCTAACATTATTTTCATTATTAATATAAAATATCTAGAAATTCACTTTTCTTCGTTAAAATTAAAAATTCATAGACAATAATTCAGCTGTATAATAATCCTCACTGTAATTATATTTTTGGAAAAATCAATCCACTGTTGTATACACCTACCCTGGAATATTAATATTACACTCCGCTGTTAAAGATAAACGATGGTAATTTATGGCACAAAAGCTGGATTAATCTCACTAATATTTCGAATTCTCTTCCCTGGCCGCATCTATAGTCGTTTGTCTTTCAATTTAATCACCGATCGGGCCCCGAACCGGTCAGCAAATGAATTGATTGCGATTTCGTGTTGAGCACTAGGTCCAGATGAACTGGCACCGTTGCTTCCATTCAAAAGGGTTTTGGCTATTATAATTTGATGCGAATTCAGCTCTATTAATATTCGTTCTCTTCTAATGGATCTTGTAAGTTATTTATAACCCTTAATCGTTTATTCTGCGATGGAAATGTGGGGAATCGTGGTGGGACGAACGGGTGGTTATTTGTGAAATGAAATTTGTGCTGAATGTAAAAACGTAGTTTTAAAATTAGTAAATCAGACTAATAAATCAATACATAAGTATACGTAGATTTACGCAAAAAGGAACAAAGCAGTAAACCCGAATTTGAGTACAAAATTTTATAGTTCAAAAAACCGCGACATGCGGTAGCGATCACTATTATGTTCAAAAATACGCTTCCCAATTTGAAGACAAAATAAGTGAACACATGTAGACATAAACAAGAAAGCAAAGCTAAATGAATAAAGATAAAACATCAAAGGTCTGATGTACATCAAACCATCTGCTGAGAATGATCACACTGATATAGAAGGTAAATGAGTACCAACTTCTTCATACGGAGCCTGTCCGTTCGGAACGTTGGTTGGTTGGTTGTTGGTTGCTATACGAAATAGCCGTGTTAAGGTATTTCTATAGCATGCTCTCAGGTTAGAAAGCCAGGATATTCTTCTTCGTCTTGAGGCCCTTTTTTCTTCAATTTTACCTTGCAAAATGAGTTAAAGTAGCTCGTATCTGATTTGATTTCTCATTATATGTCCCAAGTACTACAGCTTACGGCTCTTCACGATGTTGACCAAATCCAGGGTTGTGTTCATCCTTCGCAGTACTTCTTCATTGGTGATTTTGTCTGTCCATGGTTTCTTCCGGATACTTTAGTATAACCATAGCTCAAAAGCCTAAAATGTTGATAGAGTTTATGCCTTCAATGTCCACGTTTCTACTCCATACAGAAGCACTGAGTACACGTAACATTTAAGGAGCCTTATTTTTGTTTCTAGGATAAGGTCATGGCTCTTGAACACAGAGCTCATAGTCAAGAATGCACTTTTTGTCTTTCCGATGCGACATTTAATCTCTTGGGTATTGTCCCACGACTCATTGATTATAGTTCCCAAGTAGTTGTATTGTGATACACGTTCAATTCTCATTTGGTTTACATACAGATTTTCTTGCTGATGATCATCAGCTTGGTTTTGCTGGTATTTATAAGATTTAATATTTAATATTTCGCATCAAGAGTTATTACAAATAATATTAACAAAATTTATCAACAAACCTTACAGTGGCGCTATTTGTAGCAATCCAAACAATAATTATTATTATAAAGTAAAATATCCTTATTTTGATTAACATTACTTGCATTGACTAAATCGGTGATACACTTAAAAAAGACTGCTAAATAGCATCTTAAGCCCAAATTCATCTCTCAACTCAAAAAATTGCCGGATTTGAAGAACTACACGCCAAAAGCTATTTTTTCCGAATCAAATTCCCAACTCTTAACTGCTTCTTCACTAACTGCTACTACACTACACTTGAATTTCCGATAACCAAAACGTATAATAAAAAACAATAACGAATTAAAAAAAATCCGAACTAAACAACGAAACCAACTACCCTGGCAGCGGGCATTCTTTTTCTCACCAACCTAAGTGCATATTTATTTGACTCGCAAAATGAAGCGGAAACAAGATGATCAAATAAAAGCAATTTATGTTATATTAACAAACTAAAAATGTTTCTATTATCAATCTTAGCAACGCAAAAAAATTGAGAATATTTTTCGGTGTTTTAACATACACAAGGTAAAAAAAATTCTACACCTGTAAAAGCAAATCGAGCTCTAATCTGTTGTAAAATGGAACCGCAAACTGCCAATGCTTTTATTCTTTCATTTATTGAAACAGATATATTGGAATGAAGACAACGACGCCTTTTCTGACAAACAGGTTCATCGGTTTCTACTAGCTCCGAATCTAGTTGGTCAATAACTGTATCCATTTCATCACGAATTTTTTGCATTGTCTTTTCAAATGTTTGCAAATCTTGTTTAGCCTTAACGGGGCCAACATGAATCATCTGCAGTTGCTTAAAAATTATTTCTACATGTAGCATGATTTTATGAAAAACTGTAAAAAAAATGGAATATTTATTATGTAATTTAAGTTTATGTACATCAGCTTGCTCAATTGTTACATTCAATTTAATACTTTAGTAATTCTCTAAAATATCCATGACATGTATAAGCTCATTTCGATATTCATAAACTGTATTAACTCCACGTGATTGAAAATTTAATGTAGTTTATGATGATCGTGGTAATTGTTTATAAGCTATCTCATCCAATACTTTTGTTTCGCTGTTTTGCTATTGGAATGGCATTCTGTCCGGGAGGATTTGCAAATTTCCAAAATCTTTATACTGCCTTATTGGAGGCAATATATCGTAATAGAGTGACTAACTGAAATTCGGTAGCGACATCTGTAGTTTCATCGGTAATTACAGCTATATAATTTGATTTGTTAATTTCTTTAGTCACCTGGTAAACGCCAAGCATACAGTCCAATATGTTATTTTGTATATTTTGAAGGTCCCATTAAATACTATTGCTACATTAATATCATTCTTTAAATCTGTATCTAATTGAGAACTAAAATCTATTAATTTTCGAAAAACTTTATTTGTCAATTCTTTTGTTTCATCGTAACCTAGCAATGCTAATTCTAATGCATTCTTGTTTGTTCTGCATAATTTTACAAACTAGCCCTAGATGGCATCATCGTTATGGCAACAAGTTAAACCAATTCAGATTCGCTGAATCCATCGTGATTATAGCGAGCATATTCAAGAAATTACAAATTGTAATGAAGGAACTCGTAGTCTACCTAGACCAAATTCTAAAACAAAGAGAATAAAAGTGCGAAACTTATTAGAAGAGTAAGGACAGAATTTGGATACTGAAGAACCACAAAATACCTCAATACTTGAGAAGCAAAGTGTTCAACCAGTGAATTGTTCCTATCATAACATATGGATACCAAAGGTATATATGAATGGACTAGCCGCTACAACAGAAAGGGCAATGAAAATAGCAATATTAGGTATAGTCTTTTTACAACTGTCAGATATAAAGAGCAACGACATAAGATCAAAAACAAAAGATGAGAATATCTCATCAAAAATTGCCAAACTCAAATGGAGCTTCGTAGGCCACACTACTAGATAAAAAGACTAACATTGGTACCTGGCAATACGTAATACAACATTGGAAACTTTATAAGAGTAAATAACCAAGAAGAAGACTACTGATGAGATGGGTAGACGACATAAAAAGAGCCGGCACAAATTAAATTAATGGAAGGAGTTGGGAGAGGCCTATGTCCAAAAATGGACGATTAAAGGCTAAGAAAAAGAAGATCGAAAGTGTAGATTAACAAAGTACTTGAATTTTTCAAAAACATATTGGATGAACAGCTACGAAATCCCTAACAGTATTGATTAATTATACAAATTATCTACATTATAATTATCTACAAAACTGTTTACACAAAACAGCATTTGAAGCAGTGGAATACTACGTAAAATCCAAAATAAAAAAAACTATACTAGTAAAATAGCGAAATAAAGAAAGATATAAAATGTAAAAGACAATTATACCAATAATATTGCCAATTCTCAAAGTTTCCAATTAATACAACAAAAAATAATCAACACATAAAATTTAATAAGAAGAAGAACGAATTATACAACAGACTCAACAAAAGTGATTTTAGGTGCTATACGCAACTTACAAGATTGCCAGATCATTTGTCCCACTAAGAACCCAGCCTAGATCACTCTCCCCAACATAATTAGTCAGCTATAAATTCAACTTTATTTTAGTGTACTATGATTTCTTTATGATAAAATAATCTAAGAGAAATTAAGAAGTGCATTAATTTATTGTATACTTTTAATCAAATTAACAATGATGACATTACGTCATCATTGTCGGTGTAATGACGTAATCGACGATTTTTCTAAATACAAACCTAGGTCACGCGACAGCTCATTTGAAAGGTCTCCTTATCGCCTTTGCAACGATATAATCATTTGAATATTTATTTCTACAGGGTTAACCAAAACTGTTGGTTTATTAATACAATTATATATATATATATATAAGCGGGGATCCTACAGCTTCTGCCGCTTCCCGCATTTCGATCGCCATCTTTTTCTATCTCTCCAGGTGTCTTCATCAATGGCTCTGTCTTTCATGGTTTCCATAACACCTTGTATCCAAGACTTGGCTGGTCTTCCTCGTTTCCTTCTCTTACTTGGATTGTATTCCATAGCTCTTTTTGGCCATCTGTTGTCGTCCATCCTCTGTACGTGTCCATACCATATTAACTGTCTAGTTTCTATTCTTTCAGAAGTTGTATGTACTCTATCTGTTTTTCTTCTAATTTCAGAATTAGGTATACGTTTTACTCTTGATATACGGCAAGCTCTTCTTAGGTAATCCATTTCAACCGTGTCAACTTTTTTCTTTCCTTTTGCTGTCATTTGCCAACATTCTGCTCCATATGTAAGAATTGGCTCTACAATTACTTTGTAGATAGTCATTTTAGTTTTCATAGTAGCTTTGTTGGACCAAAGTATCGAATTCAGAATTTGAACACTCTTCCTGCCTTGTTGCACTCTATAGTCTATATCTCGTTCCGTTGTCCCTTTACTGCAGATAATACTTCCCAAATATTTGTATTCGTAGCACCTTTTCATTTGTCTAATTTCCAAATCCGGGTCTTCGTCTTCACTGCCTATTCGCATATATTCTGTTTTAGACATATTCATACTCATCCCCCATTTTTCGTATTCATCTTTGAGCTTTCTAAGCATATAATCTGCATCTTCTTCACAGCTTGCAATTAGTACTTGATCATCTGCAAAGAACAGCGTTGTCAGATAATGGTTGTTAAGCTTCAACCCCATTCCCGCACATTTTTGTCTCCACTGGTGCAGTGCTTCTTGGATATATATTTTGAATAGGGTGGGGGAAAGACAACATCCTTGTCTCAAGCCTTTCGTTACTGTAAATACCCTTGAGAAAGTATTTCCTGTTTTTACAGTGCTTTGAGGACATTTATAGATGTTCAGTATTGCTTTTAGATATGTTTTACTAAGGTCCGTTTTCGTCAAGACACTAAATAAGAGTTTTTTAATACAATTAACTTACAATAAATGTTTAGTTAAATACAATTAAATTACAACAAATGTTCAAATTGACTACCTTCAGCAATTATACAATGTGGAAGACGGGCAATAAATTCTTTCCTAACGTTTTCGATGACTTCAGGTGTTATTTGTGCAATTTCCGTTCTGATGCGCTTGATTGATTTAATAAAACAATATTTTGTTTTATTCCCAGTGGCGTTACTTAGTTTATATTAGTTGAGTGAATGAATATTTATTGTAATTCCATGTGATTACATCATTGCAATGACAATAAGAAAACCTTTCAAATGAGCTGTCGCGTGCCCTCGGTTTGTATTTAAAAAAATCGTTGATTACGTCATTACGCCGAAACTGGTGACGTAATGTCCAACACATATATGTCAGTTGATGGTCATTCAAAAATTAAAATTGACGTGTTTTAAGATTTTTTTTTAAAAGTCGTCTGTTTCTGAAATAATGAATTTATTCCATACATTTGCATCATACTGTATAAAAATAAAATGTGTCGATGTGTATATTATATAATTATTGTGAACTGCATAGTTTCTTGTATTGAGTAACTGTTGCCAAATTGTAACATTTCAACAGTTTTAAAGATTAGCTTAATACCATAATTGCTTATTAATATGTAATTTGAACCCTTAAATAAAAAAAATCTTTAATTTTTGTAGTAAAAGATCTGGTTAATTCCAGCAATTACTTTTACTGGTCTTTTTCGCAAAATATCTGACCAAATAAAGATTTATTTACTATCTTCAAGTAGTAAATGCAATGTTCATTGTCTTAGGGTTGATCAGCCACACCTGTAAATCCTCTCTCCCGCCGCTAACCGTGCCGTCCGTTTCCTCCATTTTAATTAACTTTAGTATCCTAAATGAGTCCATTTCCAATCATATAAAACTCCTTAAGAGGCCCAATAAAGGGCTATAAGGCTCTAATACCATCGTTACGATGCCGTCAGCGGTGAGTACGTGACTAGGGGGGAGGGGTGAGTGGGGCCGCGGAGGCTTCCCAACTAATTAAAGTTTCTCTCAAGTGAGACGTAACGTAATGTCTATTTGCGTAAGGAAAGCCGGGACCAGAACCAGGACCGGGACTACGGTCTCAGACTTCGAGTTTATTGTTGCAGATACGAAGGCATGGAGTAGAGGTGGCGAAACGGAATGTTTTGATAGCTCGAGAGGTTAAACGTTAATCAAGGCAATCTATTTCGGTCGAAATGTACAAAAAGACGTTCAGGTTGTAATGAGAACATGCCACTTTGTGATTTTAATATACTATAGAATGAATACACGTGGCAATTTTGTTTAAATAACACGTGTGTCTTTTAACTAGAAAATTGAGCATGAAAATAAACAAGTAAAAATAATAATTTCTACTACTACTATTAAATGTCAGTTTATAACGTTATTTACCGTTTCCTCATTTAAATCGTCACCTCATCCGTTCGTTCCATATGTCGTTGTCATCGTGATGTCGTGAATAATCTGTCTGTGGTCATTTATTTTAACAGTCTTGTGTATGTTCCCGGAATTTGCTCAATCAGGTCGCATGTCAGGTCTTTTGCATGTTTCTGTAATTTGCTCAATCCTTCTTATTATGAACCTTCCTGGTGATCTTCGGCCTTCTACCTTTCCTTCGATAATACGTTTTTTAATGTTTTCTGTGTTTGCTCCCATAAGATATTTTAATTGTTGGAGAAAGACTCTGCTGGAGAGGCGTTGGCTGACGGTTAGCTCATTTAAAATTAAATCATTTGTCCTGTGGTCGTCCACGGATGCGGACCTTTACCTTTAATGTAATAGGGGAGAGGGGTGCACATGTGGATAAATTTAAAAAAAATGTATACTGCAAAATTAGATTCATTATAAAGTATCGTCTTCTGTAATATAAGACTCATGTATTTTTAAGCCTTTTCGTACATTTAAATTTGGCAGTAATTAAATTATTTAGGGCTCTAGGACACCATCAGGCCTTCACAGTTTTTTTCACGATTTCCTTCCATCCTTCTCTGTCCTGGGCTAGTTGTTCGGCTTCATGTAACCCTTGATCAATCAAAATTTTTGTTTAATCTATCCAGTGGCTTGGAGATCTTCCTCTAGGTCTCTTTCCTTTAACTCTACTCTCGACTATCAGTTTTTCCATCTTACCTGTTCTTCTAGCAATGTGTCCAAAATACTGCAAATATCTCTGTTGTATAAGCAATATATCCTTTACATAAGTTTGTTTTAATATCAATACGTTAGTGCGATGATCAATCCAGGATATTCTTAACATGCGGCGATATATCCACGTTTCAAAAGCGTCTAGTTTATTTTTATCCGCTTTAAGGTCCACGTTTCGGATTCATATGTGGCTATGAGAAAAATGAGTGCCCTTACCAGCCTTAGCTTTGTGTATTTTTATGCTGGAATTTTTCAAAATTTTTACCAGTTTCATCATAGCTGTTCTAGCAATAGTCAACTTTCTACGTATCTCTCTGTCACATCTTCCGTCATTTGTTATTAGGGACCCCAGGTATATAAAACTATTTACTACTTTAAAAGCCCCAATTTCTTTAATGTGTTGAAGATTATTCCGATCTCTGTCTACTATTATGATCTTTGTCTTACTCCTATTTAGCTTTAGTCCATATATTTTGCTTTTCTCCTCCAGACATCTCATTATGTCTTCCATTTCTTCTTGATTTGCCGCGAATATTAAAGTATCATCAGCATATCTCAAGTTACTGATTTTTTGACCTCCTACTAATATTTCACCCTTCCATTCATCTAGTATCTTTCGCATAATGTGTTCGCTGTAGATATTAAACAGAGTTGGCGAGACTATGCATCCCTGCCTGACACCTGCCTCTGTTCTGAACTGATCGGAATGGGTGTTGTTTATTTTTACTGTGCACTTATATTCATATAGACTTCCAATTAGTTGAATTAAGTGGTGGGGTGTTCCCATTTCCGCTAGTTTGGACCATAGCTGCTGCCATTTGACTTTATCAAAGGCCTTTGTGTAATCCACAAAGCACATAAGCATAGGAGTATTAAATTCACAAGTTTTTGTGTGCTCCATTATTGTTTGTGTGATTGGTTTAAATTTTCTGGATAGATATCAGACTTTGTTATATAGCTCATGAAATTCATACCGGTTTGCATATCTCTCTAGTTCTTCGCATTCTTCATTTATATGTTTATTTTTATCATCCCTACATGTTGTTTTAATTTCTCTATTTAACCTTGCTAATTTGTTTTTGTTGCTGTCGTTTTGATATATGAGAGGTTTAATTCTCCTTCGCTCATCGAGTTGCAGCGTTCTTTCTGTCATCCAGTGTTTTCTCTTGATAATCTTTTTTTTGGTTCTCGTTTTTTCTGCAGAGGTTTCTATGGCATTTCTGAAACCTTCCCACATTCCTTCTAGGTTGTCTTGTGTGTTCAACATACTAGTTTCCTTTAATGCATCTCTAAATGCTTTCGGATTTGGAATCTGTAGCCTGTTTTGATTTTGGTGCGGCATTGTTCTTTTTAACTTCATCCTGAAGCAAGCCCATAACAATTTATGATCGGATCCACATTCAGCTTTTGGTCTAGTTTTTACGTTTGTAAAACATATCTTTCATCTGTTTCTTATCAGTATGTAGTCGATTTGGTTCTTGTATTCTCCATTTGGGCTGGTCCACATAGATAAACGACGGGCATTATGTTTGAACATTGTGTTTACAATGGCCAAACTGTTTTCGGTTGCAAAATCTATTAAACGTTCGCCTCATAGTAACCCAAGTAACCCATAGTTTCCTACATTTTGGATATTATCATTTCTTGTTTCTCCTACCTTAGCGTTAAAATCGCCCATAATTATGAGTGGTTCTTTAGATGAAATATTGCTTATTGTGTCTTCTATATTACGGCTGGTTGAATCATTATGTGATATCCGCCCATGAGTATATTTTATTAAGCCAACAGTAGAAATCATTCCGCTATAGCCCTAATGACTTAATGTCATAGCTGCTGCCCTATGCCATGTCCTCAGTTGGTCCACGGGTGCTTATTTGGTAAGATCTTATTCACACATATGCTACATATCTGTAGGACATTTCCCTATCAGCCAGTGGGACGCGCCGTGTCGGGGTTAAGGATTCCCCCGCCCGTCCGTCTTCCGCGAAGTACAGAAGAGACTCTACTTAATTCAGAACTTCTCCTCCACGCAAGCAAGGACGAACACGGTTTATTTAGGGCACGTGCATTAAATTCCAAGTAGGTGTAATTACTCCACATGTGCCCTTAAAGGAGGCACATGTGGATAGGACAATATTTTCTGCGGGGCACATATGGACACAAGTTTTGATGGAAATTAAATAATAACATTTTTTTGTAAGTGCAATTTTTAATATTTATTTAACATAATACATTGAATTATTCCATATTATATCCATGAAAATTAACGGCATACCTAAAAAAGGAGCTGGATCTTTATGTCTCAATGTTTTTTAGGATCTAGCAATTTTCTCATAATATCGTTTGCAGAAATATGACTCTTATCCTTCTAATCTGGAAATACAAAATCTTGTAGAGGCGTGATTTTCAAAAAATTTAGTAAAAATTCTGACCATTCTAGTTCCTTTTTGATCTGACCAACAAAGAATTTGAGTGTTTTTTTTGTAGCAAATTTAATAAGAACAAAACCCTTCTTTTGGATGTTCTTAAGATCCAATCCAGAATTTCTACCATCTTTAGTCTCAACTTCCATAAGACTATCTATCATCTGATTCTCCGCAATAATTCTTTATTTCGCTATCTGATGTCTCCTCAATAAAAACTTTGTGAGTATCGGATTTTTTCTTTTCTATTTGAAGTTTGGGCAAGAAATGATATGAAGGTTAGTTACATTTTACTCGATCAGTACTGTGTTGAAAAAGACATAGAGGTATGTGGTCTGAAGTAGCATTATAATTCAAATCAACACACAATTTTAGTTTGCTACAGATCTCCTAAAGGTAAATTTGATGTATTTTATGAAAAACTTAATCTTATTTTAAATTCAAATTTTAAACCAAATCAATTCATATTTTTAACAGGCGATTTTAATGTAAATTCCATAATACTAAATAATTCACACAGATTTTCTGGTCTTCTAGCATCTTATGGTTTGGCACCCAGGAACTTTACACCTAGAAGGTCGACTTGGGTACAAAAACCATGGGTCACACAAGAAGTAAAATCTTCTTCAGATAGTCTGAAGGATTTTTATATTTTGAGTAAGGCATACCCTGAGCTAAAAACTCTATACAGACAAAAAAATATCAGCACAAAGTTCTTGTTGAAGCCACAAAGGGTCAGTTTTATTTTATCAAAAATCTCTGAATCCTCTAACAAAAATAAAACCACATGGACTGTTATAAATGAACTTAATGGAAAACAAAAAAATAACAAAAATATCTGTCTAAAAATAGATGATACTAGGATTACAGATTCGCAAAGATAAATTATTGTGATGCTTTATGAAAACTTTCATCCACTTGCCCATGTCCAAAATGTCTTATTTAATTTAAAAACCATAAAAAACGTTGACTTGATCTATTTTAGAGTCTGTAAAATTGAGAAAGTTCCCCAACACCCCCAAAAAAACAGTTTTTTGGATTTTTGAAGATGACGCACCATACAGGAAAGTTTGAAAAAAAGTCAAAGAATTGCAATTGCACTTTATTTTATAATCACATAGAACGTAAAAAATAAAAAAAATTTAATTCTGGGGGTAAGGGCATTTTGCCTATCTTAACCTTTCTTAATGTGGTTTTTGTGGATAGGATCCTTTTTTAGTAGTGGTAATTTCTACACTTGGCAATATCTCTCAAGATAGCTTTGTCAGCGAAAAGTGCTGAGCTAAGAATTACATTTTTTTACACTTTTAAAATACTTTTTTCTTCATTTTTTCATAAGTTGTATTTGTGTGTATATTGGTTTTTCTTTTAAATTTTTGGATTCTTTTAAATAAACGTATTATGTAAGATATTTTTGTACAATATTTAACAGTTCACCAATTAACAAGCTTTGATTAATTATTAACTAGATATAAATTCACTGAACATCATCAGTAAATTTTAGTATAGCCGCAAGCATACCTCTTGATATCCGCAGCATTCTCCGAGTGAGCATCGTTGTGGCATTCAGAGGGATTAAGACGTCCGTCTCTATTGGCAGGAGAACCCTTTCTGTCCCTACAATATTCTTAAATAACTTCCTTCGCATCACTCGTTACGGCTAACCCCAAAGTCTTGGCAAATACCACAAGTATAACCGAAGAACGGTGTCCCGTTGTAGAGTAGGAAAATAATAAATTAAGCTTTGGTGGGTGTCGAATGTTAAAGGTAAAAATGGGAAATTGTTTCGTTATGTCTAGAAGGAGGGTCACCAAGAAATTAGAAAAATTATAATATACTCCAAGCTACAGAGAAAAGAATATGTATAAATTACTGAATTTTTGATGAATGGTAAAGATGAATTTATTAAGAGTAATGCCTGAAGTAGCCTCAAAGTGTTTGCAACTACAACTATTTTGAGCTGCAAAAAACGATGTTTTTTGGTAATTTTTGTTGTATCCAAATAACATGTTAGGGTAAAATAAGCAGAATATTGAATTAAAGTAAATAAAAAAAAAGCTTTAATTTAACCCATTAGCGCCTACAGTCACTAAATGGACCCAGCTGTAAAGGTATTGTTTAACACAATAAAATTATATTTTATTTAGACTTGTCTGAACCTGCTTTGTTGAATACTCATCAGTGTTTTATTAGATTTCACAATCTAAGTAAGTTAGAAAATCGTGTTATAGTAAAAAGTGTTTGATAATGGATTATGGAATTTATGTAAGTAAATTTTCAGTACCTTTTTTTGGGAATACTAGGATCAAATCAATTTTAATAATTTACTAGATCTTAAAATATAACGTAGTGTGCATATTTTTGTATCAAAATGTTAAGGGGCAGTTAAAAATTCATGTAAATATTGCTGTACCCATATGGACCCACTAGGCGGTTATGTAGTCAAAACATATCTTTTTATAATTTCAGTGCAATTATACTACAGAAAGCTTTAGATATCGCATATGAAGAAGATGATGTAACAGACATTTCTATTGAGCCGCCTGAATCAAATTTCCTTACGGATGAGGATTCAGGTGACTAAGACGAAGGTGGTGACCCGGATAACTTGAATCCTCGTCAACTTCGTGCAGGTGCGGAAGTTGTATTTGACAATCAGACCTAGAAGCAAGCTATGATAAGGATTTGCAAAACGTAAATAGTTCTTATGAAATAAAAACTAATACAAATCCCCGAATGGTAATTGATCTGCCAGAACCTACAACTTATATTGACAGAGACCTTCATTATACGCCGCGCAACTTTCCAAAAGGGGATTACAGTAAATATTCAGAGATGAGTTGTGTGCAACTGTTTGAATTATTTATTACTGATGAGTTGCTAGAAATGATAGTGTCTAAAACAACAAAATATGCTCTACTGATAAATCAACCGAACCCTAACGTGACACTTCCTGAATTGAAAGTATTTATGGCAATTCTCTTAGTAAGAGAATTGCCATAATTCTCTTCTTTCACAGTATAATAACAGCATAGGAGGAACTGATATCATGGACAGTAATATATCTTGGTAAGAAATAAAAAGCAATATTTATATAAATGAAAATATATGGGTAATGTTTTTTCAGTTACCGAGACGGCATACGTTCCAAAAAATGATACTGGGCAAAAGAAAGAGGTGAGCCATGCCAGTTTGCAGTTCAAAAGGGCGTACAATGTGTGAAGAATGCAACGTTGTGCTTTGCATTTCATGTTTTAAACCATTTCATACAAATGGGACAAATAAATGAATTGTTTTAATGTTTGATCTTGCCAAACGCCTAGTGGACCCGTATTGGACCACCTTTTTTTCCAAAAAAAAAAAGATTTTTTTTTATTTCGGCTTAAATTTAACAAAAATACAATACAAGATTAGTGATTGAATTTAAAAGATGTAAGTTTTTCGCCATTTTAAATTTTTTACGATACAGTTAGGATAAGAATAAGATATTTAAGATAAATTTTCGAGATACGTTTAATTCTTTATAAAAATTCTTACATTTTTACAAATTTTAAAGAGCTAGAATTTTTTTCTAAAAAAAGATAGAACTCTGATTTAAAATGGATTTCTCTTTCTGGTCAATTATCTTTTTATGTGGGAAAAACAATTACTCAAAAAGTTACACACATTTTTAACCCTCCGTTAGTGGCGTGACTAAAGCTGGATTTATAGTTTGACGGACTGTAAACGTAGACGCACTGGAAACAGATCAACATAGAATTTCGTGTAGGTACTCTTATTTATAAATGAACGTAAACGCATGACGGAAAGTAAGTGAGACGGACTGGAACGGACGAGTTGGCCAACTTTCATCTCTTACAGTTCGTTACTTGCGTCTGGCCAATCATAAGGAAGAATTTTGTGCTGTCAACCAAAGTGGTCCTCCCTCCATTTTGTAAAGTTGTTCATCAACATATTCGAATTGTATCGATTGTTTGTTACAGCTGACGGTAAGTTAATAAATTATAAAATATTAACTATATAAATATAAAATTGACTATATTTTAATAAACCACAGATACCGAAACGCAATACAATCGGTGAAAGCGTAAACAGGTGTAGACGTGGCGTCGGACCACAATCCTCTTGTAGCAAAATTCCAACTTCACTTAAAAATGATACAAAAAAGCTACAAAAGTGATAAACTAAACATACGAAAATTAGAATCAGAAGACGTCAAATAAAAACTGAAACAAGAAATTAATGCAAACCTAGAATCCACACCGGAATCAATTGATGGTGATATAGAACAACAGTGTCAATTCTTTAAAAATGCAATTATTGAACCAATTTACAGAGAACTTACAACAATCAGGTGCAAGTAAGGAGATTGGATAGCAGAAGAAATCTTGGAAATGATGGAGGACATAAAAAGGCAAAAAAATATCAAAATAACTCAGTTTCACAGCTGCATAATTAAATAAGAGGGAAAATAAGAGAAGCTAAAGAGATTATTTCGCTGGAAAATGCCAAGAAATAGAAGACTTGAAAAATAAATATGATAACTTTAATCTCCATAAAAAAGTTAAAGAATTAGCTGGGGTAGCAAAACAAAAAACCTTAAGCATACTAATGGGCAAACAAGGAAACATTTTAGTGGGGAGAGAATAAAAATTAGGAAGATGGAAAGAATATATAGAGGAATTATTCCATGACCAGAGACATAAAAATACATATGAAGATAATCAGAGTCAAGATGAGGGATCCCAAATAACAAAGTCAGAAGTTATGCATGCAGTAAAGTCCATGAAAAATAATAAAGCTGGTGGTTCAGATGAAATATCAAGTGAATTGCTAAAATTGGTCAATGAAAAAAACATAGATCTTTTAGTCCAAATACTGAACACAATCTATTCCTCAGGAATCATTCCACATGAAATGCTGACATATTTATTTGTCTATCAAGAAAGTAAATGCAAAAGAATGTAGTGATTATCGAACGATAAGTCTAATGTCACATACCTTAAAAACCCTGCTAAAAATCATCCATAATAGAATAGACGATAAGCTGGAGATGAATATTAGTGATTCCCAGTTTGGATTTCGAAATGGAATGGGTACAAGAGAGGCACTATTTTCTTTTAACGTGCTGACCCAAAGATCTTTGGATGTTAATCGAGATATTTATGTATGCTTTATAGACTACAACAAGGCATTCGATAATGTAAAACATGACCGACTTATAGAAGTACTAAAAAACAGGAATCTAGATGTGAGGGATGTAAGAATGATATCAAATTTATACTACAGCCAGCGATCAAATGTGAAAATTGGAAGAAAACTGTCAGAAGAAGTGAAGATAAGGAGAGGGGTGAGGGAAGGTTGCATACTGTCGCCGTTATTGTTTAATGCTTATTCTGAAGAAATCATACAAGAAGCTTTGGTAAACGAGACAGTCGGCACAAAAGTGAACGGAAGTTTAATTAACAACATTAGGTATGCCGACGATACAGTCATAATAGCCGACAACTTGAAATACTTAGAAAGAATAATGAACATAATATTAAGATATAGTGGAGAATACGGACTCTCTCTTAACATCAAAAAAACCAAATTCGTGAAAATTAGCAAAAACAACAATATAAACGAAATATTAACGGTAGGCGGCCAGCAGATTGAGAGAGTAAAAAGATATACTTACTTGGGAACAATAATCACAGAAAATAACGATTATACTGCAGAAATAAGAGTCACAATTGAAAAAGCACGTGCCAACTTCGTGAAAATGAAAAAGATTTTATGCAGCAAAGATCTAACTTTGGCCCTCAGAATAAGGCTAATTAAATTCTATGTACACAGTATACTCTACTATGGAGCTAAATCATGGACATTAAACCGGAATACAATAAATCGACTTAACGCGTTTGAAATGTGGACATTAAGAAGATGGTTAAGGATTCCATGGATAGATAGAGTCACGAATACAGAAGTGTTAAGGAGAATAGGGAGAGAGAGAGGGAAATGGAAAATAAAATAAAAGAAAGGAAATTGCAATATCTCGGACATGTGATGAGAGGCACAAGATATAACATCTTGAGACTCATAATTCAAGGAAAAGTAGAGGGTAAGAGAAGCGTAGGAAGAAGACGCGTTTCCTGGTTGAAGAACCTGAGAGAGTGGTTTGGTTGCAGCTCAAGGCAATTGTACAGAGCAGCTGCCTCGAAGGTCAGAATAGCCATGATGATTGTCAACCTTCGTCGCGAAGATGGCACTTAAAGAAGATAGTATCATGGTCACCAACTCTAGCCACTGTTTCTACTCATGCGCAAAAATTCCACTCCGTCGATTTATAAATTGAGATATTTACAGTCCGTTTGTTACGTCTCCAGTGCGTATACGTCTACAGTCCGTCAAATTATAAATTAAGCTTAAGAATGACATACATTAGTGGCGATTTCTTTCAAATGATCAGCAAAAACATTTTCACATTTGAAACAGAATTTTCTGGTGGTTTTATTCCGAACCCTTCCACATACATAACATATTCCTCGAGATCCGGTTCTAGCTGCTCATCTCTCTTAATACCAAGCAGCAGTTTTGCACGTTGTCGAGGCTGCCTTGAAATATTTGGATTTTGACACCTTTGTTCTATTTGAGGTTTGATCAACTCGCAACTTAGATTTTACAAGAACCGAACAGGTAATATCTTCTTGTTTCTATGATGGTGATATTTGTAAATGTTAAGAGCATTTATTGCAAAAATATTTACCAGATTGTAGAACAATACCATCGGCCAACGTCTAGTGTTGCGCGCAATAGTATTGTGGTGACAAAGCTGGTCAACTAGGTCGACGCCAACTTTGGCCATATTACAAAAAGTCACGACCTCAGGGTTACTTTTATTTCCAGTATAGTTATCTATATCAACGGTGGAATCGAATGTGGATAAAACTAGTACAGCCTTATTCTTTTTTGAAGAAAAAGGATACCAAAGCGCAGCATTCGTGAAAGCCAAATACGAAGCACAATATTTATCGAAAGAAATCAGGTCCTACTTCGTATGCAAAAAGGAACGTAAAGAATAATTGTAGGGTAAGTGCTTGACATCTTATAATTAACTAGAATATGTTGCGTTTTAAAAGTAGCACATACATTTTTGAAAAATGACACATGTACTGTAACTTTGAAAGAACTGGAGGCTACCCTTGCGATTATGTACACAAAAAGGAGTCTACAGCGCCAAAAATTTCCCGACGTACAGCATGAAATGTGGTCAACAATATGTCGTTCTCAGTTTTTTTAGGCAAACTACTTCACGACACAGATTTAATGATATAAAATATCTCAGATTTAACGTAAAGCAAACGAGATCAGAATGATTGAAAATCGACAAATCTGCCCTCGCGTCTGCGGTTTGGAATATATTTATAAAAAATAGTGATGCATATTAAAAACCAAGAATGAACCTCACTGTAGACGAACAAATACTGTCTTCTAGCGTGTAGGTGACCATCTACAAAGTGCATATCAAATAAGCCGGATAAGTTTGGCATACAATTTTGGCTTTTGGCTTGCGTGAAATTAAAATATATTGTAAATGGTTACCCATATACTGATACGTTGTTTTGAGGATAATAAAAATGAACTGGGAAAGGGCAAAAATGTTACGACAGAAAACTACTTCACATCGATAAAATTGGCTAGGGCATTGCAAAAGAAATCAACAAGTCTTGTAGGTACTTCGAATCGCAACAGAAAGGAAGTTCCTCTAAACGTAAAGCATGAAAATAGGAAATTGTATTCAATTCATTCAATTTTATTCAATATATACAGCGAACACACCATGCGCATTATATTCGACGGATGGCAAAGAGGAATATCAGTCGGAGGCCGAAAAATCAGCAATCTGTGCTATGCATCATCAACAAATGACCTTGAATACATCATGAATAGACTAGGTACTATTAGTCGTGAATATGGACTTAAAGTTAATGTACAGAAGACCAAGGTAACGATAATCAATCGAATTAGAAATAACCAGCCGGAAATACGAAACGTAGCGGGGTTTGAAGAGGTAAGCCGTACAATTACTTAGGTTCTGTTATCACAAACAATGGTGGATGCGAAGAAGAGATACGTCGACGCGTTACAATGGCGAGATCAGCAACGGTAAAACGAAAAGATACGGACATAACCAGGAACACCAAACTGCGCCTAGTACGGACGCTTATGTTTCCTATCGCTACCGATGCGTTCAAAACTTGAAGCATTAAAAAGTCCGACTCACGACGTTTAATGGCCTTTGAAATGTGGGTATATCGTAGAATGATGCGCATATCCTGGACAGCAAATTGCACAAATGTCTCAATGTTAATAGAACTCGACATCAATACTAGGCTTACCACAATCATCAACCAAAATATATTGAGGTACTTTGGACACATTACGAGACGAATGGAAGGCATGAAGAGGTTGGTGGTTAAAGGCAAAGTAGATGGTAAAAGAACTCAAAGAAGATCGCCATTCCGATGGTCAGACCAAATAAAGTGCGCTACTCTCTGTCTAAGGCAGCACACCGCGCTCAGCACACCGAGAGAAGAATGTATAGCAACCATTCGTCAAATACCATAACGTCACCACATCCTTCCGAAGGATAATGGATAGAGGAGGAGGATATATTCCAGAGCAACGAAAAAATAACACCTACTGCGTACCAAGAAAAGAGTCATAAAAATGTGCTTATGTTGAACTCGTTTCATCAATCAGTGGATGTTGCTGTCGGTGGTAAAAAAACTTCGTGAAATAGTAAGTTTTTATAATTAAACCAAATATGTGGTTGATGTAGTGAACCAAATAGCACGTCTTTATACTACAAAAGTTTCTTCAATACGATGGCCTATGCACGTATTTTATAACATGTGCAGTTTGATTTAAAAGCAATAAATGCATGGAATATTTATAAAGAAGTAACTGGAAGTAGACTCAGTCGTCATGAGTTTATTCTTCTGCTGTGTAAAGAATCACGGTCTCCATACCTTGCCTCCCGAAATCTGGTACTACATCCAGCAACATCGTTTTTACCAACAAGCAACATCGTTACTATTCAAAAACGAAAAAAAGTCGGTTAAAAATATTTTGTCAAAAAGAAAATCTCTTTTCCAATCAGTGCCGTGGCTGTAACAAGGCAATCTATGGAAAATGCCAAAAAATGTATGGTATTCTGAATATTTAAACAATTAAATCAAAAAATAAAATGAGATTCTATCATCTAGAGTTAATATAATTCTTTAAAATAAGTTTTTATTGATTTAGAAAATGATTCTTCGGGCGTTCTAGGCAGGTACGCTAGGCCATAATTTCTAGTGTTACGTAAAGCAATGTTAATATTCTTTTCTTAAATAAACCAATTTTTAAGTAGTAAATAATTAGTGATTTATTAAAACACTAAACTAAGTAATATGACGTAATCGCTAAAGAATCAAAATTTCATTCAGATTGTATGTTGTTCCTTTTGAATAGTGAATGATTATCGACATTATGGGTTGTAGTCTAGAAGTAGCCTTTATTCTGATACAGGGAAGTGTGGCAGAAAATTGGAAACTGTGCCATTTGTGCATTGGAACATTTTGAAAACTATTTGATAGCCAGAAAAATTAATAAAAGTTTCAAATTCTGCACTATATTAGTATTAATTTGATAAGAATTTGATCACACTTACAGCTTTGATACACTTTGATCTTAGCTAGAAATCGTATCAAGGAGCGATAGAATAGTTCCCTAAAACAGTAATCAAATAATCAAAAAAATATCAATCCCAAAGAGGCTTAATAATAGGAAAAATTTAATATTGCAGCAATTACCTAAAAACGCCATCTTAAAACTCACATACCTGATAAATGCAGTATTCAGGTTACAGTATTTACCAATAATAATGTATTAATGAGTAAATAAATAATGTATTAAGAGCAATAAATATCACAAGCATTGTCATAAATTATTTATTTTATAAATCCAGTGTTACCATGTTTAAAAAAAAAACGTTTTTTATTGCATTTATGTAAGACTCAATGGTGTTTTTTCCTTTTTCTAGTGTATATACCGCCATCAATTTATGGCAAATGTATGCCATTACTGCCACTTGTGAGTAATAAGCCGTTTCTCGCAAGCCAACAAGCGCGAAAGTAGAAAGTCCAAGGATCTCCATCGTTTTCCAATAAATTTTTCTTCGGAAAACCTTCTTAAAACCCTTCCAGCCGGAAGTGACGAAAAAGCCGAAAAAGAGCCTCGTAAGGAGTTTCAAAAACAATAGTCCAGGAAGTATAGACATCATGAAAAAAAAATTGCTTTTGTAAAGCTACTGTAAAAACAAATATTGCTATGTGTTTTTCTGTCTATATATATATATATATATATATATATATATATATATATATATATATATATATATAAATATATATATATATATATATATATATATATATATATATATATATATACAAAACTCAAATATTTGGGTGTGCAGCGGAAGATAGGACAAAGAAGTACTCTTTTTAGTCTACCAAGCTTTCGCAAATCGATACAGAAAAAAAAAGAATTAATTTGCATCTTACACTAATTGAGGTTAGTTGTCGTGATGTTAATCAAATGAAAGGAGCAACCCATTTGACCCCTACAAATGATGGCGGAAACTATCCAAAATTGTTTTTAAAAAACGTTCTTTAACAAACACATATTTAAAATACTTTAAAACACATATACATAAACACTTAAATAAAATTATGTTAAAATAATTGCAGAACATGTACTTAGTCACAAAATAAAATTTAGGTTATAAATATTCTTATCGGAAACAAAAGAATTCGTTGTGAATTCGTTACTGCCAACTTAAAAGGATAGAACGTTAGATCTTAAATGATAACAATGTAAAGGTAATAGTATAGCTGATAGACGCTGAACTTCTTGAAAAAGAAAAGGTAAAAAGACTTATTTTAGAAGTAGGAGAGATACTGTATATCTCATATATAATGAAACTTATATTGTTGACGATGAATTGTCTATATTAGTGGATTCGTGTTTATCCAAAGTTAACAATTATGAATATAAGTTGCTTAAATTAGTGGTATCTGTGTTTTTGTTAATGGTTTCTTTTTCTTGGAAAATGAAAGCCATCTCGAGAAACAATCTTTTTGAATAATTGTTCTCCTTGGATAGGATTTTTACATTTGGAAAATCGAAAGAGTGACCTGTTGTGTTAGTATGTGTGGCTAGAGAATATCTATCAGGGTGTAACCTAATGTCACTCTTGTGAAGAGTCGAGAGGCTGGAAACTTTTTGGGAGGTGTGACTTACATAAGAACCTTCACAGCCTAAACAATTAAGTTTGTAGACAACATTACTTTTATCTAAATTTGGTACTTTATCTTTCAATGACTTGTACAAAGATCCCATAAAAATTCTGTTCAATTTGGGAGAGACGTCCTTAATAAATGGAAGTTATACAAAAGATATATTAGGAATATTGTTAGTCAGTGAGCGAGAATCAGAGCTAACTTTCATAGCACCTGTATTTTGAAAAGGATTTACTTATGTGTTGAGTATAACAGAGGATGTGTTAAAGATGATTTTCCTAAGTAAGGATTCGGGGTAAGAATTATCTAGGAACAACTGAAAAAGGATGTTGAGATTCTTCTTCCTAAAAACAGGGTCAGCTAGTTTACAAACTCTTGTGGTCATTAGTTTTACTAGATTAATTTTCATGCTTGACTTATGGTAAGAGTTGTAGTTGAGATATCTTCCAGAGTTACACTTTTTTCTATTTTTTTTATAGCCCTTTTTCTATCCGAATTGTCGAATAAAGGCCCCTCCCATTTCTCGCCATTCATCCCTGTTGTGTGCTAGGCGTTTCCACATTGGTCCTGCGACTCTTTTGATATCGTCGCTCCAGTGCATTTGAGGTCTTCCTCTTGGTCTCTTCGCATCGTACGGTCGCCAGTTTCCGACTTCTTTGTTCCATCTACCATCTTCGAGACGTTCGTTGTGTCCAGCCCATTTCCATTTTAATTTAGCTGCTTGTTTCGCGGCGTCCTTTATTTTTGTTTTGTTTCGGATTGCTTCGTTCGTTTGCCGATCTATTAGTGAGATACCAAGCATCTGTCGTTCCATGGCTCGCTGAGTTTTTCGAATCTTGTCCATGTTCTGTTTTGTGAATGTCCAGGTTTGAGCTCCGTAAGTGAGAACGGGAACGATACAAGAATCAAACACTTTGGTTCGAAGGTTTTGGGGTATCTTTTTGTCTTTCAGTATGTATGAGAGTTTTCCAAATGCGGCCCATCCCATTCTTACTCGTCTGCTTATTTCGGTAGTTTGGTTTTCTTTGTTTACCTTGATATTCTGACCCAGATATATGTATTCTTCTACATGTTTCACTTTTGTTCCTTGGATGGTTATCGTCGGTTGATCATCTTTATTCGACATTAGCTTAGTTTTACTCAAATTCATTTTCAGTCCTTTTTTTATGGATTCCGTATGAAGCTCATCGATCATCGTCTTCAGTTCTTTCCAGCTGTCGGCTATTAGTACTACGTCATCTGAATATCTTAGATGGTTTAAATACTTTCCGTTTATCGATAGTCCCTCCGTTTCCCAACTTAGTGATAAAGATGTCTTCAAGTGCGGCAGTAAATAGTTTTGGAGATATGGTGTCTCCCTGTCTTACTCCTCGGTTGATTTTTATTGGCCTCGTTTTCATTCCGTTATCCATCGTGACTACCATTTCAGCGTGTTGATATATATTATGTATTAATATCCTATATCTAGAATCTATTCTGCTGTTGACCAGTGCTTCCTCAATAGCCCATTTTTTTATAGCACTTTTTTCTATACCAATAAATAATTACCAATAAAAGTGATGTTGTCTGCAAACTTAATTGTTTAGACTGTGAAGGTTCTTATATAGGTCACACCTCCCAAAAAGTTTCCAGCCGCTTGACTCTTCACAAGAGTGACATTAGGTTACACCCTGATAGATGTTCTCTAGCCACACATGCTAACACAACAGTGCATTCTTTCGATTTTCCAAATGTAAACATCCTGTCCATGGAGAGCAATTATTCAAAAAGATTGTTTCTCGAGATGGCTTTCATTTTTCAAGAAAAAGAAACCATTAACAAAAACACAGATACCACTAATTTAAGCAACTTATATTCATAATTGTTAACTTTGGATAAACACGAATCCACTAATACAGACAATTCATCGTTAACAATATAAGTTTCATTATATATGAGATATACAATATCTCTCCTACTTCTAAAATAAGTCTTTTTACCTTTTCTTTTTCAAGAAGTTCAGCGTCTATCAGGTATACTATTACCTTTACATTGTTATCATTTAAGATCTAACGTTCTATCGTTTTAAGTTGGCAGTAACGAATTCACAACCAATTCTTTTGTTTATGATAAGAATATTTATAACCTAAATTTTATTTTTGACTAAGTACATGTTCTGTAATTATTTTAACATAATTTTATTTAAGTGTTTATGTATATGTGTTTTAAAGTAATTTAAATATGTGTTTGTTAAAGAACGTTTTTTAAAAACAATTTTGGCTAGTTTTTAGTGTAAGATGCAAATCAAAATGTAAAGCAAATAAAAGTGGTTGTATGCAGATATTTTCACACATTTCAAGTTGTCGTTTAAACCACCCGAAATAGACCGTGGTGCAAATAAAATTGCCTCGTCAATTTTGATATGGGCTGACAATACAATTCCAGGTAGTCAAGTAAAGGGCGCCACTCTTTGGAGCGATAATTGTTATGGACAAAATAAAAATATAAATATAATAATGTGTTATTTTTGGATACTGCATACGTACCCTCAAATAAGGACGATCACTCAAAAGTTTTTACTAAAAGGGCACACACATATGGAAGCAGACAGCATTCATGCTTGGCCGAGAAAAAAAAAACGAAACTCTCCAATTTGGCCATTTTAACCCCATGGGACTGGCAACAGCTAGTTAGGCAAACATCAGGTAAATACACAGTGCACAATATGGAACCTGCAGATGTCAAAAACTTCAAAACGCTGTTCGATAAAAAACTGTCACCTAATACTATTTTGTAAGTAGAAAAAAGAATGTTAACAAAGAGCCTGTTCTACTGTCAACATGTGTTTTCCTACAAGTCCAATGAGAACACATTGGAAAGCTCTTTTATAAGACCGATTTCAATACTCAAAATATGTATGAGGTGGACTTCATGAGGTATCGAAGACAGCAAGTAACATTTTCAGCCCAATTAAATTATGTCTCAGTAATTCCATTACCAATGACAAAACAAAAGTACATGACTTAATTGCACTATTGTCTTTTGCTCAGTCGGTTTGTCAATTTTACTTAATTATTATAACAATATAATATTTGTCTTTAATAAAATAATAGTATAGGTTGTTTAATGTGTTTGTCTTATGTGTTTCGTAGAGATCTTAACATGCAATGTCACATTATTTAAAAAAGTTATTAGAGGTAAACAACACCATGTTTAACTACACATTGGGCGCAAGATAGAGAAAGATGAAAGCAATTGGAAGAGATCTACATTTAAAAGTGGATGGAAAATTGTTGAAGATAAAAAAAAGAAGAAGAAGAAGGTATAAGCTCACAACTTACAATCAACACCAAGGTAATAATTTACAAACAAATGCTTAAACAAGTATTTTGTCAAGATCTACAGATATGGGGCTGCACTAATGAGAGTAACCATGCTTGCCTTTAAAGGGTTCAAAACCGAATACTAATAATAATATTAAACGCTCCTTATAATATTCGTACCAAATACTTAGATCTAGAACTCCATATATTAACAATTAAAGTAGAAATACAGGAGATTTTCAATGACCGCGAAAAGTGTTTCCAGAACCATACAAAGTGGTATAACTGCTAGATAATCAATACCTAGTTCTCGGGCTCAAATGCACCAAAACTTTCGCACCTGTTTGATAGTGATTCTTCTTCTTATTGTACCGTTTTCTAACGAAGCGAAGGCTTGCGATAATTTCCTTAAACGCTACCCTATCTTTTACAACGTGAAATATCTATATTTTGTTTTATTGACTACGCCAAGGCATTTATTTGACCGTTGTCAGCACCAGAAGATGGTCACCGCACTACAAAGAGTAGGATTGGATGAGAAGGACATTCGGATCATCATGAATTTATACTGGAACCAGCGTGCTCAAGTCAAGGTCGAAGACCAACTGACCGACCAAGTGAAGATCATGCGAGGAGTAAGGCAAGGATGTGTGCTATCGCCGACTCTTTTCAATATATACTCTGAGGAGATTTTTAATGAAGCCCTCACAAACCTAGACATGGGAATCCAAGTGAACGGTGAATACATCAATAATATCCGCTACGCCGATGACACTGTGTTACTAGCAACCAGCCTAAACGATCTGCAGGCCTTACTAGACCGAGTGAGAACTGTGAGCGTATCATACGGACTGAACCTTAATATTAAGAAAACTAAATTCATGGTTGTCAGCCGTACAAATTTAGATCCCGGGGCACTAATGGCAGGTAGCGAAGAGATCCAGAGAGTCGTCAGATTCACTTACCTCGGAACTACCCTCAACGTACAATGGGACTACGCTCAAGAGATTAGATCCAGAATTGAAATGGCACGGTCTACATTTATTAAGTTGAGATCCTTGCTGTGCTGCAGTGATCTCAGTTTGGGAACCAAGATGCGGATAGTGAGGTGCTACGTTCTTCCAGTGTTACTATATGGAGTTGAAGCCTGGACACTGACGCAAGCCACTGAAAAACGAATCGAAGCCTTCGATATGTGGATATACAGAAGGATACTAAAAATATCTTATGTGGACCATGTCACCAACGTTGAGGTCCTACAGCGCATGACAAAAGAAAAAGAAGTGCTTAATTTAATTAAACAACGTAAGCTTGAGTACCTCGGCCACGTGATGCGGAACGAAGAAAAATATCGAATTCTTCAACTTGTTATGCAGGGTAAAGTATTTGGCAGAAGAGGACCGGGACGCCGTCGTATCTCGTGGTTGAAAAATCTCCGACAATGGTTTGGGATGACCTCAGCGGAGCTGTTTCGCAGAGCAGTCAACAAAACCATGATAGCCTTGATGATCGCCAACATCCGGACCGGATAAGGCACTGAAGAAGAAGAAGTGCTATAATTGCGGTATCGTCTGCAAATCTTATATTATTAATGATGCTTCCTCCAATCCTTACACCTTTAGTTCTTTCCCGTGGTGCCTCCTAAAATATTAGTTGAGAGTACACATTAAATAATTGTGACGACAGCATATCCCTTTCTGACTTCTCTCTGAATTTTTTCTTGGTTTGTCTCACTATCTTCCACCTTTACGACCGCTGTCTGATTGTAGTATAGATTTTTAATTAAATTAATATCCTTTGGATCTAGGTGTATGTGTTTTATTGCATGTATGAGTTTAACGTGCTAAACTCTGTCAAACGCTCTTAGATTATATTATTATATTATAATTAGATTCTAAGCTGAACCGTCGGTAATACGTAGGACAATAAAGTAGCAAATTAGGCTAAATATAAAATGTTGGTTAATCATAGAAAAAGATGCATTGTTCCTCTAATAAATAAAAAAAGATTAACACCCTTTAGGTAACCTTAACAAGTATATTAATATTTCCATAAAATTGCGCTTATTTTGTTGATGAAGTCTGATAGAATTTTCTCGAAATTTATACCCCATACGTGCACATTACATAATAATATACTTGTTAAAACTTCAATTCCATTTTTGTGAAACATACTTTATTAACTAGTCTAAACTTGTTTCCGTCATCATCTAATGCATCAAAGAACACGAGTGGCGGCTGGTAGAAAGAACAACCATTAATTTCTAGAAAAATTATGTCAGTAGTTCTTGATAGTCGTCGTATGAGCACCCGCTGTGCGCGAATTGTGACAAATGGCTTTAAGAGAAACAGCTTGTAATTCCCAACTTTTCGTGTGGGGCGGCTGCTGTTGCTGCTACTGCTATTGCCGGGGGTGGGAGCGGGGTCGGCGCTGGTGCTGGTGTGATACATGTCCCCAACGGACGTTTTAAGATAAGAGCTGGAACGTTGGGACAAATTTCTTAAAAGCGTGAACAGAAATCGAAACTAACACGCTTTTATATCGTAATAAGTTTGACAAACGATTGTATTTAGAACAAAAAGTTTAAATCCGGTTTAGACTTTGACAAAAAATCCGCTATTTATTTCAGCAATAAAGAGTGCATTTGGAATTTTTAATTTAAGGTAACTTGCGATCAAAAATCTTGTCGTTTATATATTAAAATAGCAAAAGAAAGAGGAAAGAAACACAACAATAATAACATACCGTTTTGTATGGTAATGATCACTATCTTATTAGTCTTTTTGATCATTAATAACGTAGAAAACAGTTCATCTCCTACTCTCAAATGGTACTTAAAGAAAGCTTACTGGCCTTTATATAAAGCATATAACCAAAGAAATTGTCAAACTTTAAGAGAAACCACAGCAGATCATTATATCGATGAATTACTCTATAATCATTTCTATCAATAATTTATGTCACTGCTATCCACCACATAGACATAACAAAACTTGGTAAAAAGAACTACTCTTTCATTAAGGCATACAGAGTGTAATAAAAAATGAAACAATAAAATAAAATATAATATATTCAATAACAAAAAGCGTCACAATATCCTAGAAAACATCGTTGATCATTAGAAATTTCGCGTATAACCTAAATACAGGGTATTTCAAAAAAGCATGTCATAACTTCAATCACCCATTCCGGGGACAAAAATAAATTGATTGAATCCAACTTACCTTGGTACAAAAGTGTACACAAAAAAAGTTACAGCCCTTTTAAGTTAAAAAATAATAATTGTTTTTTCGCATTATCGCCTAAACTACTTGACATTTTGTAATAAAAATGGACACGTTACTTTCTTGTTCTGAAAGCATTTTTCATACAGAAGAAACAACAAAATCTAAGCGCAGAGAAAAATTTTAAGGGGGTGTGCAGCCCTAAATCCCCCCAAACTTTTCAGTACGGTTAAATCAAATGAATTCTGTGGCATCATTTGTTTAACACATTATTTTTAAAACTTTTTTGCCTCTTGTTGCTTTTTCGAAAAACTAGTTTTTTCCTAGTTGACCATAAAATTACAATTAGTTTCTACGGATACAATAATTACAAATAGTTCCAACAATGATAGTCAATAATTTGAAGCTATCATTTATTGTGTGAATAAGATTAATTTTAAAAATTTTGATATTACAATGACCTACAAAAATCAGGAAATGGCAGATATGAATTTAACTTTGGGTAAGTTGGATCAGATTAAATTATGATTTCAATAAACTATCGGGAATATCGTAGGTAAATGTCAAGGAAATAGTGCAGCAGCCGCAAGGCGTTATGCAGTAAAATACCCTAATCAAAATACACCCGATAGACGATTATTTCTGACCATTGATCGTCGTTTAGAGGAAACGGGTACATTCCAACCGCAAGTTGCTGGCAATAGTGTTGGTCCAATAATGGATGCAACTGATGAATACATTTTAGAAATTATTGAAGAAGGCCCTGGAACAAGTACAAGGGTAATAGCTACTCAACTAAATGTTCCTCACATAATGAGGCGTTTGAAGAATCAGCTGCTTAAACCCTATCACTTAACAACGGTTCAAGAGTCACTGGTTGAAGATTATTCTAAAAGGATTGCATTTTGCGATTGGCTGTTAATGAAAAACACTCGAAATGTTAATTTTATTAGAAATATTTTGTTTACCGACGACGCTACCTTCAGTAGAAATGGAATAACAAACCATCATAACTAGCCCATTTGGGCCGATGAAAATTCTCTCGCCAAAAAAACGACTCATCACCAAAGGACTTTCAAAGTTAATGTTTGGGCAGGAATTGTGGATAACAATCTAATAGGCCCAGTATTTCTTTCCAACAATTTAAATGGTGATAATTATTTGCAGTTCATGGCAAACGATTTACAAAAGTATTTGAAAGAATTGAATATTGCAATAAGGCAAAATATGTGGTTTCTACAAGATGGCGCTTCACCACATTACAGTAATGAAGTCTGGGAATACCTTTGCAGGCAGTATCCTGATCGGTGGATTGGAAGGGGTCGTGACGCAGCTATTTCTTGGCCACCCAGAAGTCCAGGTCTTAACCCCATAAACTTTTGCTTTTGGGGGTTTCTGAAAGATAAAGTGTATTCTGTAACAAAATAGGACGAACAACAATTGAGGGTTAGAATAATTAGATCTGCAAATCAATTTCGTCAAAAAAATATGATTTTTCGGCGCATTCGTCTTTCCTTATTAAAACGATACCAAATGTGTATTGAAGAAAATGGGGGTCATTTTAAACATTTATTGTAATATCATATTTATAGAGGTTTTAGACATTTTTTATACTTGTTAATTCATTTAAGCCATTTATTTAGTTGCACGTAGTTGTTCACGTATTTTTTCTGTACTCTTATATTTTGTTGTTTCTTTTGTATGAAAAATTCTTTTGGAACAAGAAAGTAGTACAGCCCTTAAAACGGCTGTAACTTTTTTTGTGTGCACTTTTGTACTAAGTTAAGCTGGATTCAATCAATTTACTTTTGTCCCCGGAATGCGTGATTTAATTTAGGACATACATTTTTGAAAAACCCTGTATATTGCAAAAGAAAGTAGAATAATCTATTCAAACACAGCAGTCATCGCAATCTGCATACCAGGCAAAGACACTTTAATACAAGAGAGTTACAGACTCATCGCTCTTTTAAGTGTCGGCTATAAGATTTTTGAGACTATATCCTACAATATGTCAGCAGAAACATTTCCGTAGAATACGCTGGATTTATGCCTGGTAGGAACTGCAACAATAAAGTTCTTTTTCTAACAATGTTTATTGAAAATAGCTTTCAAAAAGAATTACAACGGCAGTAGCTTTCATTGACCTCCTCCCATAAATTTGCTGTATTGCGAAATTACAAATGGTTGATCTATTTAAATTTTTGGTTTTTCTTTTCCTGAATATCGGCTTACTTTTTGGATTGGCTCAATTCCCTGCTCATTAGATAATATGGTGACAGCATTATTACCTTTCCATTTTACAGCTGCAATTTTAGTGCTGTCGTCAAAAGAGCTACAATAATATCCTCTTGGTTGTTTTGTCATACTTCTTTTATCTACTAAAGGACACTTTTCTGTTCTGTTTCGCGTACAGTTCCAGTGGCACTAAACCCATTTCTGTAATTGATGATATCAAAGATATGCTCGTAAAAAAGTTATCAAAATAGAAGGAAAATTTTATATCTTTGTATGTGTTTCGTAAAATCTCTGCAAAAGTCAACACCACACTATCTCCTAATCCACACTTTTTATCAGCAGCAGTTGTTAATTTTTGTCCTTGATATAATTATGTCAAAATTTAGGCAATATCCATTTGATAAAGCCATTGCTCATGCTTTATAGCCAAATCTTATTGGTTTGCCACGAATAAATTGTTTACACCCATTACAACCGAAGTTAAGAATCGTAGATTCATCGCTAGAAATTTTGATATTCAATGGGCGCAAACCTTAAAAACTTTTGTTATTTAATTTGTTGACGAAAGGTCTAGTCTTAACCAATTTATCATTTTCGACACGGTGGTTGTTTTCTGCAGCATCAAAAAATCTAAATATCTCTTCAAATTTATTGCGTCTTATAGAATTCGTTACTAAAATATTATGTGTATCATCGGAGTTTTGCCAATACATTCTACAAAATTCGTCAATTTCAATTGAAATATTTGGATTTTTCGAGGCAGCGTAATTTATTGTTTCTTTAATTAAATACTCTATTATTTCTCTGCTCATGAACAATTCAAAAACTTTAACTGGGTCATTTTCAGAAGTAAGTGTTAAAACTGGTAATCTCGGTAGATTGAAATCGGCATGTAATGTTGCCAAATTTATCATGTTCGACCATTTGCGTGGCATTTTCTCCATTTTTTTTTTGTTCGATGTTTTACATTAAAATCAGATGATTCTTAAAGAACTTTATTTTCTACGTCTTTATTATCATTCTGAAATTGTACTTCAGCATGGGCATTTATTTGACCTTTACTTAGTCGATCCGGATCATTACATTCCTCGTCTCCAGAATCCGAATCGGTTAACCAGCCATTATTATCTGAAGACAAAATATATATATCATCCAGTATATCCTCACCTTTTTCAATTTTTTTATTTCCTTCAGAATTTCTGCAGTAGATAGTGGTTTCTTATTAAAACAAAATTTTCTCTTTATGATATATCACGTACCCAACGGGTCGTTAACGACCCATCAAAATATAATATTATATTTATGACATATATAAAATTATTTTAATACTAGTAATATCATAATGTTTTAACACAACTTGTGTTTAACTATATAAAATGAATTTAATTAATAAAATGATTTATTTTATAAATTACATCATTCCCGTGCTAGATTTTATCTAACATATGGGTATCTGACAAATAAATGAGTCATTAGTACTTATTGGTTAAGTTTATTGGCTATTAACTCACAAAAAACGATAAATTTATCTTTTTTTAAAACAAAAACTACTGGGTAAACTAAAAAATATACACATTACCGTAGAACAAAACAAATAACGGGATTTATTCCAAAAAAAATATACGCATTACGCATAAAATTAGATTTCTTCGTCTTCTAGGCAGTGACACCAGTGTGCTCTTTACATATCGGCAACTTACAGTTAGTACAATAATGTTGGGTAAACATGTTCTTCCTTACAGGGCAAAAAAACATCTTGGTTTTATAGTTGGAGTTGCCTCTTGAGAAACTGATGGCTTTTCTCTGGGATTATTTCGGATCCTGAGTCTCCGAAAAGGCAGATTTGGGATATTGGAATGTCGTTGAAGATGGGACATTAAAAGTTGCTTGCCAAGCTCTGCAATGTAGCTTCTTCGAGATGTTACAATATTAGTGTTATTGTTGTAAATTATTTGGCTGTTTATAGTTGAAATATTTAGTAGGCTGCAAAAAACAGTAAACGGCAAGCGAGTGCTAAATCGAGTCACCGAGTATTCTTCATTTTATCAACAACATCACTCCGCCTTTTGTGAGATTGTAATCAGTAATAATCTCTGGCTTCATGGTATGCTCTTTGGTGTTTTCATCACCACCATCGCTGTGTAGTGTTGCGAGTAGTAGTACATTCTTATTTTTTTTGGAAGATATGATACAAGTACACACTTGTTTCCATCGTCACCATATGCAAACATGCTACTACATAAAAGTCTTCTTTTTACATTTGTCAACTTAGGTGGAATTTGTTGTTTGTTTTTACGTAAATTACTTATCGGTGTCAAGCAATGATCGTTCAATAAAGAGTTGGCTAAGGGTACAGAGGAAAAGTAATTATTCGTAGTTACATTTCGACCGGTTCCACTTATGGTCGTATTGAAACGTGTTCTAGCGTTCACCAAGGCATATATTTCTCGAATGGATGCAAGATTATCAACTGCCAAATTTTCTTGCCTCTTAGTGGCGTCGTCAAATCTTACAGCTTGAATTATTTGGTAAAATCTTTTCTTGGACATAGTAGCTGCAAAAATATCTAGAGCTGTGCCATCTAAATTCCAGAATTCATACTACTACTACTACTAAGGATTTCCACAGTTTTCACTGTCTTCCTTCACTCAACCGTTTTCTCCAATTTTCCCTGTCATTCCAGTCTCCATCTCGCAGGGTTCTTTTCTCCATAGCCTCGTCGATTTCATCTCTGAATGACCTTCGGGGTCTTCCTCTCTTTCTTCTTCCAATCGGGCTCCATTCTGTGATTTTGTTTATCCAGCGTCCTCTGTCCGCTCTTCTGACGTGGCCGTACCAGGATAGTCTCTTCTCCTCTATATAGTCGATTATGTCTGATTGCACTCCCATTCTCCGCTTAATCTCTGCGTTTTCAATTCTGTCTCTTTTTGTAAGTCTACAGCTTCTCCTCAGGAACTCCATTTCTACTGCTCTTATTCTACCTCTATTTCTCTTGTTTATTGTCCAGTTTTCGGACCCATATGTCAGGATACTTCTTGTCAGGGTGTTATATATTCTCTTTTTTGTCTTTATCGTAATGTTCTTATCCCACAACACTGAGTTTAGTTGTCTTATACAGTTTCTTGTTTGTCTCAGTCTGTTGTTTATATCTTCTTCTGTTGTTCCCTGGTTCGATATTATGGTTCCTAAATACTTGAATTTATCTGTTCCATTTATTTGTCTTCCCTCGTCTATCTCTAGGTTTCTCATATCCTTGTTTTCTGTTGTTAGGTATTCGGTTTTCTCTAAGTTTATTTCCATTCCGTTGTTTTTATATTCTTCTTCTAGTTTTCTGAGCATAAAGCTGAGATCTTCTTCATCTTGTGCGATGACTACTTGATCGTCGGCAAAACTTAAGGTGTATAGGTATTCGTCTCTTACTGGTATGCCCATTCCTTCGCACTTTCTCCTCCATGGTTTGAGTGTCTTTTCCAAGAATATTTTAAACAGAGTAGGGGACGTAGCACAGCCTTGTAGAAGTCCTTTTGTCGTCTTAAATGGATTGTAGGCTTTATTTCCACATTTAATAGCTACTTTGTTTTCTTTGTATAGTGCTTTAACTGCTTTTATTAGTGTTTGTCGGATTCCGAGATCATTCATTGCTTCCCATAATTTGACTCTAGGTATTGAGTCATATGCTTTCTTTAGATCAACAAAGGCCAGATGGACCGGTCTACCTTTTGCCATTTTCTTCTCTATCAGTTGTTCTAATGTGTACGTATGATCTAGGCATGATTTTCCTACTGTGAACCCTGCTTGGTCTTCTCCAATTTTTCCTATTATTTCAGTTTCTAGTTTTTCTTTAATAATTTTCCCGTAAAGTCTACCTACCGACGATATTATACTAATTCCTCTGTAGTTTTCACATTTTTTCCTGTTTCCTTTCTTATGTATGGATGTGATGTATGCTTGTGTCCATTCCGCAGGTATTTCTTCTCCATTTAGTCCTCTTTCGAACATTCTATGTAGCATGCGGAATAACTTTTCCGTTCCGTTTTTAATTAGTTCGTTTGGTATTCCTCCGGGTCCTTTGGCTTTTTTGTTCTTCAATGTCTTGATTGCTCTCTTAACTTCTGCCAGGCTTATTTCTATCTGGTCGTATGCCCCATTTCCTGCATGTTCTATATTCTCTTCCTGAAATTGGGGACGGTTTTCTGTAAGTAGTTCTACGTAGTATTCTTGCCACTCGTTTTCACTAATTTTGCCGATCTGGGTTTTCTCTGTCTTATTTCGTTGAAGTGCTTTTAATATTCATCAGTATTTAAATGTTGCGCTCTCTTTACCCCAGCAAGGAACAAAAGTCCGATAAATGCTTACATTTCCTCGTAGTCAACAGCAGGACAATCAATAGGGCGAGTATAAAACACTCTCATCATATCCAGTTTTTGATTTGTATATTTTAAAATATTATTGATCATAGCATCTGAGAAAAACAATTTCCAGCATTCTATTATGGTTTTGGCGCCTTTTGCTTTTGCTTTTACCCCAGGTAAGTTCGTAACAATATTACAAGCTTTGGTCTTACCTTTAGGAGTGTGTTTCTTATGTTTCAACCATGGTGTTTTATCTTTGCCATAAGGATCACTGGGTAGATCTTGTATGGACTGCTCAGAATCTGTATTGTGGATACTGTGTTCAGAACGAAGATCACTTATGTTCTTATCAGAATCTAGTGGTCCCACATCGCTGTTTATCTTTGCATACCATTTTAGTAACTGGTTTTCTATTTTCTTGTCCATATTTACCTGCAATAAACTAAAATAGCTCTTATAATAACGGATGTTCAACAATCTATACGTATTTCACCAAAAATCTTACCTTTTATGATAATATTATAACTCTTCTTAAGTGATCTCTCTAAAAATCAACACACGCCAACACTCTCGTAGTTAGATTTTTTCTAACGCTCCGACGAACGCGATTGCTCGCGTAATAGATTTGAACTAACAACAACTGCTAGCTGTCGGCTATAAGATAATAGGTATTCTCGCCATTATTTAACATAGTCTTATACGAGTCTTCATAGGAGTATTCCTGGTTGCAGAATCCAAAAGAAGTAATATTTCGGTTGAGTTTACCCAAAGTACAAGCTGATTATAGCCGTAAATGTCAAACATGGAACAAAAATTGTCGGTATAGCAGTGTTGGCATGTTTTTATAATGTAGATGCTGTATACTTCAAATATAAAAATATAAAGCGTTAGAAAAGTACATATTGTTTATATTATGTTATGAATTCTGCAATTTTTGGTTTATATAAAACAACAATGAGTAAATATTTATTTCTTTGGAGATTAATTTCAGTTAATTATTAGAACGTTTTTTAGCAATTACCCTTTGATAGATTAGGGGATAGATTTGGCAATCGTCAAATCAGCAGTTGCCAGATTACAAAAGATGTTTGCAATTAATCTCGAAAGAGACAAATATCTACTCGTTATTGCTTGATATAAATTAAAAATTGCAGAATTCATAAAATAGTATAATCAAAATGTACTTTTTAAAAGCTTTATCTCTTTGTATTTGAAGCATATCACTTATGCATTACAAAGACATGCCAACACTGCCAAACCGAAAATTTTTTGACATTTGCGGCTATATTCAGCTTGTACTTTCGGTAAACTCAACCAATATTTCGAAAATTATGGCGAAATATTTAAAAATGTTAGATTTTCTCTAACGATGCGAGTGATGGAGGGTTAAATATAATCGTTATATATTTTATTCCTTGTTCGTCCATAAGTTTCAGAAACTATGTATAGAATTTGTCAGGCCCCACAGCTTTATCATCTTTAGTTTTTCTAATAGCTGCCGTGACATCTTCTAAATATGGTTTAAGTACGATATTGTACACACCTTAAGTCACTGAGGTATCTTTTGGATATATATTTTGGAAATTGTCACTCTTGACTATCTCTTAATCTGAAAACTATTAAACCTTTTTTAGATTTTAGATGATAAAAAATCAATTTAGCTCAACGGAAGTCATATTTTCATATTTTTTTGTATTGACTAGTTGTACTTTTAGAAAATACATATTTTTTTAAATAGTATTTTTATTACGTGCAAATAAACAAGTGTGTATGCCACTGAAAACATCCCCAAATCACCATTATGCGAGTGTGTCTAATTTTGACGTATAAACCCCACCCCTGACACTTTTGCCTGCAATAAAATACAACCAACAGCTTTCCAGGCCACAAAATACAGGTAATTTCCAATTCCCATAGATAAACATGATTAGTGAACCGAAATCAACATAATTTAACGAACGAAGTTAACAGTAGTTGTCGAACAAACTGCGTTACCAAATTGCTACGAAAAAAACTTGTTAACAAAGCATTCAGCTCGTTTTTTTTTTGAAAACCACTAACTAAAACGCAACAAAAAATAGCCAAATTAATTACTCAATAATGAAATATATATGAAAATGTGAATAAAAATCCCTTCATTGTGTTTTACTGACATGGTTTATCTGTCATAGTTTTTATTACTCCAACAAAAAATCCATGGGAGGCGAATAGGGTAAAAAGTTTTATTGAATTATATACTAGAGAGACCTGAGAGAATTTAAAAACCTGATTTTACAGAAAGTTTATACAAAAAATCATAAGAATGTGATAAATATTTACTATTTCACTATTTCAATAATAAATGTTTACATGAATATTACAACTATCGATTCTAAACTCAAGAATGGTAAATCTTATGGCAATGCTTGCTTCAGGCGTCTCGTTTGTTGACTATCGTCCAATAAATTTAACGCTAACATATTTGGTTGGTTTTATAATCATTTTTTTTTTCTTTACAATTAAGGCGCGAATTATGAATGTTCTTGGGAAAAACACTTTTTTAAAAACTGAACTTCACAATTAAAACTTTTATTTCGACTTACAAAGATTTTAGTAACAACAATAATAATTTAAATCAGACTGAAAAATATTGATTTTAACATGGTGTTTTTATAATTTATTAATTGCTAATCTTGCTGTTCAATACGTCGCAATTTAGTCCAGAATGTTCAAGCGGTAGCCCCGTGTTGGAATCCATGTGGTGGAACTTACTGGATGGTAGCGGTCATTGTACTGTAACTACTCCATCCCCTGAAGAAGTTTTGTGAGTCAGAACTGTTGAGTTGGCCTCTTCTGGAGTTTCGTCGCTAGAGTTGGGTTTTTTGTTGTTTGTTTTATACCTGTAACATATAAAGAGGCAGATTATTGTAATAAAGATATATAAAGGAGTCATCCAAAAATGGTTATGGCTATGGTTCCATAATTTTGGGTTAATTGTCTCTAGATGTTCCTCTTCCTTAGAGAGTTCATGCACTTTGTCTAAGGGGATGTGATCTATCCTTAATGGTTTGAATTTAATCGCTGTTTGAATATCTATGGTCCTTATTTTGGGAAGCATTAGCGGTTGCTCTGGGATGGTTGTCCTTGAATTTATGTAACTCTGGATTGGGGTTTTGAATTCGCATCTGGGCGGAAGATTGATGAGATAGGTTCCTTTTAGGCCCAAAATTTTTGTTGTAGAACATCGCGTTGTAATTTTGGTTGATTCGGGGAATATTCCTATATAGTGGGCATCTGATAATCTTTGAATGATGACATCTCAAGTTTGGACGGGGGTGTATTGGCAAGAAGCTTCTTGGGTGCTCAACTGCAGGATTTGTTTGATACAGTCATCAGTTTTCGTTGCTTCTAGTATTGTTTCCTCTTGGCAAAGATATCTTGTGTCGATTCGGGTACATGGTTCTTCCAAATATTGAAAGGATTTTTCGTTTATGAGGAGATATGGTTCCGGAGGAATGATTGTAGTAGAATTTGCGGTAGGTATAGGAAATAAATGATAATAAGTGAAGGAATCAGGGTGTAGGACAGGAAAATGAAGGATAAATATAATAGAACGGTTTGAATAATAGGCATCTACTTTGATGATGTCGTAGTACTTTAGGATGTACTCGTCTTCGATGTACACAAGTTGGACTGCCTTGTGGTGTTCTAGCATTTTATTGATGATCCATTTTATTTCGTCTTTCTTGATTACACTGTTATGCAGAGTGTTTACACGAGAAAAGGTAATGGCTTCTTCTAGGTCATTAAGTAACTGAAGTATAATTTGAAGGGTCAAATTTAATTGGTCCAGAACATTCCTTGCTTGCAAATAATGATTGAAGTCAAAAACGAATGTATTGAGATTCGTGCTGATATTATTTACTTCTTCTGCTATTGGTTATGTGTTAGTAATGTGATAGTTTCATTGAACTCTTTTATAATCTTCTTGTTTAAGCTTATGTGACGATTAAGATGATTAATAAGATTTTCCTGATTCGTCTGTAAGGTTTCTATAGCATTGTTGTATTTTTCTGCGTCATCTTGATCTAGATTTCCAGAAATTGCTTTGATAATGCTTCCTATTCCATTAATTAACCCTCTTTCTGTTCTGCTATAGGGGTTAATTGTTGAGAATTTTTCTTGAGCTGATTTTAATTGATATCTAAGAGCTTGGTCGAAATTTTGTAAACTGCTAAAATACGGATGGCTAAGTCCATTTTGAATTGCTGTGGTCACTGCAACGTACTGGGTTTCAATTCTGTCTAATTCTTCCTTTATTGGTAGTAGTTTGAAAAGGTGTATAAAATCGTGTGTACTAGTATGAATCTTTGCTTGGCCCAGGTTGAGGGGAATTATTCCTGGGTTGTCTTTCAGGTCCTTGATCTTTACTTCCTCTCCCGTCGTCAGGGTGATCCTGTGGGGAAGGTTCAGAATTAGTTTTTGATTTAGGTTTGTGTTTTATGTTTTTCTTGTGAACTGTAGTTTTTGATGTTTTTACAGTCACTTCGTTATTTCTTTTTATATGTTTTGCGGAATATCGCGGAAGTAATTTATTTCCGTTAACTGTTTTCCGTGTGTAGATTTTTGTACTTGGTTTATACGTAATAGGGTCTTTTGGGGTTGCTTCGCCGACGACTTTGAGTCCTTCTTGGGAGGCATGTTGTCTTCTGTTGCATCCTACTGACTGCGCCAATTATGAATGTTCTTGGGAAAAACACTTTTTTAAAAACTGAACTTCACAATTAAAACTTTTATTTCGACTTACAAAGATTTTAGTAACAACAATAATAATTTAAATCAGACTGAAAAATATTGATTTTAACATGGTGTTTTTATAATTATTAATTGCTGATCTTGCTGTTCAATACGTCGCAATTTAGTCCAGAATGTTCAAGCGGTAGCCCCGTGTTGGAATCCACGTGGTGGAACTTACTGGATGGTAGCGGTAATTGTACTGTAACTCGCGTCAACCTATGTGGTTATTAGCGCCGCTTGGTATTACAATCTTTTTTTACATTTATGGATACTTATTATATACTGATTTTGACATATATAGATTTTTACATACACAAATCTGAGTTATACTAAGTATATTGGTTAATAGAAGCATTGACTACTATTACACATTTGTACACGCACTGATTTATATTTGGTTGTATATTCCTATTGATTTAAGAAAAGTTAAAACTGACAAATAGATACAGTTTTCTTCTAGGCACTTTCGTAGCGTTGTCGGTAGATTACACTTTTTCGTCTTAGTTGAATATGCAAGGCATTCGATTAAGTAATGTTGGACACTTAAACTGTTGAAACACTTACCGCACATTGGATGAACACTTTCAGTAATATGATATTCATGTGTTAAGCGTGTATGTCTTAATCTTAGTCTGTTTATTATAGCTTGGTCTTTCCTGTAGCTAGACTTATTCTTCCATCTTGTAACTGTTGTTTTTATGTCTCGTAGTTTTTGTTAAGATTTATTCCATTTATGAAGCCACCGTTCATTCAACGTCGAGTTATTCCAGTGATGAAAATCTTTCTTACGGGTAGGTTCTGTTAAGTCTTCTTTGTTAACTGAAGATTTGGTGGCAGCATCTACTCTTTCATTACCATGTATACATATATGTGACGGAATGCACATAAATTTTACAATCGTATTGTTTTGGTTAAGTTGATACAAATGGTTATTTATCAATCGCAACAATGGATGAGTTGAATAAATGGTGCCTAAGCTACTTATGGAACTTAAGGAATCTGTCAGTATTAGGCACGTGTCTAAGTTGGCATTCAGTGCATATTCTAATACTTTGTAGATTGCGAATCATTCTTTTGTATATACTTTGCTAAGATTTGAGATTCTGTATGAAGCAGTGTAGTCATTGTGTATGAAGGCACATCCCACTCCTTTTTCTGATTTGGAGGTATCAGTATAAATATGTTGGTAATTCTGGTACTCATCAATCTTACTGTAAAATTGTTTAACCATAGAGGAAGCATTAAGTTGATTACTAGTCTTTATTAAACTCATGTCTAGAAAGGGTTTTCTGACAATCCAAGGAGAAGCGGTTAAAAGGATGGTTTTCTATCTAGGCTAAGATATTGTCTTCTTAATTGCAGAGCCATTTCTTCTACTAAACATAGTAATCTATTTGTAGAAGTATGGTACAAAAAGCTTCTAAGGCTATTCTTACAGCAGCATTTTGGATTGTTTGCAACCCTTTTAAAAGTGATTTACTAATAGACCCATACACTATTGAACCGTAATCGACTTCAGATCTAATAAAGCTTTTATATACTGTCAATAGGATATCTTGATCACATTCCCAATTTTTAGTAGATAGGACTTTCATTATGTTCAAATATGGTTGACAAGATGTTTTAAGGTAATAAATAAAGTTGCTTAAAATTTAAATGTTTGTCAAAATTAATTCCAAGGAATTTGTTACAATAAACATATTCTATTTTTGTATTAAAGATAGTAAGTTCTGGACTACTAACATTACGTTTTCTGGTGAAATGGATAAATTTACTTTTGTTGGAGCAATATTTCATTCCTGATTTCATTGACCATTTTTCTAATGCGGAAATAGTATCTTGTAAGGTTTGCTTAATTAGTTTTATGTTTCTTTCTTTACAATATAGCCTACTCTTTACTGGTGGAGTATTATTTTCCATAATACTATTAATAGCAATAAGAAAAAGAGTAACACTAATCAATGAATCTTAAGGGGTACCATTTTCCTGTATTCTTGCTATGGAAATGAAATCGTCTACTTTTACTTGAAAGCTTTGGTTTTTTAAAAAGTTAGTGATAAAATTTAGCATATTTCCTTGTATACCTAATTTCTGTAAAGTTTTAATTATTTCATGGCGCCAAACTGTATGAAATGCTCTGGTCATATCAAAAAAAACCGTTATGCAGCTTTGATTATTTGCTAGCGCTTCATGTATTTCAGACTCGAAGTTAACTACGTTGTCTAGAGTTGATCTATCTTTACGAAATCCACTTTGTTTGTCAGATAGAACAGATCTTTGTTCGAGTATCGAAATAAGGCGTTGGTTAATTAATGTTTTCAATTGATTCTCCACAAATTATATAAATGGTGACGAATCCTCTATTTCTGTAATCCATCTAGTGTATTGTTGAATTTTTTGTTTGCTTTCGAAATGTATCACTATGGGAAAATGATCGCTTCCATACAATTGTGTACTAGCTTTCAAGTTATGTTTTGTACTAAAGAAATGTCTACAAGAGATAAGTCAATACAACTAATGTTTCCAGTAAAAGAGTTAAATATTGTTGGGGATCCATCGTTAAGTACGGTAATATTGGTGTTATTAATGACAGTTTCTATTATGTGTCCCATTTTGTTATATCTATTAGATCCCCAAAGTGGATTGTGTCCATTTAGATCTCCTATTTTAATCTTAGGCAATGGAATTTGATCTATAATATGAGTTATATCTTTTATACTTATATCAGTATTCGGTGGAAAATAAATGTGACAGATATTAATAAGTTTTGGAGTTTTTATGGTTACTGCTACTGCTCCAAGGTTGGTCTTTTAAGGTATTTTAAATAGAAACCCCTAGACTGGCTTTTTTAAAATCGTGTCTGTTTTTATGATAACCTGTAAATGCCTTTAATTTTGCTAATTTTTGATCAGTAAAATTTCTTTCTTGAAGACATATTATTGAAGGTGAGTGTTTAGCAATTAATAATTTAAACATTTTTAGTTGTGTGTAATAACCGTTTATGTTCCACTAAAAAATTGACATTTTTTTTTAAATTTTTATTCTTGTACTTGATCACTGTCTAATTCAGAGGAGGAATTTGTATTCAGCAATTTGGATATTTTGTGTTTAATCTTTGTGCAACGTATTTTCTTTTCATTTCATTTTTTCATTGAATAGAGGGTAGATGTTGTCTAATAATTTTAGTAACCCCTTAATATCTTTTGTAATAATTTGAGCAACACTCAGTGGGTCGGGTGAACCATACGTGTCTTCAAAAAAGAGTATCGTTTCTTGGTAATTAAGAACACTTTCGTTTATGTCGTCTTCAAAAAACACTTTTGTTGGCTGCATCAATTTCTGTATATCAATAGGATCTATTGTTGAGATAGTTTTCTTCTTTTTTGAACGTGTATCGTTAGCAGGCCGTTTAAAGCATTCAGGAGTTTTAGGTAGTGTAACTGTTTCAAAGAAAGCTCTTTTGCTCTGTGTTTGCAGTGTAGGTTATGTGCTAATTGGTGAAGTGATCAATGATTCATTAGTTTCTGATCCTGTTTCATTAACGTTTATACCTTCGTTTGTAAGCATGTTATCGTTTTTTGATCTTGGTTTATTTACATCTACATTTTATTTTTGTATTGTTTAGATTGAGTGTCTTAAACCAAATAATTTGGTTCTGAATGGATTTGTGCTGAGTGTTGTGTTACGTCGATTATAATGTCTGCTGTAGTCGATGTGTTACTTATTATTGAACTGGAGTTATTATTTTTTTGAGGACAGTTTGAGGCCATACGGTCAATCTTTTTACAAATATAACAGGAGTGTTGGTCTACAGACACAAAAATTCTATAGTTTGTATTGTCATGACAAATAAACAAGGATTCAGGAAGTATTAGGTCCACTAAAGGTGAAATATTTACCTGTCTAAGGAAACTTAGTCCATGTTAAAATTCGGGATGAGATTTGCCAATTCTAAGGAATGATAAGGAAGACATAAGTTTAAATTTGTATTATTTGATTGTTTACTATGATTTTTCCTTGATGAACATTGATAAATTTGTCAACTAATTCTTCCTTAGATATATAAATACAACTCCTGTTGTAAGCTATACGTGACGAGAACAATATATCTTTTGAAGAAATAACTGATCCTAGTTATACAAGGTTATCTTCTAATTTTACATTTTCTAATGAACTAAATACAATAGCTTGCTTCTGGATAGAAAATTAAAAGTACTAGTTAATGATGAGTACGATTGTTTAAGTGTTGGTGATGAAATACAGCTTATTTCCTGAGCTAATTCGGAATTAATATCATCCATTTAAATAAACTTTGAAACTAGTCATTAGATCTGAATCCGGTCCTGTATCAAAACAATTAAGCTGGTGCAAAAACAAAAAAGATAAGAAAGTCTTGTTTGTATTTGAAATATTCGGTGGTTTTTCTTATGTTGTCAAATAGATATTTTTGTTGATTACCAATAATTGATGTAATATAAGCTGACTTACAGAGTCTCTGATGTTACTCCTACTCAGGTACTTTACCAACTCACTCTTGTAATTTTTCAATGGGTAAATTTAACTTAAAATTCACTTAACTTAAGAGCCGATATTTTCCTTCTATACTGGTTAACTTCCAGGTCAGGATTCCCTTTTCTAATCATTAAAAATATTTATCACTATATCTAGACCTGACTATTAAAAAGGGCCAAACTCCATTTTTGCCTTTATTGAGTTAGTATCACCACAAAAATTATAATGTTCAAAGCTTTCAATAAAGGCCAATCTTCTTGTACGAATGGTTGCCGATTTCTTTATTTTAATTTCAGGCTTATCTCCAAATCAGTTTAAATATTAAAACGTCCAAAGTGCCCATAGAACTGCTCACTCTACTTAACTAAAGGACCAATATCCAGTGTGCATTGGACTTTGGTCTTTTTATTCTTAAGTCATTGGAGATTTTCGTTTACAAAAACAGAACCTTAAAAATTTGTTGTTGTTGTTGTAATGACCGGTGAAGCCCTTCTGTGCTTTATTTTAAATGAATTTACTGCAAATGAAGCAAAAAATGTATTTCAGAGAAGATTCACAGTCTGATCACAGCCGAGAGTCGGTTGTATTTTGTGTTAATCAGACAGTCTCGAAATATTTTATACTCTCTGAGTAATCTGCGCTTTATTTGGATTTTAGAGATGATGATTTTTGATGGAAAAGTTGGAGTCGATACATTATTTTTTTGTGTTTAGGATTGCCACTTTACAAGATTCATGTAGAAAACTTTTAATTTTTGATATACATAATTATGTTAGCTTGATTGATTGCCATAAAATTGCCTAATTCTTGAAGATTTTGGGTGTTGAATGTATTCTTTGAAAAAGTGTTATGTTCATTTGTGTTACAATTTGAAAATATTGACTTTTATACGAAAGAAAGATGCTGTAAAGTGTTTTTAAAATGAACCCAAAAGACAGGGATTAAAATCTCTGATGGGGTTATACGGACGATATGACGGAAAGTGCTCAGTTTAAGGAAATTTATTGGGGGCAGCATAAATGGATACCTAATTAAAGTAGTTCTTATTCTAGGACCTGATGTGGTATAGTTTGGCATACAGTAAATAGTATAGGTCTTTGATATAGCGTAATTAATAGTTTTTCATTTCTTCATGATCAGATAGGTCACAAAGTTTGTTGATATTAAAACTGCATTTAAATCCACCTTTTACTTTACAGAAAATCGATAATATAATACTTTACTTCCTCAACTAAAAGTAATATCTCAGTCGATCTTTAATCTTGTTTAATAAATAATTTTATCAGCACTTAAACTTTGTTCAAATTTAAACACAAAACATTTGAAAAAATAATCTGGACAAAACTCTATTTTATTAGTGTAATATTTTTGTTAATGTAGAAACACGGCGAATATAAGCATTTTATGTCTAAATTGTTGGCTAATTGGTACGACATGATTTTATCAAACTTTCATTTTTTTGATAAATATTAAAAAAATATTATATCATAAAAATATATTTATATTATAAAAATTCGTCACTGTAAAAACGAATATAATTTCCGATGAATTGCTGTTGTCTTCTTTCTGGTGAATGACGGTTTTTTATCATCACAGTAACATTTTCTAAGCGAATCCAAACTGGCAAAACCAGACACTTAATTTTCTTCGATATCTTCTAAAATAGTTGCTGTACTCAATAGACATGCACTTTAAATGTCAACGGTAGTGAGACAAAGCTATAAAAACTCTTTTAAATTATATAAAAGCTTCCTAAACAGAGCTTTTTACCTGAAGGTGGGCCCCTGCTCCCCGCTTTTAAGTAATGTAATTTCGATGTTAGAGAGAAGACTCCTTTGTGTCTATATGGATCGAATGGGTAATTCGATAAGAGGAGCAATGTTGAATATGAACGCTAATGCACGAAACTCGATTTAGAAACGTTTGGCTTCTTCTTCATTTATTGGAGGTTTAAGTGGCCTGATTGGTTACGACGTTAGCTAAAGTGTGATATATTTCTTATAAAATACATTTCAAAAAGTTTTTTCGAAGATTCTAAAAATAGAATCCACTTTTAATATAACATCTTATGTCACGTGGGAAAACTGGTCTAATATAGGTTTGGAAATGAACAATTTGAGCAAATAATAAACGAACTATGTTGTGATTTTTCAATAAATTTTGTAAATAATTCATTTACATTACATTAAACTTAAGTAAAGTACATCGATGTAAATCTCCATCAGTTTCTAATCTTTAGCGACGCGACGTACACTATCTAACCGTTTTCCCTTAGGTCTTCTTTGGCCTTTCTCCCCTACTCTTTCCAGGAATCCGCATATCATTTGGACGTCATTTTGGTCTCTTGACGCCTCTTGGAGGATTACAGTGTAGTTTTAGTGGACCATCTATTGTAAGTTCTTCTCGCTAAATGTCCCGATACTTCTATTTTAAAGATTTAATTCTGTGAATTACATTAGTGATCTTGGTTTTCTGTCTAATCTATTTTATTTCTTTTCCATCTCTCTTTGTTATATCTAGCATGCAGCGCTCCATTACCTTTTGCATTTTTCTTCAGGTGTAGTGGCATTTGGATTTAAATTAACTGCATTTTTACCAAAAGATGTAAGGAGCCAGGTTTATGTATTAGTTGTCCCAAATATACATACTCGTTTACTGTCTTAAGTCCAATGTTGTTTAATATTACATCTTGTACATCCACTAGCTCGTTGTATATGTTTTTTTGGCAAGTTCAGTCCTTATCAGACCGGTAGTGAGAAATTCTGGAGTGTTTTCATAAACTTTTACCTTAACTTTTGCTTGTCTGTATATTTATAGTTGGTAAAATCTCTATGTACGGTTTGTCAACGCCTTGGTTGGTCAAAGCGTTTATTACTGCCTTGGGATATATAGAGTCGAAAACCTTCTAGATATCTGTGAACGTTATTGCTAGTGGTGTTTCATATTCTTTAGTTAGGTAGTTTTGGTCTACTCATTAGTGCTTGAAGTGTATGGATATGATCCAGGCTACTGAATTTACTTTTTAAGCTAGCTTGCTCTCTTGTCCGTACAGCATCTAATGCATTTCTTCTTCTTCTTCTTTAAGTGCTATATCTGCGACGAAGGTTGGCAATCATCATGGCTATTCTGACCTTCGAGGCAGCTGCTCTGAACAATTGCCTTGAGCTGCAGCCAAACCACTCTCTCAGGTTCTTCAACCAGGAAAGGCGTCTTCTTCCTACGCTTCTCCTACGCTCTACTTTTCCTTGAATTATGAGTCTCAAGAAGTTATATCTTTCGCCTCTCATCACATGTCTGAGATATTGCAATTTTCTTTCTTTTATTGTATTTTCCATTTCCCTCTCTCTGCCTATTCTCCTTAACACTTCTGTATTTGTGACTCTATCTACCCATTAAATCCTTAACAATGTTCTAAATGTCCCCATTTCAAACCTGTTAAGTCGATTTATTGTATTCCGGTTTAATGTCCATGATTCAGCTCCTTAGTAGAGTACACTGTGTACATAGCATTTAATTAGCCTTATTCTGAGGGCCAATGTCAGATCTTTGCTGCATAAAATCTTTTTCATTTTTACGAAGTTGGCACGTACTTTTTCAATTCTGACCCTTATTTCTGCAGTATAATCGTTATGTTCTGTGATTATTGTTATCAAATAAGTATATCTCGTTACTCTCTCAATCTGCTGACCGCCTACCGTTAATATTTAGTTTGTATTGTTGTTCTTGCTAATTTTCATGAATTTGGTTTTTTTGATGTTAGGAGAGAGTCCGTATTCTCCACTATATCTTAATATTTTGTTTATTATTCTTTCTAAGTTTTCCAAGTTGTCGACTATTATGACTGTATCGTCGGCATACCTAATTTTGTTAATTAAACTTCCGTTCATTTTTATGCCGACTGTCTCGTTTACCAAAGCTTCTGGTATGATTTCTTCAGAATAGGCATTTTTAAACAATAACGGCGACAGTATGCAACCTTGCCTGACCCCTCTCTTTATCTTCACTTCTTCTGACACTTCTCTTCCAATTTTCACATTTGATCGTTGGCTGTAGTATAAATTTGATATCAATGTTACATCTCTCACATCCAGATTCTTGTTTTTGAGTACTTCTATAAATCGGTTATGTTTTACCTTATCGAATGTCTTGTAGTCTATAAAGCATACATAAAGATCTCGAAAAACATCAAAACATCTTTAGGTTTGGGTCAGCACGTTAAAAGAAAATAGTGCCTCTCTAATGCATTTGTTATTCTGTTATTGATGATCTTTGTGAATATCTTGTATATGATAGATAGTAGTAGTGATTGATAGTAACAAATACTTAGTAACCTGGATTTCAGACAATAATGATCAAACAACCGAAATAAGAGCAAGGATAGAAATAGCAAGAAATGCGTTTGTAAAAATGAAAACAATTCTCTGCAACAAAGATCTTAGATTAGAACTGAGAGTAAGAGCACTGAGATGCTACGTGTTTTCGATACTGCAATATGGGCTTGAAAGCTGGACATTAAAGCAAGAACACATAAATAAGTTACAGTCCTTTGAAATGTGGTGTTACCGGAGGATTCTTAGAATAGCATGGACACAAAAGAAAACTAACACGGAAATATTGCGAGAAATGGGCAAAGAATGCGAAATAATAAACACAATAAAAATAAGAAAGTTACAATATCTGGGACACGTAATGAGGGGACAGCGATATGAACTGCTAAGGCTGATAATACAGGGAAAGATAAGAGGAGGAAGGAGTATAGGAAGAAGGAGAGTGTCATGGTTGAAGAATTTAAGGGACTGGTTTAAATGCAGTTCTATAGAACTCTTCAGAGCAGCAGTAGATTGAGTAAATATAGTGATTATGATATCCAACCTCCGATCGAAAGACGGCACTTAAAGAAGAAGATTGATAGTAGACGTATAGGTCTGTAATTTTTACTATCATGGTTGCTAAATTTGCTTTTATGAATGAGAATTATATTTTGTTGTATTTTAGTGTTTGGTATGCATCTTGACCTTAGGCAGTTCGTAAATATGCCTGTTAAGATTTTCCTGTTTTTTTGCCAGCGTATTTAAGCAATTCTATTGTTGTGCCATCTATTCCAGCTACTTTACCGGTTTTTATTTTTGTAATTGTCTATCCTACTTCTTTCGAGAGACTTCTGGTACATCTTCTTGGTGAATAATTGCTTTCAGAGCCTGTTTTAGAGGCTCTGAAAGAGCTTTGTATAGTTTGCTGTGTAGCATGCGGAAAATTCCTTAAACTATTTTATATTTAAATAATAAAAAAAGTATCGATATTTAAGTATAAAAATTTTCTAGTACACTCCTGGGCTATATATAAATTTTGGTGTCTTTGTTTACAGTCAAACTCCCCAAGAAAGAATTCCGCTACGAAGTTAAATAATTCATATCTTACGTTTTAGTTCTACGATTTTAAAAAGTTGTTTGATTCAAGGTCGTGTTGCTATATGTTTAATAAGAAATTTTGTTTGTTTGACGGCAAGAAACGGTGGATCATCAATCAGATCTAAGAGAAAGTTTATCTTAGTACAAAAGCCATTACACCCGTGGTGATAGCTCTAGACAATATATGAGTATGGAATATTCTATTCAGACTTGTTATGAGAAATATGTAAAAGAACGCATTTTAAAAAAAAAACTCCAGTTTCTGCAGACAAATTCAGAAGAATATTTACGGAAGAATATAATAAGTTTTAAAACTCCAAAAATTGATACATGCCAATGCCATGCGATAAGGTTTCAGTAGCTTTAGAAAATGCTAAGTTACACAATGATGAAACTGAGGTTGAAAAAATTAAAACTGAACAAGAACTAATTGCACCATAGAAAAGCTGAAGCAGGTTAACAGGCAGTTAGAGACGTAGTAGAGGAAGCAAACTTAAACTCAGATGTGCATGCAATAAGTTTTGATCCACGGCAAACCCTTTCCACACCAAAGCTGACCACTGATCCCATGTTCGATAAGAGAAAACTGTATTGCTATAATTTAAGCATACATTCCCTTAGATATGGTCAGGGTCACTTTTTTGTGAATTAGCAGAAGACTTAAGCTCTTTGGCTTTATCTTTTACAAAATAACTATTTTAAAGAACTAGTTTGTATATTTCCTCAGGTAGGTCATACAATGTTGCTAAGCGACAGAGACTTTTCTGTTATAGAAAAATATGTCATGAAAAACTGTGAAATGGTCCTTTCGTTCAATCACTGGGAAGATATTTTGAACAAGTGTCAAAAAAAGAAACCTTTTTTAGTAACTAGGGTGCAGCAAGAGAATATATACGATTGTTTAGTACTGAAAAGCTATTTTAATCAACCGGTGGGTATTTTACAAAGTAGTGTGAAATTATGCCTATCTTCAGAAGTTTTCAAAAATATACAATATTCAGCGGATTATTTAATTCCATGTCCTTGAATAAAAGAGGAAGACCAATAGCTGCAGAAAAAAAATTTCCTACACTTATTCAAAAATGTAATCATCCCCTTAGAATTCATCCAGAAAAACTAAAAGCTGTAAAATTGTTATTGAAATGGATTTGTAATGTATCAGCCACATACCCAAGGGAAACAACCCTACCCCCAAGCGTAATCGTTTTTCCACCAATTTTCTTCGTTTTTATGTCCCGCGAACGCGTACCCTTAATTACTCCGTCAAAGTACCGAAGTAAAGCGTCGCGTCTTACCGCTTTTCCCTAGAGTTTTTGCTGATCGTGCCATCTGCTCCACGTGTTAAAATAGATCATGCGATGGTGTACCCTGCTAACTTAGATCAATGCTTGTTGCTGGTGTGTCGCTTTGTTGTATTATTTTCCAACGAAAGTCTAAGGTGTCGTAATTTTTAAACATTCGGAGCTAACCTGATATCGAAACTTGTGTAATACACGTTAAACTAGGTCGAATTGTCATTCTTTGTTTAATTTGAAATGTATACGTTAAACTATGTCGAATTTTTTTTACTCTTTATTTAATTTGGAGTATGTAATAATTATTTAATTCATTATAATTATTCTTTTCTAGGCTAACTACCCCTTATTTTGTTTTTTTTTTATTTTCTTGCTATGTTGACTTGTTACATACCGGGCTAACTGATTAACAATTGCTCTTGGGGGTGGGGTTGTTTCCCTTGGGTATGTGGCTGATACATTACAGATTCCAGCTGTTTATCATGAATGGTATATAAATTTACAATAAACTCCTAGTACCTACCAAATTATGTTAAGTCAACACCACTTAACATGTTACGTTAAACTTTTTTAAATATTTTAGGTGAATAATGTTAAGTTGTAGTACATATTTTCATATTTTCCTCAATAAACATTGTAAAAAAATATTTGGTATTTCATATTTTGCCTATTGATTAGCAACATATTCAGCTAATTTTAGCATAATTTATAATCTTAGAAATTTAAATTTAAATTCAAATTCAAATTTTTCAAAATTCGACACTTTAAAACTCAAATCTTCTTTATTGTCTCTTACCATATTTTACTGACAGACCCCTCATATATTTGGTTTTGGTTTTAAACAAAACAAAAAATTCTGATGATAAGCCTAATGGCAAGTTGAACAATATTAATATTTGTTGTCGTATGATTGTTGATAGCTCTTCAATTTAATGTTCAATCTGTCACACACCTAACTCTTGGCATTAATTAAACTGACGACAGCGGAATTAAAATTTGCAACATTGCGAAATTCGCAACATAACTGATCCACAATCTTCAAGAAGATTTAATCTTCTTGAAGATTGTGGATCAGTTATGTTGCGAATTTCCAATCTAATTATATTTTATAAATCTTGTAAATTTTGTGATCAATCGATGTAAATTTTTGAGTTTAGGTAACTCTTTACAAAAAAATCAAGTGGTGTTAGCTCAGAAGATCTTTGAGGCCACTCTATTATTTCTTGTTTATTTATCCATCTCATAAGAAAACAAATTATTAAAAATTAAGAAGAATTTACGGCGGCGGAATTAAATCTTCTTGAAAATTGTAGATCAGTTATGTTTCGAATTTACAATCTAATTCTATGTTTTAAATCTTGTAAATTTTGTGATCAATCGATGTAAATTATTGACTTTAAGTAACTCTTAACAAAAAAATCAAGTGGTGTTAGCTCAGACGATCTTGGAGGCCACTCTATTGTTTCTTGTCGACCTATCCATCTCATAAAAAAACATATGTTTAAAGGTTACGAAGAAGAATTATAAAATGCTTTATTTTGCTGAAACCATATGTTTTTTTTGGCAAATTATTATCATTTTCATTTAGAAAAATGTCTGTAAGGACGCGCATAACTTCGTTTTATAAACAATCAAGATATATTTGTCCTGTCAAAGGATCGTTAAAGAAAAAACGAACTATAATTATATCTTCTGAGAGTGCTGAGTATGTCCCTTAGTTATCCAATGAGCATGCTCTGTAGTCCAATATCAGTAGTTTTGTCGATTATTAAAGTATCCGAAATTGCTATTATCTTTGCTTAATAAATTGCAGTTGAACATACGCCGTACCCAATGAGACATTTCAACCCCGTACGAGATGCTTTACTACCATGCACGTTATTTCCAGTTGAGGTTTCTTTGTAGCGGTTGTAGAGCTAATTACGGATTTTCTTAAAGCAAAGATACGATATGATGCAAGGACCTGTGTTAAATCAATTATGAGTAAAAGCCTTATGAAATATGGGTCAGGCCACTTGTTTCCCATTTCTAATTAAGATTTATTACTCGACTGGGAAAAGCAGTCGATTCAGTGATGGATCGGCACATTGAAAAGTATGAAAAACGTTTAATGGAAAATCTATATATTGTTTTGGAATTGTATGAAGTATGAAATTAACAAAAGGGTATGATATATAACCACTTAAATTATTAATTTTGTGTTTTTTATACGCTTTTTTCTTTATATGCTATAAAATTATATAACGAAAATCTTCGGGACCTGACAAAAATTTATATATTAAGAAAGTCAACGTATCACATATAAAAGAGGACCAATGTATTACAAATAGACTATTTTCGACCAAGAAAAAAATATTTAATAACTATAGGGACTGCAAGTCACTAGCTTATGACTAAGTAAGAGAACAACAGAAGTTATTTGTATTGGACATTGGAGTAAGAATCGAAACACACAAAATATCAAAGAGATTCGTAAAAATCAAATGTTGAATCTCAAGAGATAAAAACAAATATTCAAGAGACAATCAAAACATCGATCTTCCTCACGTCCTTAGCTACAAAACCACTTCATCTCAATCTTTTCCTACCTCTTGGTTTAGTTCCATCGGAATTCGCTAATAAAATACGTCGTGCAAGGTAGCTTTCATTTGCTGTAGCTAGAGGTCATGGCAACTATAGGCGTCTAATTTTTATTACAAGGAATATACCTCTAGCTTTGGCTAATTCTTAATACTTGTGATTTTCTTCAACAATGTAATGGATGTCTGTCGTTGCTCACCTCAGTCACACTCAGGAGTAATGGCTTTTCTTCATTAAATAAGCTGTCAGCACATCCACCGCTGCTTGTTCTTATCATGTTTAATGTAGTGCATGCATTGCGGGTCAGTTCAAAGCCTGGTGGTTTCTGATCGATACAGGCCATTTGGTGTGCTTTCTGAAGTGAGTCGCTCTTCCATTGTCCTCTCCAAGCGTTGGTGAGGTTGACATGTTCCTGATGTAAGGAGTTGAAATATGCTCTTAACAATGGAGGATATCTGAAGCGCAGTTTGTCTATTTCGATATCAAGCTTATCATGCTGGATGGATAGTTAATGGTTAGCATCGATTTTTCGATATTCTCTGAGAAGAGAATGATTTTTTCGCAGTTTCGGCAGCGAAATGTGACTCAGAATGGGAAGCCAATAGTTCGGTTTGGTTTTTATTGTACATGAGATCATTTCCATTATCTGGTTTAACTCGATGTCAATAATCTTCGTGTGTTTGCTATCTAGCCATACCGCAGAAGCATGTTCAGCTGCCGATTATACAAGTCCGAGTGCGGATGATCTGAGAACGGAGGCTGAGGACCCCCATGTGGTGCAACATAACTTTTGGACTATATTATTTCGCGTTTTCAGTTTTGCTGTCATTCTTTGTAGGTGTCCTTTAAAACTTAATGTTCTTTTCAGAGTCACTCCAAGATATTTTGGTGTTGTTATGAGCAATCTGCTTTCACAGTGAACGGAGAGTTTTTTGTTGGCTTGGGCATTATTTAGATAGAAACAGCACACTTTGGTCTTCGTTGAATTTGACCGTAGCCTCCATTTGAGAAAGCATTCTACCATAACGGCAAGGTCATCCGTAAGTAATGTTTCTGTAATATCCATGTTATTATGTCTTGCTGCAATGGCTCAGTCGTCAGCGTAGCCAAATTTCTGCGAAGTTGTCCCAGGTAGGTCCGGGATGTATAAATTAAACAGTAAGGGTGCCAAAATAGATCCCTGTGGCAGTCCATTGCTGAGCTTCATTTGGACAGTCACAAGTTGACTATTGTGACTTAAAAAGGTCTGTCGGTGAGCACGCTATTAATAAGTTTAGTTACCTTTTGACACGGGACGGCACGGATTAGTTTGCAGATTAGTCCTTGTCTCCAAACAGTATCGTATGCAGCTGATAGGTCAATAAAAGCAGCGAATATTTTTGCTTTCTTTGCAAACCTGCTTCAGTATATGTTCTTAGGGGTATGATCTGATCTGCGCAGCTTCAATTGTGTCTGAACCCTGCTTGCTCAATAGATATCAATTCAAATATGTTTCTACTAATTCTGTTGTAGATTAAGTAACTACCGACAATCGGTCGGTAGTTTTGAGGCCGATCATTTGCCTTTTCTGGTTTTAATATGGCTATAATGGATGCCTTTTTTAGTTAATGGAGGATTTTTCCTGATTTTGACATATCTGTATTGAAATCCGCCAGCAATTTAAAATACAGCAATTGTCTAACTCGATGCACTATTCACAACAAAGTACTACAATTAACTGTAGTTGAATTTCACGGATAAGTTAGGGTATCAACTGAGGATTAAGCAATAAAAGATTTTTAAAAATATTAAGTTCATAGCATATTCCGTCAACATTTTACCTGGAAACATTAAGTTTACGCAGCAAATTACTGCGGCGGGCCCGGCCGAAGGTTAAAATCTACAAGCAGGTGAAAGCTGTCATATCAAATTCTCTGTTTTTTTCAAATATCGGGTAGGATTATTGACCATCCAAATCTAAATTCTATAGACAATATTGAAAAAAAAATAACTTCAAAAATAAAAGGCAGAAGAAGAATGAGTTCAATCATAAAAGGGAATGCTTCTTAAAGTGTATCTCTCATTATAATTTGTACTTAGTTTCTCTTGGTTTATTATATTAACAATACTAACTTGGAATAGGGCAAACATCCTATTTAATACCTTTTATAAGAGAATACTTACAAAAATGGTTTAAAGTTAAAGAGCGATGGAAAAATACTATAAAATAATATATAGTTTGTACAAAAATCTAATGTTTCTTTTCTACTTGCTCCTTAAGATATTTATGGTATATTTTCACTTCGAAATTTAAAAGATAGACATATACTAGGCTGTTTAACGTGTTTTGCACTTCGATAAAGAAAAACACAATTTTTTGATTTGAAATAAAACTAATCGTTCAATATAGTCTCCTTAAAACTTCAATACACTTATTCCAACGAGATTCCAATGTATAAATTCCATCCTTGAAATGAGAATCTGGAGGGACTGCACAATAAGCTTCCACAGCCGTTATAAACTCATCATTTGATAAAAAACGATTTCCACGCAGGAATTTTTTCAGGTATTAAAACAGTTTGAAGTCGCTAGGGGCCAAAGCTGCTGAGTACGATGGATGGTCCAACAGTTTGAGCTTTAAGTTATGGATTTTAGCCATTCTCAAAATGCCTGTATGACACGGTGCATTGTTCTGACAAAAATGGATTATTTTCTTCTGCAAATTGGGTCTTATTTCACAAATTTTTTCCTTCGGCTGGTCTAGAAGATTACCATAATATTCAGAATTTTGTTCATCGCCAGGATGTTCTTCTTCGGTCTGGGCCTCTCCTTTCGGCGATTTTACCCTGTATTATGTGGTGTATAAGGTTATACCACTCTGGATGTCTCATTACATGACCGAAATATTGTAACTTTTGAATTTTTATCGTTTTTGATATTTCTGTGCTCTTTTTCATTCGATGTAAAACTATTTCATTTCTTATTCGATCAAGCCAACTTACCTGCAATACTCGTCGATAAATCCACATCTCAAAGGCCCCATGTTTATTAATGTCTCTGTAAGGGTCCAGCTATCCATAGCATACAGCAATCTGGAGAATATGTAGCAGCGTAGTAATATGATTTTAAGGTTTAACGTAATGTATCTATTAATTAGAATTTTCTTTAATATAATTATATATATAATAATGTGATATTAAAAGTCAGAGGTGCGCCAAGCAATTAACTAGCTAATTAATTAATTAATTAAACTTATTTAAATGATGCAATTATGATTTTATCACACTATTTAATTCTCTTATCTTAGGGTTATATCCGTGCTTCAATATCTATGCTTTACATATGATAGGTAAGGTCCAAAAGAATACCGGAATAATAAAAAACATATATGATACAACACTATATATTGAAATAAAATTCACACTCAAATATCTACAAAAAAAAATTATTATCAAAATTTTGTTCTACGTACGTGAACCTTCAAAAATTAATGTTATATACAATATAAATTAAAATTTCAAATCAAAATTGTTGTTCTAAATCTCCTGATCAAAATATTTCTATATTTTCTAAAGCAATTAAAAAAAAACTTTGTCAATAAAGAAAAACTGACGTATGGAAAAAAAACTATCTCTCGGATGATGAGTTGTCCAAATCCTTGTTCCTTGTAGCCTACACTATCTATTCTTAGCAGTTCCCTAGGTAATCAGCAATCTTACAACAAATTATTGCAAGCCTCTCGTCTTTAATGATCTCCTTCAAATGCACGTATCGTTCAAAAGATGCTAGCCTCTTCTCCTCTCGATAAACTGAATCTCTCGTTCCGGCCTGAACAGTAACTCTTGGAATATATAAGTAGAAAAGTATAACTTACAATATTTTACTGGATCAGCTTCCGTCAGCTACACTTACTCCAAGAAAACTCACAAACATTCACTTTTAATGTTTACTATCACTTGGGAACCACCAGAGAACAACGACTGTTCGCCTTGCACCCTTGGAAAACAACTGATTATCTTTTCTCGTCATACGTATCCCTATCTCTTCATTTAGATAACAATCAACAATTTTACCTACAATTATAAATTTCCTAAAAACTATTAACATGCTAATCGGTTTCTACAAATTCTTAAGAACTAACGGAGAAATATAATTTCCAAATAATCTATTCTATTGTCTTATTCACTGTACAAGTCCATTTGGAAAACCCGCTTCACTTAAGCTCACTCACGTCACTCGAATATATTTTACAAAGAAAATAATTTATGCATCTTAAATTTTGTTTACTACAGGTCATCCTGGATAATGGGTTTTCATTTCTTCGAAATATCTTTTATAGTTTATTAGTTGAATTACTTGAATTATTATATTTTGTACTTTGAAAAATACACACAACGCAAAAGTCTAGGGATATTTTTATAAATAGACGTATTTTGTTTATCTGTAATCAACTTAAAAAAAGTAATACAAAATCTGTAGTTTAAATTGTTGTTTAATATGTTAAAAACTATAAATTGAAAAAAAAAACAGAAAATTGGAGCAAAAAAAATATATTACAAATCACCCATGTTTCACATACCACCATAAAATGTCAAAAATACGAAATATAAACTTAATATATAGTATGGCCACCGCGTTGGTTTATCACAGCTCTACATCTACTGTTCATGCTCCGAATCAGATTGTTAATGTCTGCTTGAGGTAGTTGTGTCCATTGTTCTCTCAGAAGCTCTTTTAATTGAAACTCTTTGTAGATATTGCCCATATGTGGAGTAATTCTTCGTTGGAGCATGTCCCATACATGCTCAATTGGATTCAAGTCCTGTGATTGTGCTGGCCACGGCAATACATCAATACCCTCGTTATCCAACCAGTTTGTTACAATATGCGCAACATGTGGTCGAGCGTTATCATGCATAAAGTAAAAATTTTCTACAACAGCAGCAGCAAACGGGCGCACAACAGGTTCAAGAATAGTGTAGAAATATTGCTAACTTGTGAGAAAGCCACGTGGGAAAATGAGGTAAGTTCTTCCATCAATCATCATTCCACCCCATACCATTAATGTACCACCTCTGTATGCATACACTTCTTGAAGATGTCGTAATCGTTCTCCATATCCGGGTCGTCTCCAAACTCTTGTCCGAAGAGAATCTGGATGAAATCCATATCTAGACTCGTCACTAAACAAAACTGTGGCCCAGTCATTGTCAGTCCAATTCTGAAACTCTTGACACCAGGTTAATCTTGCAGCGCGATTAACACAGTACTGCTGCTAATTGTTACATTATGTGCAAGCTGTAATTCATTAACCAGCTCAGGTGCTGTGATTGTTGGCTGCCTTCTGGCATTTAAAATTAAATATCGGTCTTGAGCGACGGTTGTAGAGCTACCACGTCCTGGATGTTGCTCGGTTTGGCTCCTAGTGTCTCTAAACCGACACCACAAATGACTTACGATGCTTTGGGAGACACAAAGCTGGTCAGCACCTTGAGTTTGTCGCATACCAGCTTGAAGGAGGCCCACGGCTCTATTCATCTCTTCCAACGTTAAATGTTGTCGTTTCATGGTAAAACGACAATTCCTTTAACTCACCTATTAAGCAAGAATGGTATAAAGTGACTAAAATTAAAAATAAACAAAACATAAAAATGTCGATTTTTTTGTCCCTTATAAAAAACATTCTAAAACACGTATTGCTATTAGTTTTACAATTTTTTTTTGATAAGAAGTGAGTATCTGTATCAACAATTATAGTACAAGCAAATTTAGATGGTCATGAAATTTCTGTCATTGGTATTGTCAAATTATTAAAATATCCTTAGACTTTTGCGTTGTGTGTATTAAGAGCAAACCAATATTATTTTCAATTTTACATAGCTTTTTAACAACTTTCCAGGATATCTTGAAAATTTATTTAAATGGTCTATTTAGTAATTTTAATTTTATCTTTGGCTGATAAAATGAATCATAGCAATATATATATACATATATATATATATATATATATATATATATATATATATATATATATATATTTATTCAGGGATTTTAAAGTATTCAATGCCTTCCCTCGCTCAACCGTTTCCATCTCGCTCTGTTGTCCCATTCTCCATCGTTTAGGCCTCTTTTACTCATGGCGTCGTCTACCTCGTTCCTCCAGATTCTTTGGGGTCGTCCTCTTTTCTTCCTTCCTATGGGGTTCCATTCTGCTATTTTCTTTATCTATTTGCTATTGCTAGTTCTTCTTACATGTTCATACCACTTTCGTCTTTTTTGTTCTATATACGTTAGTATGTCTATTTCTATTGATGTTCTTTGGTTTATTTCGTCATTACTTCTCCCATCCATTCTTGTTACTCTTCAGCATCTTCGCAGGCATTCCATCTCTGTTGCTACTATCTTACTGCTGTGTTTCTTGTGTATAATTTAATTTTCAGTCCCATATGTCATAATACTTCGCACTAATGTTTTATAAATCTGTGTTTTGTCTTCATATTTAGGTATCTATCACACCATATGGAGTTAAGTTGTCAGATTGTTGTTCTTGTTTGTCCTAATCTTTGCTTAATTTATTCCTCTGTTGCTGCCTTTTTCGTGATTATAAACCCCAAGTACTTGAATTTATCCTTCGTTTGATTGTTACGTTGTCGTCAATCTGTAGATCTTCTATGTCTTCTTCACTTGTAGATAGGCACTCTGTTTTAGTTTTAGTCGAGGTTAATATTCTGCTAGTAGTTTCTTCATCATGTAACTGAGGTTACATCTTTCTACTGTACGAATTAAAAGACAAAAAGTCTTTATACACTTTCAAAATTGGTTTACAAATTTGCTTTGCTTCTTAACCTTTTAAAAATAAAAATTCAGTCACTGCACGATACTTGATTTTTTCCATTGTAAATTAATACTGTGACACGTCGATACTAAATGGCTTGTAAACAAAGAGCAAGTTGACAGATAGAAATGAGACGATCAAATATATTGCAAAACATTTGGTTATCGTAATCAAAAATATTTATAAACATAACCAAGTAAATGCAATTTTTTTTTTAATTAAATTTAATTAAACTAAAAATTTGTTTATTTTATTAATGTTCTGTATTTTGAGAATGATTTTTGAAAAGGAAATCAAAATATAAAATAAACTTATCTGATTGTGGCTTATTCCCTATCAAAATGTAAGCCCTGGACCTAACATAGACAGAAGAAAAACTAAAAAAACATAATCTGATAATTAAATATACCTATATGTACAAAAAAGGAAATGTAGTTAGTTTAGTTTTACATTAGGTAAAAAATAGTTAACCAATTACCTTTATTATTTCATTTATTTGTTTGTAAGTCCTGCCCTGGCCAAACAATTCATTGAAAACACCGTACTCTGTTACGAAAATCAGTGAAATTCCCTCAGCAGTCTACAAGTCTGCCATAGGCATCTTTGCTAAGAAAGTTACGGAAAATTAAGTGTTTTTCATTTCTGTAAATTTTCCCCGCTGTCTTCGGTTAAAACTTTCACAATTTTGCGTAGACTTTAAACGAAGTTATATACGCAATAAAAAAGTACGACTGTATTATAGCAGAATGGTAAATACTGTAGCGAAATAATTTTTGAAACTGGCTAATACCTTTTTCATAATTTTCTTCGACGTTCTTTGTCACGATTTTCAACATTTGCTCAGTAAAGAGCACTAGTAAGAGGAGTAAAAAAATTACATTCACAGAACATCCAGAGCAAAAACGTAAATAATAATGTATAGGGTTCAACGGGTTCAACAAAGCAAAAAATGGATAAAATAATTATTCATATATTTAGGAAAGATATTCGTGATTACATTGAAGGTTAAAAATTATATTTAATAAATAACCAAAAACATTTGTAATGAATAATATCAATTTTATAAAACAATTTTTTAAGTTTAACACTCAAAAGAAAAATATTTTAAATATATTTGATAATCGTAAGCGACTAATACGGGTAAAATTCAAACTTCAAGAACATTGAGGGATTAGCAAAAATGTTTACGGCGTTGTCGATAAGGTATAATCTTATAGAATTTTGTTTATGTTCGTTTTGATTTGGTTGTACAATTTGAGTTGCAATATATTTTAACTAATCTAATTATTGATGTCTATTGTGTTTAAAAAATGCCAAAACAACTCAACAGTTGCTGCAATCAGCTAGTTACAAAGAGAACTTGTTTTAAGAAATTGTATTGCAAAGAAGAAATCATCTTTGTATAAGTTTGTTTTCATTGACGAATCAACGATCTTCCATAATGGAACAATAGGCTGTTCATGGCAAAATTAAGACAAAAGAAATATCAGAACTACAAAAACAAATTAATGATATATTATAATTATCAGTAAAGCTCGGATTTATAGGCAACAAAAATTGAAGAAAAAGGCGCCTATATAGGCAAAGATTTTTATTAAAAAAGGCAGGAATATTAACATTTAGGCAATAAAGGAATATAACTTATTATTTATTGTACAAAGTGAATTAACGTAATATTAACTTAAGGCAGGTATATTTACACATCATAATCATAACATTAGTATAAATAAACTAGTAACTAAATAACTGTAAATTAATAATTAAACATTGTAACCACTTAAAATTTTATCATTAATAGAAACAACTAAATGTTTTTCAATATTTTCGAAACGGAGCCTTTACAAAAACTTTTTTCATAAAATTTATAAAATTATTTACCGGAAACAGATTTCTTATTTCTTCAGCAATTCTATTTAGCCCGTGGGCTACACAAGTGCAATGAATTAAATTAGGATAAATAATCTTTAAATTAACAGCAGCTTTTAACATAAAGGTATGCCGCAGAATCTGAAAGCATTAAAACTATTTTATTCACTGGTATAGCGTTGGGTAAAAAGAGGTTTATTAAACTATCTTGTATAAAGCGACTTATTGTTAAATTGTTTGTTTTTCCAATTCTTTAACGGCAAAGGTTTTCTCGCAAAGTTTTCGTTCAAAATTCCAATCATAAAATTAGCTATATACCTGCCGCATACATCTATCGTTTCATCCACGATAATATACAAAAAATTGTCCTCTAACTCCCGCTTAATTTTTGAAATACATTCCACACAACATTTTTCCACACTATGTTTTCTCAATGAACTCTCGTCCGGTAACGATGTATTAAGATATATTTCGAAAAAGTATTTAAAACTAGGGTTATTAACTTTATATAGAGGAATGTTGGATGCAATCATCATCTGGCATAAATCAAATTTAAATGCGTCTTCCTCCTTTTTTTTTGAACTGATTAAACTATTCCGCAGAGATATTTGGGCTAACTTAGAGGAATTTAATTTTTCCAAATTACGTTTATGAAGTGGGGTTCCACAATGCTGGTCAATAAAGTACTTTTTTCTACTTGAAATCTGAGAATTTAAAAAAAAAATAATTAGAATTCTAAAACCGCTTTAGAATTTAGTTATGTTGTGGGACGAGAAAAAAAGAGAAAAAATAAAACTTACCGATTTGCCGCATGGTCTACAAAATGCTCCATCTCCTTCTAGAGAAAGTTCCGAATTATGTGCGATCCATAGCCTTAATTTAGATGTCATCTTTTCACACAAATGTCTAAAACGTTTTAAAACGTGTTCTTTGCTTTTCGGTATACACAACAAAACTAAACTAGGATATAGCAATTTGTGACTAAACTCTGATATAGTAACCGACTGTACAACTGATAATTGATAATAAACTAATAAAGCTTAGGGATTTCCAAATAGTTAACCCTTAAGTCTCCATCAGGTACATTTTCCTAGAAATCTGTTATATAAACAAACCATTGATATTTTATTATTGACCCAAAATTTTATTATAGAATGGTTTAGTAATAGAATAATATCATGGGTAGTACCATGAAGTTTTAAAAAAGGCACAAATGGGCGGAATTTACGAAAAAAGGCAAAAAGTGCAAAAAACAATTATAATAGGCAAAATAGGCAAAAAAGGCATTTTGCCTACAATCCGAGCTTTAATTATCAGCATTGGGTTTATTAAGTTTAGAAACTTTTTATTTTTTCACAAATATATTATAATTCATGCTGGTAGTGAGTATGGATTTATTGACGGTGCACAAGCGATATATTCTTTACAAGCCACAATATATGATTACCATGGAGAAATTAATAAAGATCACTTTCACACTGGTTTGAAGAGCAGTTATTAGAGACGCTTGTGCAACCGTTGATAATTTTATTATGGACAATTTTCATATCATAGCAGATTGTTACATAAAATAGCTAATTCAAGCTCAGCTAAAGCTTAAATAGAATAATTATTAACTAAAAAAAAAACATAAATTTTTCAGTTAACAAAGTTTGTCGTTTTTTGTTGTCGAGTTAATAGCCAATAAACTTAACCAATAAGTACTAATGACAATTTATTTGACCTATACCCATATGTTAGATAAAATTGAACACGCGAGTGATGCGAAATTTTTTGAGGTGCGAGTGATGGAGGGTTAAACGAACCCTTAGTAATAATTTCTTCTACCCACTCTTGGGTACACAACACAAACATTTTTGGACTAGCAAAAGCAAAAGTGACGTCTCTTGATTTAGGTTCCGTAGAAAACAGATGTTCTTTTTCGCCTCCCTTACCTAGTGGTTCCCGTGGAGAGCGGACCTGTTTGATTTTGGTTCCCGTCGAGATCAAACGTATTTTTCGCCTCTCTTAATTTGTCCCCCTTTAAGATGGACGCTTTTTCGACCTCTTAGTGATAAAGATCAGTTAATAGAAACAGTACTGTTGTAGAATTTTTAAATTCTTTGGTATATATTGAAATCACCTCGTATATGTTAAAACACCGAACAATATTTTCAATGTATTTCTGTTTCCTATCGTACGTATTACAACATCGAAATATTCTCTCAATCCTTTTTGCGTCGCCAAGTCGATATTAAACACATTTTTAAAGTTTGTTTATATATCACAGATGCACACTTCCTCGGTATTCTTTGATCGTTCAGCCGCCTAATATTGCGCGGTAAATAAATATTCCCGTTTATATGTTTTGTTTATACTAAGTTGGGCTAATGAATTTTAAAGATAATTACATCACTCTCGCTGAGGCCGCTGTCAGGGGCAGTTTGCTTCAGTGCTGGTCCAAATTTTTCTTCAAATTTGTAATGGTTTGTGTTTTTCGTCTTATGTTGTGGAAAATATGTAATGAGCAGTTAATAGTTACAGTTTTAAGGAAGGTTGGGGAGAATCTTTGAAAAGAGAACACGCTGTGAGTCTTAGCGTCAAGTAGCCGGCAAATTTGTGGAAAATAGTGAATTATGCTCAATGTAATGTGTCAGTTTTAAAAGAGTAATAATTGTTTCTAAGTATCTAAGAGATTTGTGTCGTCTAAAACAACTTTGAAGGATAACCAAATGTAGCTATTGTGTCCAGTTGTACCTATGACAGTTTTTTTAAGAAGCGGAGCTTCAAATTTTGCGTCCAGTGTTGTCCAGAATTTGTTCGTGTAGCGGTGAATCTAACTCCAGTTCTAGCCCCAGAAAATTTTGAAAGTCCAGTTCCTAACCCCAGAAATTTTAGTGAAACCCAGATAACTTTTTTTATTTGAAATTTTGTTTGTTTGAAGTAAAAGTAGACATTTTTTCATTAATAATTGCAATTGTAATAATTAAAATTGTAGATCTTAGGGTGTGGCCTAGCTAGCTGGCATATTAATTGTTCTCCGTGTTAAGATTTAGTATTGATATAAGAGAGTTAGCACTATTTTTGATATTTGATAAATATCTAATCATATTTGAGATTTTGTTTTTGTTTTTTAAAAAAGGTTAACCTCTATGCATATGTTCACTTAAAAAGATATTTTTTCATTTGTAATCATTTATTTCTGCTACAAATTATCGCCCAGCAACAATTGTAAATTGTTGTAGTATCTCCAACTTCAAGAGTTTGTAAATTGATAAAACATAGTAGGTGCCTTTCTCTGTTAGTTTGTATTTATTTATGTAACTATTAATACAGTATTTTTGTACTATTTACTTATGTAACTGTTTGTGGTGAGACAGTAATAAATATTTAATTTTTCCCTAAACCATTTTGTTTATTTCTTTTAACTAACTCTCTAACCCTTTTTTGGTTTTTTAGGAAGGAAGAACCTTTCATCCAACAGGATGATTCTTCAAGGTGGCGTCCATTTTAAATAGTTTTGAGAACCTGTTTGTGTTTTTGTTTGTCCAGGAGACTCACGTAAGTACCCCTTTTGTTTTATTTTTGTAGTTACCCCATTTCAGTCCCCTTTTCATTCACTTATCCACGACCCAGTTTTCCAAATAAACACTGAGGGACCGTTTGCAACGTTTCGGTTTGTTTTGCATGCCCTATCTCCACCCCAATAATTTCTGTCCCAAATTTTCAACCCCGTATAATAATACCTTATGTGGTAGGCAAAATAATCGTTAAACTGTGATACACGTGATATAGAGTACATGATATAGATTCACGTAAATCCATTACAGACAAAAGTCGCCAAAAATAAAAATAAAAAATCAAACTCGTATAAGCAACCACTGCGTGTGAAACTTGCTTACGTGATGAAGTGGTGTGCCAGTATAAATAACAGTAATATCGGTAAGCGTTTTTATAACCTTGATTTAGCAATTGTCTGTATAACATTTTATTACCTCTCCTAATTATTTTGAAGCAACCCTATTGATACAGTCCTAACAACTCTAAAATTATTAATTGTACAGCTTTTGCTTTAGCTTCTGCTATTGCTACTTTGTTTTTATTTTTAGCGACCGTATAGTGTTGAATAGAGTTTAAATAGCGCATAAAATCCGAAATATTTAAAAATAATAGCGTTAATTATTCCAAAAAGCCAAACACTCGAGCACTTAAAAATAAAATTGCCACACAGAGCAGTTGTTTTTGTGTATTTCATAAAGTAAATAAAATATTACCATTCTTAAAATTGTAATTTAATTTTTGTTATTTATAGATAAATATTTTTCCTACAGTGGATTAGGTATAGTTGTGAGCTACCCTTAGCATAATTGAATCTTTCCCCCGATGAAGACCCGTAAATTTGGTATTGTCATCAGGCCATAGTCGCTTAATACAGATGAGCTAAAACAATATCTGCGAGTCAATTAGCACAGTCCCTCACTTGCACATGGCGTGCAGAGCGGGAGGGGATCTCTTCCGCCTTGTTACATACCACCATGGCTGACACCGATAATATGGCATGTGATTTAAACACAAAACACGATCCCCGTAACATGGCTGCACTGCACTACTCCACTACTACCGAATATGACGCGGAGTTGCGAGTTGACATTGCGTGGGGACTGACATCGCATCACCGAGAGCAGGTGTTTGACTTGGAGGAGTTTGCATAAGGCTTAACGAGATTTCATCGGATAAAGGTGATGGATGGATATGATATGAAGGGAGCATGCAACTGATGTTTGTACATTAAAGATATCTGTATTGATATAATGGGATTAAGTAAAGTTGTTCAAATTGTTTAGACATTTATACCGGGAGAAACATATTTAATTAACATTTTAAACTGTAAAAAGAAGATTTATAATGTTAACGTTTTCTTATTCTGATCTTGCCGTGCCTTATTAAACGCTGGCAATTATTACCTACACGTAGAAATTTTGCTGTCGCCTTTGGCTACTATTATATGTTCCATCTTCTTTAAACAACTCATTGATGCATTCTGCCCATATCTTTAATTTTTCCTTATTAATTAACACCAGTTTCCTATTTGTATCTTGCAGTATTCCCGGTTTTCTTTTTCAATCGTTGTGAGATAATTTTTTAATTTTTTTTTGTGTGTGTTAAAACGATCATCCCTTTTCTAGTAATGTTCTATTTATTTACATTGCTTTTTCATTATTTTTCCTTTGCTTGTTTACTTTTGTATTTTATTTGTTTATTCACTTTTTTGTACTTCTGATAAACTTCTGAACTTTAGTCTGCCCTCAATAAAACCAAGATGTTGTCCAGGAAAACCTCATTCATTATTAGTGAGGTAGTATCCAATCTTGGTCATGATGTAAGCTCGTTAGTCATTAATCGCAGCTCTTCAGTGGAGAGAGATTAATCGAGCCAAGATTGCAAAAAAACTAAAAAAAGCCTTTTTAATTGCTGTTCCTGGTTTTGTTCACTGGGAGAGTAAGCTAATGGAGGACTTAACTTCCAAGGAACATGTAGATCGCCTTCCTGTTCTTGTGTCAAGTATCAGTGGTGGATATGAGCAGCTGCTGAGTGTTTCAAAATTACATAATGGAACAGAAATAACCTAGCCTAATGTAATTTTAATCTGTTTGCAGGAATGGGATTTACAGTTTATGATGTCGCTGCTCTATGTTCTGATACACCTGCATGCAACACAGGATTAAAGTCTGGGACATGTACCACTCTTGACTATAAGTTGGGAAAGTGCTTGCTTTTTTTAGCCTGTTGCCACCACGTTTTGGAACTCATATTTGAAATTGTATTTGATGAGGGAATGATTAGTAAATCATCTGGCTCCAAATAAGTATTTTTAAAAAATTCCAAGATCGCTGGGCTTCCACAGATTCGGCTATTAAAGCTATGATTATAAAGAACCGAAAAGAAATTTTGAATTTTGCTATAGAATGTTTGCAACGAATTCAACCAAGAGATGATACAAAAAATTATTAGAGTTATCAGTGAGTTTTTTAGGTGGAGTTCTAAATAAAGGGGTTAATTTCTATTACCTCAAAGCCATTCATAGGGCGAAATGGATATCTAAAGTCATATGTGCGATAAAAATTTGGTTGTTTCGCAGCCAATTTAAGTTGACTTCGAAGATAAAACATATTTGTAATTTAGCAGTTTTCGCAGTCATCGAAGCATTTGCAGCATTGTCGTAGTCAAAGAATCTTTCGAACCTCTTTTTTCAGCGTTTATACTAAATAAACGAATGATGGCTAACTACCTACTATTAAGTGTAATCGTATGAGCGCATCATTACAGCAAGATAAATTCACAGTGGATCATCTTATACAACACTTAATTAAACTTAAACACTTAATTAAAGACCAAAACTGTAAAAATATGCACAGACAAGCTTGTAATACCCTTAACATTAATAATTCAAACTTCTTTTATACAGAATTTCTTGGTAATTAGCATCTGTTACCTCTAAAAAAAAAACAACAAACTTGAGCCCAACAATTATCGTCCAATTAGCTTGCTGCCAGCAGTTAGCAAAATGATGCATGCGATTATTTTCGAGGAGATAACCAAATTCCTTCTCGAGGAATACGTTATTCCAACACAACATGGATTTGTCTCTGGTCGTTCTACTCTAACCAATCTCTTTTATTGTGTTAACGACTGGAAGTCGGCACTTAACAGTTCGACTTTGTTTATCTAGATTTCTCTAAAGCCTTTGACCGTGTAGCTATGCGGATAATTCTACCTAAGCTAGAACATTTTGGAGTTCGCGGTACTTTACTTTGTTGAATAGATGATTTTCATTACAAAGTTATAGTTGGGGAAATCTCTCAAGACAGGTTAGTCGAAAGTGGAGTGCCTCAGGGTTTTGTCCTTGTACCTCTGTTTTTTACGGTTTATACCAAGTATGTTCCTTATTATATTTCAAATATTGTTCTATGCTGATGACACAAAAATACATGCCAATCCAATAACAAACCAGCTAACGGGCTAAATGGACATTATTTTAACTTGGTGTTTCAAGTGACTACTATCCTTAAATGCGGAAAAAAAGTGTGTAGTGCTTCGAATTGTTAAAAATAACTCACTTATGCCGTACTTTGCTAACAAGCAACCATTTAATTCTGTGTTCTCTTATAACGATTTTAGTGTTATCGTAAACAGCAGCCTACCTTGGTCCGAGCATATTACTTCTATTTGTAAACGTCCGTAATCCAGACTATATCTTATTCGGAGGTGTTTTCGAGAGTTTTAATGCAGTTATTCTGTAAAATTTACACTCTTTAGACCCATTCTTAAATACGTTGGACCAACGTGATCATGATTTGGTTCGAGACAAAACTTTGTTGAAAAGCGTTCAAAGAAAAACCACTTGTATTCGTTTGCGACCTAGAAGACCTTCTTATATAGGAAGACATCATGGCTAACCTAAGTTCTTTTGAACTTCACCAACAACGTGGAGACTTAATTGCCACATTTAAAATATTAAAATTTAATTTTAAAAATATCGATGAAATGTTTACCATAAATTAAGATGAACGCCTCAGGGGTCACTAACTTTTCTACAAGATCAAGACAGAACTTTCTACCAAATAGAGTTTTTGAGAGCTAAAATAATCTTAGTAATGACTTTGTCTCTGCTCCATCTAACAATGCGTTTAAAAACAGACTTCAATGTTTTATATTATAGTTAAAATATTGTTTTTCTTTTAAATCAAAAATTTCAATTTTGTAATTTTTTTGTAATTTTGTAATTTACTATGGTTTGTTTTTTAACCAGGGTGAGTAACTCAAATTTATCGCGCTGTAATACTTGTTTGTAATTGGTCCAACCGCAGGCAAATTTACTTCACTAAATTGTGACATTGTGACACTAATAACATCTATCAAATCTTAAAATTCAAAATTTATATCGACGGTTTTTTTTATTTTCTGCGTTATTTCTTTAGTTTTTAGATTTTTTGTTTGCATTTATATAAAACATAGTTCTTTTCAGGGATATTTAGCGACGTATTAGTGTTATTCTTCTTCTTCTTCTTCTACTTTTTGAAGATCTTTCGATCTATTTAATTTTGAAGCTGCCTTTGGTTAATTTCCTGGGAGGTAGATTGCCAACTATCCCTCCATCTTTTAGGTGGACTTCCGAGAGGTCTTGAACCGGGCGCGTTGTTTTCTAGGGCAATTTTTGGGAGTCTGTTCTCATCCATTCGTCTTTCATGATTGTACCACATCCTCTTACGCTGCCTTCCCCATCTTACAATATCTTGAATTTTGCACTGCACTCTGACGTATGTCTTTCTCACCCTGTCTCTTTTTGTTTTGCCCACTATTGTTGTTAGGGTTTTCATTTCGGCAACTCTTAGATTCCGTTTGACAACATATGTCATAAACGGTCGTATGCAAGTCTTGCAGATTCTAATTGTACTATCTGTGCGCATATACGGATTTGACTAGACTATCTCCCGCAGACATCCCGACAATGCGGATGCTTTGTTGATCTGACTCCTTAGGTCCTTTACTGGGTCGTGTGTACTTTATATATCTATGCACAAAAATCTGAATTGCATCACCTCTTCTATGGGGTTGTTCTCAATCACTAACTTACATCTTAACGGATCTTTTGCTATTGTCATATATTTAGTTTTGTTGGTAGAAATGGTCATATTTAGTTGGCGGCTTATTTAAAAGAACTGAAAGAGCTGTCTCTGAAGATCATCTTCTGATTCGGCAGTAATTGCTGCACCATCTGCGTAACACACCATACCAATTCTTTAGTTGCCCATTCTGTATCCGAGATTGAGAGATGTGACTTTTTTATAATTTTGCCCATAAATAGGTAAAACAAGAAGGGACGAAAACTTTCGAATTGTCTAATTCCTGCCGGTGTTGGAATATTTTCAGTGAATTGTTTTTCTGTTCTAACTTTGGTTGCATTGTTGTTATTTTATTGTTGTTGGTCCGTGTTTTATTTTCTATTAATATATTTAGAATGTCTCCCAGGCAAACCCTGTCAAATGCCTTCGTCAGGTCAATGAAGCAAATATACGCTGGCATGCCAAACTCTATAGCTTTTTCTTTTATTTGTTTTATTATGAATACTACATCTGTTATAGTCCGCCGTCTTGTAAATCCTTGTTGTTCTTCAGCATAAGTGATTTGCCTTTAAAATTTGTCCTTAAGAATACTCGTGAACAGTTTCGTCGTTGTATTTAAGAGGGTTATTCCTATGTAGTTTTGTGAGCAAGTTTTTTGTCTTTTTTTAAATATGGGGATTGTGATGCTCTTATGCAATTCCTCTGGTGTTTCTGTGTCGTTTAAGATTTTGATAAAAATTGTGACAGTTTACTTGCAAGTTCAGGGCCTTCATATTTTAAGAGTTAATTAAGTATATCATCTGTTCCAGGTGATTTTCTGTTTTTTAGCTTCTTGATCTTTGCTTCTACCTCTTTGTCATTGATTGTAGCACTTATATCTGCTTCGTATTCGTTTATATTCAGCGTTTTTTCAGCATCATAAAGCTCCATTAAATGCTGTTGCCATGTCTGTATAGCTACTCCCTTGGTCTGCACAAACTCGTTAACGGGTTTTTTCCTGTTCCGAAGTATTTTCCATACTTTCTTTTGGGCACCATGTAGGTCGTAGTCCATGTCGCTGGTGAATTTAGCACAATGTTCTCTTTTGATTGATTTTAATCTTGCGTTTAGTTCGTTTCTTTCTTGGATATATTCTGCGAGAGCTTCTTCCGACTGTGTGCTTTTATACCTCAACATTTGCGTTTTAATTCAGAGAGTTTTTTTACCTCTTGAGAAAACCACGGTTTGGTGTAGTTTTTCGCCCTCGTGTTAATTTTCCGCTTGCCAATTGCTTGTGCTGCTGCTTGGTTGATGCATTTCCTGATTTTTTGCCAAGTATTTTCTACTCTCCATTCTGGTTGAAACTCGATTTTTTTTAGTTTGCTGGTAATCCTGTTCTCATAAAAGAGTTTTGTACTCTCTGTTGCTACCGACTCTATATTGTGTTTTTGGGGGGTTTTCTGTTTCGTTGCAGACGTTCTAGTAGCATCTTGCATAAAATAAGGTTGTGATCGGTCCCCAGGTTAGCAGATGTTAGGGCTCTGACATCAAGTACTTATGACGGTGTTATCACTTGATTTGTGATTCTAAAATCTACCAATGATTGCTGGCCTCGATTATTGTTAAAAGTGTATTTATGTTGGTCTTTATGAGGAAGGAATGAGTTGTTGATTCTCATTTCATTTCTTACGTAAAAGTCTATCAGTGCTTGGTTTTTTTCATTAATTATTTCTTCGTTGTACTTTTGTTTTATAGCTGGTATGACATCGTTTTCAATCCGTGCTTTTAGATCCCCGAATACGACAATTTTGTGCTTAACATTTATGTTATCTACGGTGTTTTGTCGTTGCTGATAGAAATTTTCAATTTCTGCTGTGGGCTTAGATATGTCTGGGGCATATGTGCTTAGATTTTAGTATTATTAAGATAAAAATATGGATTCAATGCCAAGTACTAGTGGTAATTATCCTTCTCGACCTAAAAGATGCCTAGTAGATTTTGGTCAATTATCATCAAATGAAAAACAATGCATTATAAACATGTACAAATAAATAAAAATTGATAATCCTGGAATAAAAATGACAGCCACGGTAGCAAAAAACAGGCAATAGGTTAGTTTTGCAGAATAGTTATTATTAAAATCAAGATTTAATAAAGTAATATGCTAATTTTAGGTGTCGCGAATTCAACTATTTACAGAACAATTAGGGAAATAAACAGACTGGAACAGAACAATGTCCTAAAAATATTGGCAGTAGACCTTCTATCCTTGCAACATACAATAAAAGAGTTAAAACATATGTACGACGGATAGTACACATCTCCTTTTTTAAGAACGAAATGCCCACTTTAAATAAAATTTTAAGTGAAATTAACAACCAGATCTTTCAAATATGTGTCGTTCATTATTATATAAATATGGATTAGTCACAAATACCCATGACGTAAAAAGTCAAAAAATTTTCATATTGTATCTGAGTTAGGCAATCATTTAGAATATAAAAAGGTTTATTCAAATGTACATTTTATTATTTTGTAAATACTTGAAGAGAACTCGAAAAATAGGATATTATATTATATTATAAAAATGGGAAATATTAAATATTATAGGTATTATATTCCTATTTTAGTTGTCCCATACTGATTACTGGATTACCGCAAGGCCGAGATAATCAACCAAAAAAGAAGATATATTTGGTGACTTTTCTAGTGACTTTCTTGGGTGTAAATCTGTCTTTTTAGTTTACTCCTCCTGGTTAAAAAACGAACCATACTAGATTATTAATGTAATTTCTTTGTGTTTGGGCATTATAGGGACTTGTCTCTCTGCTCTTGATTATGTATAATAATAATAATAATAATAATAATATTAATTAATTTGTTTATTATGATTTTGCAAATAAATATAGTTAGCAAGGTATAATTTCCGCAATAATGAGCTCATCAGGTAGTTGCACAAACAAAAATTATGAACCAATCAGTCGACCGAGAGCAGTGCCAACGAAGCAAAACCAGTAATGGGGATTTGATTAAATTTCCAGACAGGGTAGCCGCATATGCGCACGAATATAAAAATATATTTGTGTTATTGCCTTTATGCTCATACCGGTATAATCCGGATTGCATTCGAAGCTTTGCCGATATAGCACGCGGAATTATTATTTGAAACTATAAAGTAAACAAACTGGAATATATGGAATGTTCTGTGGGTGTGTGTGTGTGTGTGTGTGTATGTGTCTATGTGGGTATGGGTTGAGTTATGTAAAGGCGGATATCTGTTTCCACGAAGATTGCACATTAAAGGATTTATTACTTTGATAACTCTAGTATATTATCATAAATTATTTTTATGTGTTATATAGCTATTGTAAAGGAAATTAGTAGTGGGCCCTATAACGTCATGAACATTTTTATTTATTACCTTTAAATATTTATTTTATTCCTAATTCCATATAGATTTGGTTTATTTGTGTCGTTCTGTTGGATTATGTTGCCTTCAAATTCTTCTATACGCACGGTCGGCGTTGGAAATTTGCACGGGAGTGAATCTGTGAAACCATTTGTAAGATAATGAGTAAGAGAGAGACATAAGATATATTTTCTCTCTTTTCCTCTCTCGAGAATAAAAATGTTCCTTTCGTATATATATATTTAATATTATAAATATATTATATTATATATAATATTATATATATATATATAATATAATATATATTAATATTATTATTTATGTGATATGTTTTGTATTATTTATTAAATGTTCATAATTATTTTAGGCTTTTGTATTTCAAAATAATCACTGTATGACAGACAACTGTCAATTTTGAAATACGTTAGTATCATGTCTAATTGGCAAATCGTTTACGTGTTTCATTTATACGCTGGTGTACGTGAGTTCGAATCCCAATAGGAATTTCCTTTTTTATTTTTGAAATATTTAAAAACCTCACGTTAATGTTATTAAATATATGTAATATACGCAAAAATGCTAAATTTTAAAATAAAATGAAAATTTACAACATAATCCGAGTTGTTGGTTTTTTATTTTTATCTTCGTAAAGTAAGTTATGTATATTGGCAGTTTTAAATACTTATGAATATTGCATTTTAATTTGTATTGTATTATTATATTGAATTATGTTGCAGTGTATTGTATTGTAATTTTTATATTAATAACAAAATAAACAATGAATTTGACTGCAGAGTTTGTGTAAAAAAATTTTTTGCATTCAACTCCTTTTATACATATATGAAAATAAAAATATATATTTTCATTAAAATATTGATACAAGCCTTCATTTACTATACTCCTATTACAGGTCAAATGTTTATATACAGCAAACGATGCACCATATACCTATATACCTAATTCTTTTTCTCTTTTTGCTACCTCTTACCTATAGCATTAAATATGTAATGATTGTGCAGATTGACTCCCATATAAATTTTTAACGGCGAACGCGTGTATAGAAGTATAACTTCTACCGGCAGTCCCACTGGACTGCCACACCCGTTTTTTTTAAGACACATCAAAAATGTCTAAGGAACAATATTAATATTCCACTTTTTTTAATAAAAACTCAAAAACTTTTTCGTTAATACATACCATTCGATTAGAAAACATGTTCTCTGTAAATCAATATACAGGGTGTTTCAAAAAAGGTAACCCCGTCTGTAGTGTAGGTTAAAAACTGAAAAATAATTGGGGTTTGCTTAGTAAAAAATTTTTGTAACGCCATCCGTTTTCAAGATACAGGGCGTTGAAGAAAAAAAAATTACGCATTTTTTACGATTTTGCCGAAACTACTGGCAACATTGTAAAGAAATTTTATACAAATATGTTTTGGAACATGATAGATTGATTTACATGATACACAGGGTGTTTTAAAAGAGGTGACCGCGTCTCTAGGGTAGGTAAAAAACTGAAAAATAATTGGGGTGTGCTTAGTAAAAAATTTTTATAACGCCATCCGTTTGAACAGGGCGTTGAATAAAAAAAAATAACGCATTTTTTACGATTTTGCCGAAACTACTGGCAACATTTTAATGAAATTTTATACGAATATGTTTTGGAAGCTGATACATCCCATAAATTTCTTTTTCTATCTGATTCTCATAGAGGGCACTAGTTACACTGCTCGTACTAAGTATAAGTCAATATAACTTTTTTAAGAGTATAATTATTAATCAAAATTTCAGGTAAACTTAAACATCATTAAACTTTATACGAAAAAGGTACTCTTGGTAAAACTCGATACTGTGTACCGTTTTCGGAATATTTTGATTTAAAAATTATAAAGTAATAATTGATGCTGATAGTAATGATAAAGTTCTAATAGGTATACCTCTATTTTCTCCAAGTGTGCCATGGAAATCTGACATTTATTGATTGTTATGACGATAAATCAACAATAATTAGAGTTTTGAAACCTTGTTATTTGTAAAGTCAAATCAAAATGTACTCAAATGTTGAATACACTGACATGTTATTAACCTTAGGCGAATGTTTAGTATGTTCTAATGCAGCTGTGACACGTTATGCAGAAAAGTTTCCTAGAAGAAACTTACCAAGCAAAAAACATTTAGAGCCGTTGAACGACGTTGTCGAGAAACTGGGAATGTGAGACCAAATAAAATAAATTCTGGTAGACCAAGAACAACAAGAACAATTAATAAAGAAAATAATATTTTAAATTTACTTGATCAAGATCCAACAGTTCGCGTAAGGAATATAGCAAGACAAACAAATACTTCTTCTTCAAGTACTTGGGGGATACTGAAAGAACAGCAATTACATCCTTCTCATTACAGACAAGTCCAAGAGCTCTTGCCAGATGATCTACCGGTTAGAGTGGATTTTTGTGAAACATTGCAACAAAGGACAGCCCACAATCCAAATTTTTTAAAATGCATTCTTTTTACGGACGAGGCCACCTTTACGCGACAAGGTATGTTTAACTCCCATAATGCACAATACTGGTGTGATGAGAATCCACGAGTCAAAAGGGTATCACATTACCAACACTCATTTAAATTTAATGTTTGGTCAGCAACTTTAAGTAACAAATTAATAGGTTATCATATCCTACCTGGAAATTTAAATGGTGATATGTATCTTGATTTTTTAAATAATTCCTTATTCGAGATATTAGAAGATTTAACGCTAAACGAGCGAAGATCTTTATTTTTTATGCGCGATGGAGCTCCACCACACTTTGATAGAAGGTGTCGTAATTGGTTGAGTAATCATTTTCCGAATCGATGGATTGGTAGAGGTGCAGAAGCTCCGATTCATTGGCCTCCTTAGTCATGCGATTTTAATCCTTTGGACTACGCAGTTTGGTCGTATATTAAGGAAAAAGTCTATGCCACAGAGGTAAATTCACGCCAAGAATTGGAAGAAAGAATTTAACGTCAATTTAATGACATCATATCTGACTTCCTACCGTTTAGAAGGTTAATGAAATCTTTAGAAAAAAGAATAGACTTGTGTATTCGCAAAAATGGAGGGCATTTTGAACACTTACTGTAATTGAATTTTATTTTATGTTCTTAGTCATTAATTTAATTTTCTTCATGTGAGTTTTGTTTAATTACTAACTATTTTATACCAGCATCAATTATTACTTCATAATTTTCAAATCAAAATATTCCGAAAACGGTATACAGTATCGAGTTTTACCAAGAGTACCTTTTTACCTATATTGAATAATACTTACCGTGTAACTAGCGCCCTCTATGAGAATCAGATATAAAAACAAATTAATGGGATGTATCAGCTACCAAAACATATTCGTATAAAATTTCATTACAATGTTGCCAGTAATTTCGGCAAAATCGTAAAAAATGCGTTATTTTTTTTAATTTAACGCCCTGTTCAAACGGATGGCGTTATAAAAATTTTTTACTAAGCAAACCCCAATTATTTTTCAAGTTTTTTACCTGCCCTAGAGACGGGGTCACCTTTTTTGAAACACCCTGTGTATCATGTAAATGAATCCATCAATTCCACTGTTTTATTAAGGCAAAAGTGATAGCACCTCAAATTCGTACGGTCAATTGAAGCGTTTATCTGAAAAACAACACTTGTCCAATAATTAAAATTTTGGCAAATAAAGAAAAACTGCTCAGCTTAAATTTATTTCGAAGCTTACTTTTACTAAGATATTCATTGGAAGAAATGTGGATATCAAAATAATTGTACAAGTTAATTTCATAATATTTTTACTGATGTTTTAACTAAAAAATGGATAAAAGCTTAGCAAACTATATTGGAAAATAAAGATATATATCCTCGCAGAAATTGTAAAGTAATATTTTGCCTACCACATAGGGTAATATTATAAGAGGTTAAAAATTGGGACAGAAGTTACTGGGGGTGGAGATAGGGCAAGCAAAATAAACGAAACGTATATACGAACGGCACTCAGGGTTTATTTGGAGTAGCTGGGTCGTGGATGGCAAGGGGGTTGGATTGGGGCAACTACTAAATGAAACTAAGGGTTGCTTACATAAGTCTCTTGGAACAAACAAAACAAAACACAAGAAAGACCTCTAGCAATTTAAAATGGACACCGCTTCGAGGTGCCAAATTATAACGATTACAACAAACTAGTTGTAACTATTAAAATAATTATTAGAAATGAAAAATATATATTTTTAACTGAAACTAAAAAAAGGGGTTAGAGAGTTAGTTAAAATAAGTAAAGAAAATGGTTTAGAAAAAAAACTAAACATTTATTGTTGTCTCAACACAAAGAGTTACAAAATATAGATGGCACAAAAATACTCTAAAATAGACATTACAAAAATACTATATTCATAGTCACAAAAGTAAATACAATATAAAGAGAAACACTTACTATTGTTACTGGGTTATAATTTATAGCAGAAATAAGTAATTACATTAATTTATATTTAAATGGGAATAAGCCACAATTAAAGGTTAAAATACGTTTATTGACGTTTCAATAATTAATTTAAAATGCCACAAGAAAATAGCTTCAGAACAATATAAATAATTACAAATAAAAAATTATCTTTTTGAATGATGAAAGCAATTATTAATAAAAATGTTTATTTTTACTTTTCCTTTAAAATTTAAACGCAAAAGTTACCAGGATTGCACTGGCGTTTTACACAAAAATGCTAGGGGTGAAAACTAGACTTTACTGGACAATTTCTGGGAGAACTGGGCTTAACCTCTCTGCCACACGAACAAGTAGACTACATCTATAGTCTAGAACAACAACCAGGGACAAAACAAAAGTGAGGTTTAAGGTTAAACACAACCTCAGTTAAAACTGTAACTGAACCATTAAACTGCCACTATACTTTACACATTTTCCATGAAAAGTGGCAAAAACAGAAAACTTTACAAATTCGACGTGAAATTTGGACAAACGCTAGAGCAGCTGTTTCTAACAACGCCTCAGCGTGAGTAATTATCTTTTTAATTCATTCGCTTAACTTGGTATCAACAAAACACTAAACGGGAATATTTAATTAAAACGCAGTATCGCGCGGTTAAACGTTTAAAGAATGCCGAGAAAATACACTTAATGTTCTGGATTGTGGTTGATAGGGTATTACGTGTAGTTTTCAATTTTAGGGTTTGCTTTAAATAAGATATTTAATTCTAATTTATTCGTTAGTAATTCTCTGAATTGTTACCATTTTGTTGATTTTGTAGTTAATGTACTCGATAGTGATCTGTAAAGGATTTTGAACTTACTTCTATTAAAGCACGAGAATGATTAAAAGACAGATCATAACAAGTGGTTGTTTAATAAACCTATAGTGATACCAAAAAGATCTGGTATTTTATTTCTGTCATTTATTGTCTTGCATACACATATAAGTTTGTCTTTCTTTTGAAAAAATAATTCTAGGTTTCCAATGTGTATGTTTAGAGTTGTAGTCTTTGGCTGCCAAGAATCTGTTTCTAAGAGATCTGAAGAATTTTGTGTAAATTGTATTTGTTTATATCATGTCGTTGAACACTAATGTTGAACACTAATGAAGTTAATTTTCTGTAATTCTTCTCAGTACTCTCATTTCTGCCGTTTCCAGTAGCTTTTGAGTTGTGGCTGTGTCGGGTCTTGTTGCTGAGACATATGTCATTATTGGTCTTACACGGGCTTTATAAATTCTTAACTTCATCTCAGTGTTAATGTGTCTCTTTCGCCATATAGTTTTATTAAGGCATCCTGTCAGTCTATTTGCTTTTATGCTTGATCTCTCAGTTCTTTGTCCAGGTCTCCATAGCAAAACAATTTAATTCCCAGTTATTTTATTTCCAATACTTGTTCAATACGGATGCCATCAATTTCTACTTTATATCTGGTTGGTTATTTGCTAAATACAATTGTTTTAGTTTTCTATTTTCTACGATAAGATTGTCATATTAAATTCTATTGCTCTTATGTTAAATCTGTGGACCAGTCTTTGCAGACTATCTTCATCTTGGGCTCTCAATATTGCGTCGTCTGCGTAACAGAGTATTTTTATTTCTTTGTTTCTTATTATGTATCCTCTTCCTCTGTCACTGTTGATGATTTCATCCATGATCAAATTGAAAAGCATGGGACTCAATAAATCCCCTTGTCTTATTCCGCTGCCTATTTCTATAGGACTTGTAAGTTGTCCATCTATTTTGACTTTTATTTTGTTGTTTTTGGTATAGGTTCTCGATAGTTGTTATAATATTTAGGGAAACTTCTCTATAGTACAGAAGATGGATTACATCTTTGAGTATTACTCTGTCAAACGCTTTCTTTAGGTCACTCAGATACAAAAATGCTGAACTATTACCTTCTAGTGATTTCTCAGTAATTAGATTTATAACGATAATTGCATCTTTACACGACCTTCCACTACGAAAACCCTAATGTTCATCTGCTAAGCTTATCCTTTAATTCATTAGCACTTGTAAAATTTTAGTTGTAAGATTAAGCGTAGTATTTACCAAGTTTATACCTCTGCAGTTTTCTGGCTGTTTTTTATCTCCTTTTTTGAATAGTAGAATTAGTTCGCTCGTTCTCCATTCTTCTAGTATCATAATTTTATTAATTAATGTTGTTAATTGTTTTGTCATTGCTGCTCCACAATATTTCAGTAATTCGTTTGGTATTCCGTCTTTACCTGCTGCTTTTCTGATCCTGACGTTTTTAAGTATTTTCCAAACTTCCTGTACATTTATATTAATTTTTTCATTTATAGCAATTTCTGGTGTTTCAGGTTCTAGCGTCGTTTGTTCTTCCTCTGCATAGAGCTTTTTCAGGTAGTCAACCCACGTATCTTTTTCTATCTGTTTTGGTTCTATTAGTTCCTTTCTATTCATTCTTTGACCTCTTATGAAGCGCCATATTTCCTTTTGCAGATCATAAAAATCCATTGTTCCATTTCTTTCGAAAAACATTCCCAGTGATCATTTTTAATTTTTCTTACAAGTGCATGCGCTTCTAATTGTCTTGTAATTATGGTATACCTTGGGTTTTGGTTGGCATGTATTTTAGGTAAGCTTTTTTTCCTTACATTTTTCCTTCTGTTCTGTATAAAACCATGGAGTTCTTTGCCTTCTTTGTTTTTTTACCAAGAACTGCCTTGTCCTAGGCTAAGAAATTAGACTTAATTTTTGCCCAGCTTTTTTCGAATCCATCACTTTCTGTGATATATGTGTTTCGTCTTTTTTCGGTTATTCCTTTTTGGAATAGGTATCTTGTGTAAGCTTTCGACTTTTATCTTTATGGTGTATTCTGATGTTTTGTTATCACAATATATGTGTTTTTATTCGGAATTTGCACAATACCAATTTATGATAGCTTCCTATTTCAGATGATGTTAGTCCTCTTACATCCAAGATTTGAGAAGATTGTAACTCTCTATTCGGCAGAATATATTTTATCATAAATCTTTGTCCTCTACTGTTATTAAAAGTGTATTTTTATTATACTTTGTTAGAGAAAAATAAATTAATAAAACGTATCTTGTTTATGCTGCATAGGTCCGTTAGCTGGTCTCTTTTTTCATTTCTGATAATTTTCATTATATTGCTGTTTTATTCCTGGAATTATATCACTGCCAACACAGGCATTAGAATCACCCACAAGGATTACATATTTATCATTTGTAGTCTCGTTTTTATAGTCTGAAAGTGTTCATAGAAGTTTTCTTGGAGGTCTAACCGGAAAAATAGATTCAATTATAGAGCGTTATTACAATAAAACTTAGGTAAATAGGTTGTTTGGTCCAGGATTTTTTCCATGTTGTGTGGTCTTTAGTGGATGATCTATTTTGTCTCGTCGATATTAATCTTCAGAATTACAGTTTTTCCTTTGTCCCATCATGCATTTTCACTTTCTTTTATTGTTAAATTAAATATTTAAATTCTTAAAATGGAGCTCGTTTAATAGATTTCTCTCTAAACGTTTTTTTAGACCAATTGGTAAGTTGTCGTGTCGTTTTTAATAAAATAAATCCTTAATGTTTTCCAGAAGTTTGTATTATTAGAAAAACAGTAAGAAAATTATTTAATTACTTTTTTTCAGTCGTTTACACAAAAACATTTACAGAGAATTTAAAAAACTAAAGTCCTTTTGCTCGCTTCGTCACGGTGCTGCTTAAAAACAACATTAAATTCTTTTAATTCCATTTTGTTAGTTATTTTTCCAAGTCCATTCTCCGACACGGCGTTTCAATAATAAACGAACGCCGCGCTCAAAGGAGGGATTAAGGAAAAACCCTGTCGTCCTTAAAATGCAATAAACTATTTCTAATGCATGGACAGGTTCTCCAGTGTGACAAAGCATGTTTTCCCGACGTGATGAGCAATTTTGCCGGCGACGCAGACAATCGACGAGGCCACCTCGAGAACGGCAGCGTCGCCAAGGAAATTGCACCGAACAGTTGGGTTAGGTCTTTTATGAACGGCGTAAAACGAGAAGATGAATGAACGTTAAAAAATTTACAAAGTAAGACTGTTATTTTGTGTTTGTTGAAACATTGCTTCCATTTAGTAATAACTTGTATGAGCCGTAATGAGTAGTTCTGTTTTGTCCTAAATTAATACTGATGAATCTTAAAACTGTAGTTACATTCAAAAATGTTACTACAGGGTATTTCTTACTTACATTAATTATTTACACAATCACTCGTGTACACTAAGCCGCACAACACTCTGCTTTTGAATTAACCAGTACACTAACTTGAAGGGCTCCATCCTCTTCAGTCTTTTTACTAACTCTGTATTATCGAGAAGTTGGAGAGTCTGGACATTCATATCTTAATACAATCTTTGCTCAAAAGTATTGGTACAATTCCTTATTATCTCTTAACAGTCTCTATCTTCAAGTCTCGGTGTATGTAGCATGTAGCTGTTTTAGCGTACCAAGAGGCATCGACGCTGCTCTCTAATACTTTGTTCTCAAAGTGTTAGAGAGCACTGCCTTCCCTCGCTCAACCGTTTCCATCTCTCTCTGTTGTTCCATTCTCCATCGTTTAGTCCTCTCTTACTCATGGCGTCGTCTACTTCGTTTCTCCAGGATTTTCGGGGTCGTCCTCTTTTCCTCCTTCCTATGGGGCTCCATTCGGTTATTCTCTTTATCCATCTGCTGTCGCTAGTTCTTCTTACATGTCCATACCACTTTAGTCTTTTTTGTTCTACATATGTTAGTATGTCTGTTTCTATTGATGTTCTTTGCTTTATTTCGTCATTACTTCTCCTATCCATTCTTGTTACTCTGCAGCATCTTCGCAGGCATTCCATCTCTGTTGCTACTATCTTACTGCTGTTTTTCTTGTTTATGATCCAATTTTCAGCCCCATATGTCATAATACTTCGCACTAATGTTTTTTAAATCTGCGTTTTTGTCTTCATATTTAGGTGTCTATCCCACCATACTGAGTTAAGTTGTCGGATTGCTGTTCTTGTTTGTCCTAATCTTTGTGTAATTTCTTCCTCTGTTGTTGCCTTTTTTGTGATTATAAACCCCAGGTATTTGAATTTATCCTTTCCTTTGATTGTTACGTTGTCATCAATCTGTAGATCTTCTATGTCTTCTTCACTTGTAGATAGGTACTCTGTTTTCGCGAGGTTAATATCTAGGCCAGCCTTAGGTATTCGTTCCGTACCGGTACTCCCATGCCTTCGCATTTTCTTTTCCATGTAGTCAAGGCTTTCTCTAAGTATATTTTGAATAGGGTTGGAGATGTGGAACAACCCTGCAGGATCCCTTTTGTTGTGGTGAAGTCTCCTATGATTCTTGTTCCCATTTTAATGGACACTTTATTTTCTTTATACAGAGCTTTTGTAGCTTCTATGAGTTCCGTCTGTATTTCTAATTTGTACATTACCTCCCATAGTTCTGACCTTGGTACAGAGTCATACGCCTTTCTCAGGTCCACAAACGCCAAGTGTATATCTCTATTTTTTGCCTTTTTCTTTTCCAACAGTTGTTCCAGTGTGTGAAAGCAATAAAAGAAAACTCGAAGCAACAGAAATGGATGTATTTAGACGATCACTTCGAATATCTAGAGCAGACAGAATTAGAAATGATGAAATAAGAAATCGGATGGGGGTAGATGGATCACTGGCAACAGACATAGAAAGGAAACAACTTATATGGTATGGCCATGTTCAAAGAATGCCAGAAACAAGACTACCAAAAATCGCCATGAAATGGATACCACCAAATCGTAAGAAACGAGGAAGACCAAAAAGAACATGGAAGGAGGGAATAACAAAGGCAATGAGCTCCCGAGACTTGACCGAAGAACAATGGAATGATAGAAATTCGTGGAAATTATGCATCGGACAACGACGCAAGATGTTTTGAAACCGATATATATATATATATATATATATATATATATATATATATATATATATATATATATATATATATATATATATATATATATATATATGTTCCAGTGTGTATATGTGGTCTATGCATGATCTTCCTGCCGTGAAGCCTGCCTGATCCTCTCCGATTTTGCCTTTGATATCATGCATGCTTGCTCTATCTTTTCTCGCAGTATCTTCCCATATAATCTTCCTATTGATGATATTACGCTTATTCCTCTGTAGTTTTCGCATCGTTTTCTATCTCCTTTCTTAAATATGCCTGTATTAGTAAAATTCACATAAATTGACCACATTTAATTTTATCCTCCATTTTTTGGTCCAATCATTGATCTTGTTTAATAAAGATTGTAAATTTGTTGCAGCTTCTTCGTGATTATTTTCCACCTTTAGAACATCTTGATCGTCCACAAATAACAAGATTGTTTCATTTTAGAGTTCAAATATATCGCTATTGTATAACAAATAGAGAACTGGGCCAAGCACAGTTCTCTGCAGCACTCCCGCCTCGATTTTCTTTAACTTTGTGTAAGTATTTTTCTGTTATACTTTGAAGTGTCTTTCAGTTAAGTACCACTTGAATAATTGTGAATAATGCATCGGCAGTGCTCTATTCCGCTTCAATACCGCTTGTCTAGTAGAGAATTCTGCCGTGCTTAGCCTAAAAGTGGTATCTCCAATTTTGTGCCAAATAAAGTTATGATATTAAATATATTTAGTAATTCTACAGTATTCACTGCCTTCCCTCGCTCAACCGTTTGAATCTCTCTCTGTTGTCTCATTCTCCATCGTTTGGGCCTCTCTTACTCATGTCGTCGTCTACTTCGTTCCTTCAGGATTTTCGCGGTCGTCCTCTTTTCCTTCTTCCTATGGGGCTCTATTCGGTTATTCTCGTTATCCATCTGCTGTCGCTAGTTCTTCTTACATGTCAATACCACTTTAGTCTTTTTTGTTCTATTTATGTTAGTTTGTCTGTTTCTATTGATGTTCTTTGCTTTATTTCGTCATTACTTTTCCTATCCATTTTTGTTACTCTACATCTTCGCAGGCATTCCATCTCTGTTGCTACTATCTTACTGCTGTTTTTCTTGTTTATGATCCAATTTTCAGCCCCATATGTCGTAATACTTCGCACTAGTGTTTTATACATCTGTGTTTTTGTCTTCATATTTAGGTGTCTATCCCACCATACTGAGTTAAGTTGTCGGATTGCTGTTCTTGATTGTCCTAATCTTTGTGTAATTTCTTTCTCTGTTGTTGCTTTTTCGTGATTATAAAGCCCAAGTATTTGAATGTATCCTTTCCTTTGATTGTTACGTTGTCATCGATCTGTAGATCTTCTATGTCTTCTTCACTTGTAGATAGGTGCTGTTTTCGCGAGGTTAATATCTAAGCCAGCCTTGGTATATTCTTCTTGTAGTTTCTTCATCATGTATCTGAGGTCGTCTTGATCTTGTGTAATTACTACTTGATCATCTGCAAAGCTTAACGTATATAGGTTTTCGTTTCGTACCTGTACTTCCATGCCTTCGCATTTTCTTTTTCATGTAGTCAAGGCTTTCTCTAAGTAAATTTTGAAGTTATGATGTTATACATATTAACCTTTACATTCTACATCATTTTTCTAAACTTAAAAGTTCTATAAGCTTATAAAAATAAAAATAAATTGTTAAAAAATTTGTGGTATGTATACCAAAACAGCACTGTAATAGTCTTAAACGTAATACCTACTATTCCTTAGCTAGTAAGTGGTATGTTCTTAAAATTATGTACTTACCACTTTTAAGAGAAGTAATTCGCCGGCTTATTAATGCTCGCCTACAAATGCAATGTTTGTTTTCATTTTCATTTCATTTAAATCAAATCAACAAATGTGTAAAACCTACACTGTAAGTACTGTAAGTTTTGAAAACCTACGTCACATCTGTACTCCATGTTCAAATCATCAACGTCATTCAGCAATAAATCACCAATAAACTCTTCTGTACTATACTTTTTCCTGCCTCGTACAAGGCTGGGCCTTACCCAAAATCGCCTTGGGCGACGACGACAGCGTTGCTGTTGACTTTCTGCAACTGCAATGATAATTGCAGCATCCGCAACTGCAGCATCTTCAGAGTCACTCATTATTTAAAAAATGTAATCAAAATTCACTAACTAATTTATTTAACTTGCTTGATCAGTGACTGTCGCTCAACTAGTCTACATATACTGTGGTGTGTGGACAAGTCAAAAGTCGACAGTGTCGAACGACATATGTCAGTCGACCTTGTAGATCGACATAGTCTGGACACGGCTTTAGTGTTTCGTTCTACATAGTAAATTTGCTTTCTATAATTTTGGTTTTACCAGAAGTGGGCACAGTTTAGGTAAGTGGTACTTTAATTTGGATTATATTCAAGTTTTATACAGGAAAAGTTTAGCAGAATCATTTATTGTATCGAATTATATAGAAAATTTAAGGTTAGGTACTACTAATGTACAAATTTTATGCAATAGTTTTATTTAACAATAAAAATAATAGAGAAATTAATAGACAAATTTATTAATTAGCAGTACAAATAATTTTATGTTACTTTAACGTATTTTGTGGAGATATTCTTTATATTTTGATAATTAGCCTTATTTCTCTTTTAAAACCCGGCGACTGTGTGGTGAAATTTTCTGACAGGAGCTTTGTGTTGGGGTAATTATCACCCCATTTTTTTTTATTTATAAAATTGAGAAAATATTTTATTTTTACATGCAACCTTAAGATTTTAAATCATGGTTATATCGTTATATAATCTTTTTCAAATTTAAATCATTTAAAAAATTTCCGTTAAAAAAAAAATACCAAAATTTTTATTAGAAATATAGAATAAAAAAAAATACAAATTTTATAAAAAGTAACTATGAACTTTTGTTTAAATACAATAATTAACAATTATTTGCACATTTAGAATAAAAATATACACAATGTTCAAGACAAAGAAACATTTTTTGGCACTTTCTCTCCTTACCACGGGGACACACTCCACATGTGGATGTTGTTCGTTGTTTCTTGTTTTTAGGTCATTGAGAGTCCTCTCTGCTATCATTTCTTTTTAGTTTTGCTCTTATGTCTTCTTCGTCTTCTTTAAAAAAAATCAACGTTTTAGTTTTTTAGTTGGCTTGTTATGTTGATAAATAACCTACCTATTTATTCCTGCATTATTAAGCAGTGAAAAAAATATTATTGAAGGCCATCGCTTGCTATTACTAGACACATTATATAACGCAAACATTTCGTCAACCATATCTACGCCACGTTTTGTGTGATTATAAAAGTCTATAATCTCAGGTTTATTTGAATTGCGGTCAAATTCTGTATTATGATGAAGTGAAGAAGCTACTAACACTATTTTATTTTTCTTCGGGTCAAAGGACACCCAAGAAATGTTTTTTTTAATCCGAAAATTGCGTGGTTTTCAGCTCTGTTTTTGGAATTCAAGATTGTTGGTATTTCTCTCTTGTTTTTACGAATAGTTCCAACAGATATTAACATGTTCATTAATCAAATGTTCCATTAGCGGTATGCTGGTAAACCAGTTGTCGAATGTAATGTTGCGGTTAGGACCACGGATTGGATATACAAGCCTGTTTTCTACATCAAACGGTCTATTACTAAATTGAAAAGGTCCTTCCAGGCTGTGAACCAACATATACGTCTAAATTTAAAATGTAGAATGTTTTGGCATCCACTAAGGCAAATATTTTAATGCCATATTTGGACAGCTTATTGGGGATATATTGCCAAAAGGAACAACGTCCCCAAAAAGATTCTAATTTTTCATCGATCGTCAAGTATCCACTAGGAATAAAATATTGTTAACAATTGGATACAAATCGATCAAAAACAGCTCGTATAGCAGCCAGTTTATCTACTTTTTTCGTTTTTATCTATTTTCGATATTATCGAATCGTAGGCACTATAAAAGTAATATAAATCCTTGCAGGGACATTGTTTGCCTGAAAATGTCAATTTCTGTTTCATCTGCAGCCCACAGATCCTCCAGATTTAACCTATTGGCTTTATAAACGCCTGATAGATATAATAATCCGAAAACTGCACGAATTTCTTCTGCGTCCGTAGACTTGGTGATATATTTATATTGGTCATTATAATTCTGAGCGACTAAACTGATTTTTTTATTAGTGCATTGGACAATATCTTCTACAATAATATTATCCATGAATAATTCCCAGCAAGAAATGGGCAACTTGCAATGTTTTGCATTATTTCGAACACCGGGAAGTAAAGTTAATAAATTTTCTTATCGTGTTCTAACCGATTTATTAGGATACACAGTTCTTTGCCCACTTTGTTTTCGCATCCCGTCCAATAAAAAACTTAGATTGTCTCACTTTATTATCTTCAAACTTATTGTTTGTTGTCTTGAGAAGAATCGGACGATGATTGATTTTCCTGATTATAACTTCCAGTCTGACAATTTTCCACTGATTGAAGTTGATTTTCTAAAACATCCTCACTGGGACGAAAGCTAACCTGCTGAATTTTATTTTCAGATTCGCTTTCTGATCCTAACTCTGATCCAGTTAATTCATCCTGCCAAAGCTTCAAGAGAGCTTCTTGTTCTTTCTCCCAACTACACATATTTCTATATGTCTGAAATTAAGAATATCTAATCATATTTCAATATTCCTACCAATTAAATTATGTTGCTGTTAAAAAAATAAAGATAAATTGTGCTAGTATAAGAACTTACCTGTTAATAATTAACCGGTGTTGTGGGGTTAAAATTACCCAAAAACTAAATATTACTGCACTTCAACTGTGTGGTGAAGTTAAAATCACCCAAAAATCCAAAGAACGCGACACCACTCGTTCAAATCTTATTTATATACTGAAATTTATGATGCAATACAAGATCTGTTATACTATGGGAAGGTACTCGTGGCGCCAGATAAATCTGGCGATGTTTCCACTGCTTTAACAAGCGCTAATGAAGGACGTGGGTAATTTTCACCCTACAACACAGTTGCCGGGTTAAAGAAAAAAATTTGTGCCAATCTTTATTAATTCCAGGCTTTTCTTTTTTATAGGAAGAATGTTTGGAAGTAGCAATGGTAGAGCTAAAAAAATTCTTGAAAGGGTAACCAAAGCTAGTGATTACTTAGAATTATTACTCTGATTATTTTGGATGCACCGTTTCCACCTTGTGATGCAACTTATTTAGGTAATATCCTTCAAAGTGGCCAAAAACAGTTGTTTGTGATCGAAAATATTTTTAAAAACCCAAAACCCAGACAATGTTTTGAAAATGCATCATTAGAACCAGTATTTTTTAATGAGTTGCGTACCCTCAATAATGAAACTACTTTAATTGGTATTGCCGATGGAGATCAATTAGCTTAAACGACCATCTCTTTTAGTCACCATGACGAACAAGTTGGCTCAACAAATTCTAGATACAGGAGAGGATGGCAACAGGAGAGAGAATGATTCTCTTTCGTGATACCAACCATAATGTAGCTTCGCTTATTTTAAATTATTTTAAACTGTTTGTCCTTGTGTAGTGTAGTGTTATGTACAATTTTATGTTTATGTCATTCTGTGATTTTTGATAGGCCAAAATTGGCGAAATGTCCCTGAAGTTGCTTTAGGAAGTAAAAGTGCTTGAGCAAGATTTAATTATTAAAACTGTGCTCGATATCTGCCTTTCATTTGATCAAAGTTCAATTATATATTTTATGTATTCACCCAGTTCACATCGATACTCCAAACCGAGCGGACGTTAGGTGGTTCTCCGTTATCAACGCGCGACCGGTTTTATCGAATTGAACAGATAAGTAAATGTTAAGTGATTAAAAAGCAATCAATTAGTAATAGACTTAAAAACAATAAACTCATCAAATTAAATTTAAAAACAATTCAGTAATTTATTTATAATGTTTCCAACGGGGAATGGACCAGGATTCGACAACTACATAGTTAGCCAACAAATGCAAAATGTAAACAGCCAGCCATTACCAATCCAGTATCCATCAAACCAAATGAAATGTTACCCACAAATGCAGATTCCAAACAACACACAGGGTCAATCACAAATCAACAATATACAGGGTTATCCACAAATCTCATCACAAACACCAGGTATGTACAATATGCAAATAAATCAACCAACCACCAATTCTTCGACGAATATGATATTTCCGCCCAATCAAGAACAATATATAAATCAACAAAACGCGCCACCCAACAGCAATATAAATAACAGAAATAGCCAGCAATACTACAGAATGTCATCAACAAGCGATGACGAACCAGAAAGTGCAAATGTGTCAACAAAAAACTCATGGCAAGTAGTTAAAACTACAAAACGCAGAAAAATCAGATCAAATGTAGAAACAGACAAAGAAGATGATAGTGTATTATATCGAACAAATATAATACACTAACGGATACCCAAGAAAATGAAACCAATCAAAATGAAACAGCGCCAAGAAAACCTAAACCACCACCAATATTTGTTTACGGTGTAAGCGACTTCCCAGAAATGAGGAAAAAATTTACAGAAATAGCTGAACCTGAACAATCCGAAACCAGGACTATGGCAAATAATACAGTCAAAATAATTTGTAGCGATCCAGAAATATACAGAAAATTATCAAGATATATGAGAGAGAACAACATTATTCATTACACATATCAACCAAAGGAAAAAAGGGCCTATAGAGTCGTAATTAAATACCTTCACTATTCACATGCAACAGAAGACATCAAAGAAGAACTGACAAAACTGGGTCACAAGGTAAGAAACATCATTAATGCTAAACATAGAATTACAAAAGAGCCGGTAAATATGTTCTTTGTTGACCTTGAACCATGAGACAATAACCAAGATATTTATAAAATTCAGAAATTACAACACTGCAATATACAAATTGAACCACCCATAAAAAACAAAAATATCATCCAATGTATGAGATGTCAATTATATGGCCATTCAAAAACATATTGCAATAGACCATATGTCTGTGTGAAATGTGGAGGGCAGCACAGTACAAACAGCTGTAAAAAGAACAAGAACACACCAGCTACGTGTGCTTTATGTGGAGGAGATCACCCAGCTAACTATAAAGGATGCGAATATTATCGTAATTTAAATAGAAATAAAAATATAGTACAAACTACATATAATCATCACCAAAGTATGTCGCAAGCACGTAATAGAAACTTTATACCCAATACAGTAAGACCAAATGTAAGCTATGCTAATGCAGCGAGTAATAGACAACCTCCTGCTGCTCCTTCAGATAACCAAGATTCAAACAGTATTCTTATGAAGTTTTTAGAAGAATTCAAAGCCATGTTTAATCAAATCTTGCAACAAAACAGCATGGTAATAAACATGCTAAGTAAACTCGTATGCAAATAAAATTCTTTTTACGAATAGCTGAATGGAACGCCAATGGCCTGCTCAATCATAAGGACGAGGTGATAATATTTCTACAACAAAATTTTATAGATATACATATTATTAATAAGTGAGACACATTTTACAGACAAATCGTATTTTAAAATACCTCATTATCTAACGTACCATACTAACCACCCAGACAAGACAGCCCATGGAGGTACAGCAATCTTGATCAAACAATCAATTAAACATTTCATGATGGAAAGTTATATAACAGACTGTATCCAAGCTACAGTAATTAAAGTATGCTCATTACCTTACGAAATAACAATAGCAGCAGTATATTGCCCTCCAAAGCACAATATTAAAAAACACGATTTCGGATCCTTCTTCAATACTCTAAGTCCAAAATTTATCGCAGCTGGTGACTTTAATAGTAAACACACTCACTGGGGATCAAGATTAATAACAACAAAGGGGAGAGATATACTCCAAAACTGCATGGACCTAGAACAGATTGGATCCTTTACCGAAATATACTGGATGAAAACATTAAACTAAATCTAAGACTAAAAAGCCCTTCAGAAATAGAAGCAGCTACAAACAACCTTATAACTTTATTGCAAAACGCTGCAAAAGAAGCGACACCGAACGATGCAGATAAAAATAAAATCGAGAAAAGAATAAATATTCCATTAGAAATTAAAAAGCTCATTGCTGAAAAAAGAAGAGCAAGAGACAAATGGCAACAAAGTCGGAACCCAGCGGATAAAACGTTTTACAATCGCTTAACCAATAAATTATAAACACAACTCACAATTGCAAGATTGCAAGAGTCAGTCAAAAAATATGTAACACAACTTAATAGATATGAATAGATATTCAATATGGAAACCAATCAAATCATCCTTAAAACCTCAAGCAATCTCCCCACCAGTAAGAAAAACCACAGACACACAGAACCAATGGGCAAGAAGCGATAAAGAAAAATCAGAATTATTTGCTGAACATTTAGCAACAGTATTCCAACCACACAACAATGAAGAAGATAAAGAAATTATTAATTATTTAAACTCAGAACAACCATTAGTAAATCCAATAAAATTAACAACACCCAAAGAACTTAAAGAAGAAATCTTAAGACTAAATATCAAAAAGTCACCAGGAATTGACCTAATAACACCAAAAATGCTAAAAGAATTACCAAAAAAGGGTATAGTAATCCTTACATATATATTTAACGCAATATTAAGATGTAATTATTGGCCTAACAATCTAAAAATTGCAGAAATACTATTATTCCCAAAACCAGGAAAAGATCCAAGTGAAGTCTCATCCTATCGACCTATCAGTCTGTTATCAACAATCTCCAAATTACTAGAAAAACTTTTAATAAAAAGAATAGATCCAGAATTTACAGGCGCAGATTGGATACCAAATTATCAGTTTGGATTTCGACGAGAACACTCAACTATCCAGCAATGCCACCGAATAACCCATAAAATCAATTCCGCATTAGAAGAAAAGGAATATTGCCCAATGGTATCACTAGATGTACGTCAAGCTTTTGATAAGGTTTGGCATAAAGGACTTCTTTATAAAATTAAACAAATATTACCACCATTCTTTCGAATACTTACATCATACTTGGAAAACCGACAGTTTAGAACAAAAGTAAATGGAGAAATATCCAAAACGCATCTCATTAAGGCGGGAATTCCACAGGGAAGTGTCCTGGGACCTTTATTATATATATTATATACGTCTGATCTACCAACATCACATAACGTAACAATTGGCACATTTGCAGATGACACAGTAGCACTTACAAGTCACAAACACATTAACATAGCTACACAACAACTCCAAGACTATTTGTATGAGCTTGACAACTGGCTAAAACAATGGAAAATAAAAATAAATGAAAACAAGTCAACCCACGTAACTTTTACTTTACGACGAGAAACACCACCACCAATATATATCAACAATGAGGAAATACCCAGGACTAAAACAACCAAATACCTAGGGCTACACCTGGACCAAACCCTGTGTTGGAAAGAACACATCACCAAAAAAAGAAAACAAATACAACTAAGACAAAAAGAAATCAATTGGTTAATCGGAAAAAACTCCAAGCTGTCAATAAATAATAAAATTCTAATTTATAAAACCGTTATCAAACCAATATGGACATATGGCATAGAGCTATGGGGCTGTAGTAGTAAATCTAATATTGCTATTATGGAAAGATGCCAATCAAAAATCTTAAGAGCAATTGTTGATGCACCCTGGTACGTAACCAACCAAAGAATCTATAAGGATCTCAATATCTCAACAGTGAAAGAAGTATACCAGCAAAAGAAATTACAATACATTGAAAAAGTGAACACACACTCCAATCCATTAATTTCCGCAATACCTCAACATCGAGTTATCAGAAGACTAAAGCGACGTTGGCCAACAGACCAGTAACATGGACCCGTGATTCTCTCACTGGAGGGGACCACATCACGCCAGAACCAAGGGACAGAACCTAAACTCATCACATTAACTTATAGAATACATTGTTTTATTCTGATTGTTAATTTATTAGTTATAATAAAAAAAAATTATATATTTATTGATAAAATTTAATATTGCTTCACTCCTATTTCTTTTATGTGCAGAGAGACATAGGTACGTTAAATATTTTAGTGTTTTTGATTTGCTTTGTTGCTGAGAATAGAATAATTAATACTATTAATTCTGAATGAGCCAGTCAATAGGCTAAAAATCAAATCTTTAACTAATTTATTATAACTTCTCAGAAGAACTAGATAAAAGATTAACCAGATATTATATAGCCCACTTATGTCAGTACATGGCTTCAACAGTAAACTCTGTGTGACCGTTTCATAGAAAACAATAACATTTATTCTAAAATGTATTGGTATTATTGTTAAACAAACACCCAACATCGTTCAGTATTTTGTCTCCCCATCTTGTTTCCGAGTTCCCGCGCCCATGCATCCGCCAGAGCGAAGAAAACTTCCGGAAGTTGTCAGCTCTTGTAAATCCGGTTTAAGAAATGCCTACTCCTACTCCGAGGATCCATATTAAGAATAAAAGAAGTTTATATTCTCCGGCAAATTGCATTTTGAAAAGTTTAAGCGTGAATGGTGACGGTAATTTCAATGTTGTGCTTCTCGGCTGTCGGTAGTGTCGGGATTTTTCTTTCCTAAAGGTAATTTCAGCATCACCGAGTAATTGGCAAAACTTCTGGCGAGGCTTTCTTAAGATTACGTTTATAGTGACTAAAAGAACTTTAGAATTTATTATTTGTTTTTAAAGAAAGGTCACTGTGTTTACTACGGATGAAGAATCTTAAGAGTTTAGCGCTTTACAATGGGGTGCGAAGTGTATAAAGGATTTCTGCTCTTACACACATTTTATTAAACTATTATAAAGCGTGTAACAAGAAAACGCTAGGCTCAATTGTTTAACGCCATTGACTAGCACTCTTAGGTATGGAATTTTTCTTCTTCTTGGCCTTCTATCGTCCATTTTTGGATATGGGCCTCTCCAAAATCTTGAGGTTTCTAGAGTTAGAAGATAAGAGTAGGGAATTATTTGGTCACCACCCTATTTTTAGAGGAACAGGGACACCTTAAGACATAGAGAACACGATAACAAGAAAGGTAAGATACAGTTAAGATAATCACGCGAGAATAAAATAAACCGTGAGAGAAAAGGTATTATGATTGTGCGGTACACACTTAATATTTCGACACATATACACTAGTTATATGATAAAACAGAATTTAATATAAATCAACAAAAATTCCTGAAAGAGATACACCTTGCACAAAAATATAAATTTAAAACATAGCAAAAAATAAAAAGCAAATATATCGTCAACAAAGTTATATTGAGTTATATTAAAAAAAAGTACTATAACAATTTTTATGGCACAGTTAAATGGCACGAGATAAGTGATTACACAATCTACATATTATCAAATACAACAACAAAATATCTTTTTTAAAAGATAATACTGAATAATGTAGTATTCTCAAGAATAAAAAAAACAAGGAATAGTATAATTGTCAATATTCGTCAAAATAAAATATTATTTTGCCTTGAGAATACGTAAACATTTACTAAATTTTTTTGATCTATTCCTAAAATGTATCATAAATATAACCTACTTTAATATCAAACAAATGGTTCGTAATTTGTACGTATATATGATATCGTAAGTTTATACCGGTGATAGTTCATTCGGTTATACTTAACCATAAAGCAAAGTCACTAAACTGAATGTTGTAAATCAATTTACAACAGCTGGACACAGGCAATGGCGTTACGTTCCCAATAAATACACTTGACACTGGGTCCTGGCAACATGTATTGGACTGCAGGTACAGCAACGAATTACGGTTTTTGATCCGTAATCCCTCGAATTGACTTAGTTAGTTGAAAAGAGAAACAAACATACAGGAACAGCACAGGTAGTAGTAAGTAGTAGAGAGAACTGAAGAGACAAATGAACGTAGAGACGAATGATGGCGTCGAACAGAAGAGACGAATGAAGGTAGAGATGAACGATCAGCAAACAGAAGTGACTTAGTTCCTTCGAATTAGAACACATCTGTTTGACAAAAGAGAAAATAGTTAATATGGGACTCACTGTGTAAAGGTATTTTATATAGATAAGGGTGAATTGAAAATACACTTACCGCCGTGTGATGGAGAACAAACCGCTTGCCACAGGAAATAACTCGAAAATGAATTAGAATTATGATCTTAGGCAAGCTAAAGATAAAAAGTAGTGGGAGTAGTGGCTAAAGAGTGCCACGCGAAATTGATATTTAAATGACAAGGCTAGTGTTGTCATTTTTGTAACCTAACCACCATCTCCTGACAGGAATTATACGTTCACCGAAAACCAACATTTCTGCTTTTCTGAGAAGGTAGACCGGAGATTTCACAATAGGCACTGACTCCTTTGTTACTAGGAAAGATTTCTATTAAGCAAAGATAGATAAAAAGATCAGGGAACATTTGGCGAAATATTTCATTGTTAAAAAAAGCGTAACAAATCGCTTGTTGGTGTTGGGCTATTTTTACGGCTTTTAAGAAAATATATGGACGTAGACGGCGTGAAATTAATTTTCTAAGGGAAATAATTTAAAGAAATTTTAAACATGCTTCAATAGGCGCGTGCATCTCAGTAGCTGTTGCTAACGGGAGACGTTACAACATCTGGCTACATTGCAGATATTTGATTCTATTGTTTTCAAAATTCAAGGTAACTTTTATTTATTACCATTTGGTACACTTGTAGTTACTGTGATATATTTTAGATAATACTATGTCTGATAATAAAAGAAGACAGGTGGAACGAAGCAACGACCTGAAAGTTTGGTCTCGATGGTTTGAGGAGATATCAAATTGGGAAGAAGAAGACTGTGATGATGAGTCCGAAGAGGATCTCGATGTAAATGTGAATTTTGCTGAAAGGAGTTATTACGAAACAGACTTTAAATTCGAAATATCGGAGCAACAGGAATTGGCCCAAGATGAAGGAACGTAAGACGACTCTAATAAAGCACGTCCTTCAAATTTTTACATAGAAAAAGACAGGGTGACTAAATGGAAAAATAATAGATCCAATTTACAAGTTCGTATTTGTTCTCAGAATCTCATCAAACTTATGCCTGACACAAAAGGAAACACACGCACTGTTGAAACTGAAATTGATTGCCTGCAGTTATTTTTGGCTGAAACAGTTATTAGAGGAATAACTGTCTCGACAAAAATATATATATATATATATATATATATATATATATATATATATATAAATACCAAAGAAATCAAGATTGTAAACATACTAATGAAACTGAAATTCGTGCTTGTGTTGGGATATTGTTCTTGATTGATATTCTTAGAGGTTTCAGGAAAAATTACCTGAAATATGGGATAATTCTCAAGAATCCGGAGTCATGCTACCTGGCAATGAGCGAGAAAAGGTTTCGATTTATCATAAGATGTCTACGGTTCAAGGATGTGGAGACAAGAACAGAGCGAAGAGAAATTAATAAATTTGCACCCATTAGAGAATTTTTGGAAATATTTTTGGTAAATTTCCAAAATAATTTCATTACTAGTGAATATCTTAGAGTAGATGAACAATTATTTGCATTTACGGGACGTTGTGCGTTTAAGCAGTATGTCCTAACGAAGCCAGCCAAATATGGCATTAAAACATTTCCTCTGATAGACGCAAAAATGTTTTACACATTCAATTTGGAAACGTACTTGGGAACTCAGCCAGAACGTCCTTACAAATTTGTAAATACCAGTAACGAAATAACTCTTCGGTTGGTATAGCCGATTGCAAGTATCAGTCGTAATATTACGGCAGGCAACTGGTTTAGCAGTTTATCATTGGTCAACAGTTTACTGAAGAAAAAACTTACATATTTGGGTACTGTAAGAAAATACAGACTAAAGGTTCCTTAGAGTTTCTGTCCCAGAAAAATCGAGAAGTTAAGTCGTCTCTTTTTGGTTTCCAAACTGATTGTACTATAGTGTCATATGTTCCAAAGAAAAGTAAGTCAGTGGTATTGATATCCTTCATGCAAAATGATGATGCTATAGACGAAGATACTGGAGATGATAGAAAGCCAGTAATAATCACTGATTATAACAGCCCAAAATCGGCGTGGATATGGTAGATCAATTGTGTCAGAATTATAACGTCGCAAGAAATACACGCCGTTGGGCAATGGTTGTGTTTTACAGTTTATTGAATATTTCTGGCATAAACGCCTTCTGCGTGTATAAGGCTAATCATCCAAAACAGAAAATAAAACGCAGTGGCTTTCTTAAAAAGTGTGCTTGGGAATTAATCCGACCACAAATTGAAGTTAGATTAACAATTCTTCGGTTGCGTTGAAATGAGGAAGCGATCTCAATCTCTGCTGAGCATAGAAAATAATTCCCCCCAACCCCCTGTGCGACCACAGAATTATGTCGGGCGTTGCCATGTTTGTCCTCGAAATTTGAACAAAACTTCTAGAATATATTGTCTGAAGTGCGGAGCGTTTGCATGCAAAAACCACATGAAATAAATCTGCAATGATTGTTTTACTGACTAAAAATGTAACGTTTTCTGTAGTCTCTAAGTCATACAATTTTTTAACAGTACTTATATTTATGTAATTTTGGGTGATTTTATTCTAAGTATTGTTAGGTACAACAATTCTTCTTTTGTCAAATTTACACTAAAGTTCTTATTAAAGCAAAATCATTTTAATGGTAAATAAAAATTTTAAAATGTATGAAGTAGTCTTTTTATTGTCTAGTAAAGAAATAAGTAAACCTTTTGATATAAAAACTGGTCAGTATCATTAACAATAATTCAACAAATATACCCAATGCAGTATTATTATTAAAAACTGCAATACCTGGGACATTTCATGAGGGACGAGCGTTATAACTTGTTGCAATTAATAATGCAAGGAAGAATACAGGGTAGAAGAAGTCGCGGAGGAAGACGCATCTCCTGGTTAAACAATTTGAGAGCTTGGTTTAACTGCACTTCTGCTGACCTCTTTAGAGCAGTGGTATCGAAAGTGTGAATTCTGAAAATATCGTGGACAGAACACGTCACAAACAAAGAGGTTCTGAGAAGGATGAATAAAGAAATAGAAATTTTAAATATAATTAAAACAAGAAAATTGGAATATCTAGGATATATTACACGTGGAGAGAAATACATCTTGCTCCAACTGATTATGCAGGGAAAGATCCAAGGAAAGAGAAGCATAGAGAGGCGTAGAATGTCATGGCTGCGCAACCTGAGAGAGTGGTACAGATGTACATCAAATGAACTTTTCAGAGCAGCCGTCTCAAAAGTCCGAATAGCTATGATGATTGCCAACCTCCGCCGCGGAGATGGCACTTGAAGAATCGAAAGTGCGAATTGCCATGATGGTTGCTAACCTCCTTAGAGGAGATGGAACATGAAGAAGAAGTATTATTAAAACTATGAAACTTTTATGTTTAATACTGTAAATAAAATGACACTAACCGTGTCTCAGTTTACCACGTGCCTAACAGAGGGTTAAAATTTAGCTATCTGCAGGTTAAATACTGTCATTGAAACTTGATATAGTATGAGGTACGTGTTCAGAACGACGCTATTATATCAAGTAATTTAAAGTTCAACGTCAAGTCTTTAGTTATTTCTAGATTAAGCAGATAAAAATGTAGATGTGCCTTAATCTTGCAACGCAGGCACAGAACTTTTGCATCTGCAGAAAATTTATTTCAGAAGTTAGAATGGTGCTCACGGGATCCCACAAACTTGAACAAAAAAGCTTATACTTACCCTTCCAACACATCAAAAAATATTAGAATTGCGTCCTCTAATAAATGCACGCCAATGCATAAAAAATGTAATATTTTGATGAACTGAGGTAAAAATAAACAAAAATATGGTACAAAAACATTCGTTAAAGAATTAAAATTTGCATTTTAATCGACTTTATAAAGGTAATAACATTTAAACACCGTGATGTACTTTAAAAACCTCCTTCGAAGCCATAATGTTAATGGTTAATATCCGTTAAATCAAATTTGTGCCATTAAAATCCGATTAGACGTTCTTGCTATCATCCCGGCGATGACTTAACGGTAACGACACCAAGAAAGGAGAAAAGCAGGAGCTCTGACGCACTTTGACGTGTCACTCATAAATTCTATTACAAAATGGTGTCATCACCCTTTCCTTGAGGATCGTGATTCGGTACATCGGCTTTTTTAAAGGGTTGCGGAAAACGTCAGTTTGCATTTCGTTAAAAAAAATTCTTATTGAGATTTTACTAAAGTATACTTTATTTTCACAAAGTAGGCTGTGACACAAAAATTTAAGCACCTACATAATATATTTATCCGATTTTAATTATTTTTTCAATATATATATATATATATATATATATATATATATATATATATATATATATATATATATATATTAACATCAGAAATGCAAAACACTAAGAATGTGAACATTATGTGAAGCAAAATCAAAGATTCTGTTATAAAAACACAGAAAGAAAATCTACAAAAGAAAACAGAAAGCCGAAAACCTTAGATGACTCAAAAAATACTGGAAATCATGTAACAAAAAAGAAAATAGAGAAACAGAAACTCAAATAAGTACGCAGAAAAACATAAATTAATAAGTAACAAAATAAAAGAGGCTAAGGAAAAGTAGTTGATAAACACATGCATCGAAGTGGAAAAATTGTAGAAAAAGCATGATCATTATAATTTACATACAAAAGTAAAAAAAATATCTGGAAAATCACGAACAAATACACCTAACCAATTAATTGACAAAAAACAATGAATCTATTAATAACCCAATTGAAATAAACAAGTATTGACTAAAGATATTAAAGATCTTTTCATGGACACAAGAACAGAAGAACCAGGAAGCTCCAATAACATTAAAATTTGAATTCCAACATGCTATAAACAGCTCAAAATCTGGCAGAGCCCCTGGAATAGATAAAGTTCATATCAAGCTGATTAAACTTCTAGACAAAGACAATTTAAGTGCAATAACTATACTCTTCAACAACATACAAAAATCTGGTGAGATACCTACAGAATGGCTGCTATCGATCTTAGTTCCGCTACCAAAAACAAGAACCCCAAACACTGTAATGACTATAGATTAATCAGCTTAATGTCACACTTATTAAAAACATTTTTAAAGATTCGGAACGGCTTCGGAACAGTAGAAGCTCTATATAGTTTCACAACTCTTGCCCAAAAATGTCGAGACCAACAAAAAGATCTTTTCGTTGCGTTTATAGACTATAAGAAAGCTTTCGACAAAGTTAAACATAACATTCTCATAGAATGTCTAAAGAGAAAAGGACTCGACAAAAATGACATTAACATAGTGAGAAATCTATTGGAACCAACAGGCTGTGGTAACATTAGATGGAAATAGAACCGATGCGCAACAGATAGGTAAGGGAGTGAGACAGGGCTGTGTACTTTCACCATTACTGTTTAATATATATTCCGAAGAGTTATTTACGCAAGCACTTGAAAACTGTACAGAAGGGATCAAGAGAAATGGTGAAAATATAAATAACATCCGTTATGCTGACGATACTGTCATTATAGCTGAAAATGAGACATACCTGCAAACGTTACTAAACACAATGTCTGATACTGGGGAACAGTCTGGTTTAATAATAAACATAAATAAAACAAAAACCATGGTTATCAGTAAGAGGGGCAAAGTCATTACAAGGATCCAGATAACAATGAAGATATTGAGCAAATGGACAAAAAATAAAATAATTAGGAGTCAGGATTACGGAAGATCTGAATCCGAAATCAAAAATTCACTCAAGAATAGAGCAATTAAGAGCAGCCTTTTTGAAGATAAGGAAATTTCTGAGTAACCAAAGACTCAATCTGCAAATCCAATATCGGATGGTAAAATGTTATAATTACTCTATTCTTCTTTATTGTGTCGAAGCCTAGACTGTTAATGTTGACATAGTTAGAAAACTTAAGCTTTTGAGATGTGGCTTTTTAGGAGAATTTTGAAGATGCCATGGACCGATCATATTACCCACAAAATGGTGTTGCACAGAATTGGAAGAGACAAAGAACTTTTGACCACCATTAAAAGGTGAAAGACAGCATATTTGGGGCACATACTTAGAAATGATACGAGTTGTTCAGCTGACTATGAAGCGTAAAATCGAAGAAAAAAGGGATCCTGGTAGACGACAAATATCCTGGCTGAAAAACATTCGCGACTGGACGGGGTTAAACACACAGACGTTTTTAAGAAAAACAGAAGATAGAGACGAATTTGCAATGGTTATAGCCAACCTTCATTAGTGGAGATGGCTTAAGTTTAAGAAGTTTAAGAAGAATGGTTTAAGAAGACGTTAATTCCAATAATAACTTACCGAAAGACAAAGAAAACGTCGTTTTTAATAACGCATTATACCACTTCCACTCACAATGCGACGATTATCGAATATTAAGCTTGATGTCTCATGTCCTTAAAATTTTTCTGAGAATTATCCATACAACGATGCAGATACATGAATGTAGATGTATATGCATGTTTTATTGACTATCGAAAAGCGTTTAACTGCGTTAACCATCAAAAGATGATCGAAATACTGAGAACAACTGGAAATGACGAACAAGACTTGCGAATTGTCTCAGAACTATACTGGCACCAAACGGCAACAATTAAAATAAAGCACATAACATCCGAAGACATACAAATCCGACGAGGAGTGAGACAGGGATGCGTCTTATCACCGCTACTGTTTAATTTGTATTTGGACAAACATCAGATATGCTGATGATACCATCTTAATAGTAAGCAAAGCACAAGAACTACAATATATAATAAATGCGGTAGTTCACCACAGCAACATGTTCGGTTTACATATAAACATTTCGAAAACTAAAACTTTAGTATTTTCAAAGACACCAATAAACGTACAGGGTACGCCAAGGGTCAAATAGTAGAACAGGTAAATTCCCTAAAATATTTGGGAGCAAACATTAATAGTCAGTGTAATCAAAAAAAAGAAATCCTATCAAGAATCGAACAAGCAAGAAAAACATTCTTGAGCACGAAAACATTTTTTACAAGATCAGACCTTAGTCTATAGCTTACAATCCGAATGATCAGATGTTACGTTTTTTCTGTCTTACTGTATGGCTGTGAAAGTTGGACAATGGACTCTGAAATAGAAAAAAAATAGACGCATTTGAGATGTACATATACAGACGAATGTTGAGAATTTCATGGGTACAAAGAGTTACTAATGTTGAGGTACTTCGTCGCATGTGTAAACAAAAAGAATTACTAAGAATATTCAAAGAGAGGAAAATGCAATACTTGGGTCATGTGTTGGGAGGCGAAAGATATGAATTACTACAAGTTATACTGGAAGGAAAAGTACAGGGCAAAAGATCAGTAGGAAGACGCCACAACTCGTGGCTGAAAGACTTAAGGAGACGGTTTGACCGCTCATCCGCAGAGATCTTTAGCGCAGCAGTTTCCAAAACTACAATTGCCATTTGGATCACCTTCAAAAGGAGACGGCGCCATGAGAAGAAGAATACCACTACCGCAAATTGTTATCCCGTTTGCGGTGAATAATTTTGCAGGAAGATATTGAACTGATGATAATTAATATAAAAGATGATTCATAGGATGAGGACGATTTAGATATGGATTGCAATTAGTAATAATTAACAAGATATATTTTAGATTTAATGCTTATTTTTTTTTAACTACTTCCAAACGTACATTTCAGTTATGATCTTCTTGTGTATTTTATGTATAATATGTTTATAGTGTCATATAGGGTAAACTACTTGCATTTTTTTGTATACATCTATATAAGTATTTACGAGGTATTAGATATCTTATGTATACAGGCATTTTATACGGAATTAATTTGTTTTTTTGTTGTTTATTTTCCTAATTAACTCAGTTAAATTAATGAGTAAAGATTTTTTTATTTAATTTTACTTAATTTTATTTATTTTATTTATTTATTTTTTAATTTTATTTAATTTTATTTATTTTATTAAAGCCGTCTTGAAATCGATCTACGTTCAAAAACCAGCGGATATACCTTCTTATTTTTTTGACAATTTTGCGTAAAAAATAATGGGATTATTAATTATACAGGGTGCCCCTTAATTAATTAGATATTTTTTAATGGGTGAGCTGATATCAAAATAAAGCGTTTGAGCTCAAATTGCTTAGGCAAAATGTTGCCAGTTTTCGTTCTACAGGGTGGTTCATTTATATTTTTTTATATTATTTTTGGGGATATATTGAAAACGATTCAACCGATTTATTTGAATTTTAATATCTTGCTATTATTTAGTATACTTAATATGAAAATGATATTAGAGATATTACTAGATAGATATATTATATTATTATTTGAGACGCAACTCTTGGTATATGCATGATGGTGCACGACCACATTATAGCCAAGAAATTAGAAATTATCTAGATGAAATTTATCCTCAAAGATAGATTTGTAGGGGTAGTGTATACCCATGGCCATCACGAAGTCCCGAACTAAATCTACTAGACTTTTACTTGTGGGCTACCTAAAGTCACTTGTTTATAAAAAAAATAAATAACCGTCAAGAGTTATGGCTAAATATTGTAGAGGGAGTTAACGTAATTAGGGCCCAAAGAAAAGAGTGAACATTTTAAACACTAATTGTAATTTTTTTTCGTTTCGTTTTGAATTATTTACTTTGTCAAGTGTTTTATATTCACTTCATTGTTTAGTTTAATTTAATTTCTGATTTTTTTAAAATTTGTTACTGTGTAAAAGGTTTAATAAAAATAATTGTTTCGATCGTATGCATTTTGTTTGCACAAATTATCTACTACTAATACATTTAATATTCACTAATACTTAGACCTTTTGCATAATGTTTGAATTTACATAAATTTTTGTAAAATCTATAAAAAATACGTTTATTTCGAAAACGGTGTACTTTTTTGATTTAAAACAAGTTACCTTTTGTGTGTAGAATTAAATATTATTTTATGTTTTTTTATTCCAGAATGTTTATACGGGGCGGACAAAAAAATTATGGCCACATTAATGAACCAATGTTATAGTAGGTGGCGCCACCCAGTTTCATTGGTAAAACTAATATCATTTTCATATCCCTAACAATAATTTAAAAAAATATTAATGAATCACCCTATAGAACGAAAACTAGCAAACACTTTGCCTAAGCAATTTGAGCTCAAAAGCTTTATTTTGATGTCAGCCATCACCCATTAGCTAATGTCCAATTAATTATGGGACACCCTGTATATATAATTATTAAGTATTAATATATGTTATTAATATTATTAGTATTAAATTAAACGTATCATTTCAAGAACTAAATATTATTGACTCATAGGTTGAAATGTCAGTTGGTAGTTCAAATTGCCTTCCAAGGTGGAGCTAGGAGTTTAAATCTAAACTAACATAAAGTTCTAAGATATTTATTTTATCTTAAAACTTAAATTAAAATTATAGTAACCAATATTACTAATTATACTAATATGTAATTAATATTTTTATTATAATTAATTTAACATATCGTTTCAAAATGTTTGAAACGTCAGTTGTTAGTATACTATAAATTCAATAGGATTGTCAGGTTATCGCTTAGAAATGATAGATCCTCGAGGGGTCCGAGATGAGAGACGCGTGTAGTTCAATGGTGGCGTGTATATTTTTAAAATAAGGAAAATAATAGGAAACTTGCACATAAAAATCATTTTGCGTCCACGGTAAAACAACGGTAAAATTGTTAATTTATATGTTAAATATATTTTGTTAAAATGTTATGTAAAAATATTATATTCAAAATATTACGTCTTAACAATTAATTGTGTAATCCAGATGTACACACAATATTTTCATTCATTTATATTATTTTTAGTTTAACAAATATGTACATGTTTATTTTACAACATCTCAAATGCTAAATTATACTTACTTACTTAATAAGTATAAACTTTTCAAAACTTTCTCCCTTATAATAATGAAATATCTTAAATTCATAACAAACAAGAAAGAAAATAACTTAAAAATATAAACGAAACTTTTAGTAGTAAACGTGCATTTCCCCAATAGAATATCTTCCACTGCTTTTTATAAAATGTTCCACCGTTAAGACATCAAATTGTAGATGAATTGTCAGATTAACCTTTTGAAAAACCCTCGTTAGTCATAATATGTGTTTTAAACTAAACACGACGTAGCACTCAAATTGAGCAATTTCCAAGAACACAAATATAATACCTGGAAATTTCCAATTAAATACGATTAAAATTGAAATAATAGAATTCCCGAAACAACCTTGTTTTTTCTTTTGAACTTTTATTTACAATCAATTTCTACATGAGAGTTTTAAGTAAATGTGAATGAATTTGTAAATAGGTAATAGTTTCGAAATAACTTAGTCGCTTTGTGATCGACTTTGAGATCGGTAGAATGTACAATATTTTTTTTAAATAAAATTCATATTCACATATAAATACCAACTTCTTTACAGAAAATAATAATTCTAGACCCAGCAACCTAATGTAAACTACAATTGTGAAAAACAAACTTGCCATAATAATAATAATATAGTTATTAGGTACATACCTACTTAGAAAATTATAACCAGGTAGGACGAAGGATCTCACAGGTAGTCTTCGAATGTAGCAACAAAAAATCTTTAGAACTGTACCTATTAGTTATTATTTTAAAGAAATATTTTTATTCTGAATCACTTCCTGTTGTTAATTCACTATCACTACTGTCTTCTCCTGGAGTAATAATAATGGGCTCGATAAGAACATCAACACGCGTGTCTACGTCCACATTTTATTTTCTTCTTTCTGTGTATGTTTAATGCATGACTGCCAGTTGGAAGCGGTTATATTTTGTATGGCTTGGTCTAATAATAACTTGACATCTTTTAATTTAAAGGTTGTATTCATTTGTGCTACCTCATTTTTTATTTGTGCCCATATTAGCTCGATGGGATTCAATTCACAATGATACGGTGGAGTTCTTAATACGGTGATACCATGCTCGCGTGTCATTTCGTCTACTGCAAATCTGATGTATGAACTCTTATGTTCGCGCACTATATCAAGTAATTGAACCTTTATCATGGATTCATCAACATTTATATTTTTACTTCTTAACCAATCTATTGTATCTGCCTTTCGAGATGCAGAAGTCGGTATTTTTTCCATACGACGGCTGTGATAAGGTGCATTGTCCATTATAATTACCGAACCAGGATAGACGAAAAGTCAGTATAGACGAAAACCACTTTTCAAACACATCCGAATTCATATCCTCATGATAATCGCCCGTTTTGATTGAGGTAAACACATTTAAACCATCTTGTAAAAAACCTGAATCACTTCCAATGTGCGTTATAATGAGACGTCTTCCTTTGCCCGAGGGTGCTTTTAAGCCGGTTGAAAGTCCCTCAATGAAAGCCTGTCGCGCACTTTTAATATTCAAGTCTTGCCATACTTTGGATTTCGTATGACCCTCATTCAACCACGTTTTGTCCGTATAATAAATTTTTTTACCAAGTCGTCTAAAATCACGAATTTTTTGCAAATATTTTCTCCGCCATATCACTAATTCGTCTCTCTCGATCAACAAACTTTTCCGATTTCTCTTCACATACCGAAAGTCCATTTCATGTAAAGTTCTTTGTAATACTCTCATGGATATTTTATTTAAAGTCTCATCTGCGTCTGCATTAACTTCTCGTTGAATAGCCTTTAACGTGGGCAGTTCGTTCCTAAAATAAAATCCATGAACTTTTCTTCAGATTATACTTTTCGTACTATCGTCCAATACAATTTTTGCACGTCCTTTATGGATTGGTTTTTGGATAGGTTTGTTACCTTGAATTATTCGGAAAACCGTACGAGCCGATACTTTCGTTAAATCTCCAGACAATGTCGCAATGTCCTCTATAAGCATATCTGGATATCTTCTACGCAATCCCTCATAAACCGATTTTATCATTTGCTTTTCTCTCACAGATAACCACCTTTTTTTATTTTGTTTATTTTTGTATATATTTATATAACAGATGTACTGCACGTTGGTTTTGATGCCATGATGTTACCCGACGGTACGCTCATGAAATACTACCACCCACCAGATTTAATGGTTATTTGTGGGTGAGTTTTCACAATGTTGCCGTATTGCATTAAGAATATTACTTTCGAAAAGAAATATTCTGCCTCTCTTTTGGCATTCAGGGTATACCTCAATGGCACGGATAAGCTGCAAGCGGTACTAAATAATAAATTTCGCAACAAGGCGAGTGTACCTTCTCTAGTTCGGACTTCCAACAGATGTACCCGTCAAAAATGATAAGTCTTAATTGAGAAGTGGTTTTGTGTGCTAATAAAGAAATAAATATAAAGCCGCTTACCACCGAGTGTTAACGAACTACAAAATGTCTGCCCTGACAATCCTATTGAATTTATAGTATAGTTCAGATTTCTTTTCTAAGTGGCGTAGTTACCCTACTGGACACACAGTGTGACTTTTTGTTCTAGCGTTTTATATAGATATTTTAGTTTTATTTTCCATTCATAAAAAAAATAATAATAGTGACACATTTCGTCACAAATCAACCTGAAATCTAAAAAAACTTCAATTCAATATTTTACGCAACAGTAAGAGCTGCCACTCTTACTTACATCCGACGAATCTTTCCATCCCCTCTCCACCCTTGGTCCTTATTGTTTATCAACAATAGCACTCAAAAAGTCCGCATTTTCTGATACAAACACAAGGCGATCATCATATATTCTTTTCCACGCTAAATCTGCCAGTAAATCGGTCGGTAAACAGCAATCACGGCAGCTGTGAAACGACGACAGTGACAGCTCGAAACCAGCAATCTGATATACCGGTTGGCTTATTTGTCCGGAACAAATACCACCCTTTGATGGCGTACATATTAGTAAAGTCGTAATTTACAATATTATGGTTTTTAAATTGTGCGATCTGTAAACAAAAGTTGGAGTACAGAAATTATTGCGTATATAAGCTAGATTTCGTAATTTACAGTAAAACTATTTTTAAATTTGAAGATTCCCAGACGACTATACATTTAAGTGCAAAAATTCGATCCATGACATATTTTCCATTTATTGAGAGCTTTAAAACGTAGCTCTAGTTATATGGCATATATAAATTTAGAGAAAAACTCGTATAAGTACAATTATTAATTTTTAGATATTATTTTTAATTTTTAATGGCATTGTTACGTTCTGCACATACGATGACCTCTATATAGTAATTGAGGTCATCAGAAAGGGAAGAGAAGATATTATGTTCAATCTATAACCCGCTGGTTTCTTCCTTTCGTATTGGGTATGTATATTCCTATAGAAAAATAATAGACGAACGAGTAGACTATATAAAGTATATTTGAAATCAAACAAAAGCCAAAGACAATATATATATATATATATATATATATATATATATATATATATATACTCAGGTGCAGAAAAATCGATCCATGGGTATTATTTGCTGAAAAAAGGAAACGTTTGAAAATATTAGTTTTAAATCGGGTATATATGTAAAAGTATACGTTAGATTAAAATAATTTTTACAGATTATCCAAAAAAATCATTTATTTATTGAGACATATGCCAAAACTCAAAAATACAAGAATATTCAAAACTTTCTGAAATTAAGAAAAGCATTGATAATAAATCAATATCTAGTGTTTCCCCCTCGGGCCCTTATAACAGCCTGTACACGTCTGTTCATTAAGGTAATTAACCTCTGGATATCAAATTGATTCAATTGGTCCCATATTTCTTGAAGAGCCGCTGTAAGTTCAGCCAAGTTGTTTGGACGGGGTACTCGTGCTCGAAGGCGTCTTCCCATTATATCCCATAGATGTTCTATGGGATTGAGATCGGGACTGCAAGCTGGCCAGTTCATACGGACAATTCCCACCCCTTATATATTGGTCGACGATTCTAGTATGGTGAGGACGCGCGTTGTCGTCCATAAAAATAAAATTAGGTCCAATGAAAGGAGCAAAAGGTACCACATGCTGATCTAAAATACTTGTTATCTATCTTGCAGCAGTCATAGAACCTCTATCTACAATAACTAAATCAGTATGGGCTTCTGTACTAATACCAGCCCAAACCATAACGGAGCCCCCCCGATAACTTATTTTTTCCGCAATATTACATTGAAAATATCGCTCTCCGTGTCTTCTCCAAACCCTTTCTCGGCCGTCTGGTGACCTTAGACAAAATCTGGACTCATCTGAGAACAATACATTGCTCCAATCTGCATCATTCCAGTTTTCATGTTCTCTTGCAAAAGCAAGGCGAGCTCTGCGATGTTCTATGGATAGTATTGGAGATAGGGCTGGCCTTCTGGATAATAAATTACCTTCTACAAGTCGTCGACGAACTGTCCATCTGCTTACATACACATTTCTCACTTCGCTCAGACGATTTGCCAGTTCAACTGAAGTAAGATGCCGATTTCTCAAACTTGATGAGACCAGAAATCGATCATCTCTTTCGGATGTTACCCTTCTACGATCTGATCCTGGTCTTCTTGTAAAGTTACCGGTGTTACTAAAACGCCGAACTGCTCTTTGAACCGAAGATCGACTAACACCCAACATTTCAGCTGCCTAATATTGGCTACGACCATCTTGAACTTAAGTCACCACCCTTGCAGCATCTGTCGGAGTTAGAGACATTTGGGAAGGATAATTAAATAAAAATAAACACGTTTTGAATATAAAATAACTACACTAGTATGGTTGTTAAATTAAAAACAACATTCAATAAATATCTACTTGCTTTAGACCATTTTTGACAAAAACCTGAAATACCAATTTGTTTTAAGAAATATAAAAAGCAATATTAAAAATACTATTTTATTTCTCGTATACGAGGGTACACCTAAATTTACATACGTAATTTATTGTCTCTAAAATTATACAACTTCAAATAAATAAGAAATAAGGAATGGATCGATTTTTTTGCACCTGAGTGTATATATACATGTATATATATATATATATATATATATATATATATATATATATATATATATATATATATTTATATATATATATATATATATATATATATATTTATATATATATATATATATATATATATATATATATATATATATATATATATGTATATATATATATATACGTTCAAATATAATAATAATAAAAAGATCTACAAATTAATTGCGACGTAACAAATATGTTAAAATCAATATTTATTTGTGCAAGAATAAATTTACAAAAGAAAAATGTACAGGCGACAATCATTCTAAAGACTAAAATCTCAGAACTGGTAAAAAATAACATCGATACATGTAATGATATAATAAATCGATGGTAAAATGAATCAGTCTGTTAATACATACAAAATGCAATCCAAAACAATTGAGATATATTATATATAAGTAGTATTAAATGCAGTTCCAAAATGAAAATCAGTAAAATACTACACATTCCATTCCAAAATTAATATAATTTAGTAAAACCAGCACGTACATTGTACGCAACAATAGTGATATTAATACAATAAAATAAATCGTCAATTAATATTAAATCAATAAAATTATTAATACAAACAAATGAATAATAATTACCAATACAGTAAAAAATCTTTAAGCAAACGTAAAATATTCTCAATGGGCGACACAATGTAAAAACTACAGCACAATAAAATGAATTCCCAACAAATAATTGAATAATAATATAACGATTCTACACAGTACATATAAGTGTGTATCAGCATCAATGTAAGGGTTTGTATACATTGTACTTTACCCCGTGAAACGGCTTCAGCCCCGAATGGATTGCGAACCCTCTGATTCGATGAACTTTAGAAAATAAAACTAGCCCATATCTATGAGCAGAACTGTCTTTTTCACAAGACCGCACCGAAGTTCCCCCTAAGAAGCATTGCTCTTAACCCAAACACACATCTGTGTCGATTGAAAGATAATTCTCGGCTGTCTTTTTTTGGCATGTGGAATTCGTCTCTTATCTCTAACACACGTCTGTATCAGTTGGCAGATGGCTCGTCGTGTAATGTGTAGTTTTTAAAACAGCTGTATTTTTGTACACGGAATCTTGTTTAAATATACTACAGGGAGCATAAAAACTAACAAAAAGTCTGTGAATATATTACAAATGTTTAGACACAGTTGCGACACTGCAACTGGAATTTCTTATAAAAAATAGGAACTTATGTTTTTTCGAAAATTTAAGTTCGATAAGCGGTAAGAAATTAATTGTAAAAAAATAAAATCCTGTGATTGGAATTGTAAGAATTTTAAGTAAAAATTGTAAAAATTTTTCTTGTTTCAATGAAGAATAACTTGTCAAATGATTTTCTTTTTTTTTGGCCTTAGGTTCAAGATCTATTTCACCAGACAATTGGTTGAATACGTAAAAAAATAACTTATACACTTCCTTTAAATTTATTTCTGACAATTTCCTCACCGTTAGTTCAATAACTTAATTTCCCATCGAGAATCTATGGATAAATTATGAGCATATTAACGTGTGTATTAAAAACGGCGTCAGTAGGTGTGGCTAACGATCATACCAATATGGCGGTGGGATCAGGGCCAGACTCAATACTAAAACTACTATACAAATATGACTAGTTAGTCAGAAAATTTAATCATAATCTAAAAAAGTGCAATACATTTTTAATAAACCATGATTTATTTATCCCGCGGTAAACATTAAAAACACGATATATTATGCATAAAGATAAATTAATACAGTCAAATAACAAGTTGTATCTGAAAGAGATAATATTATAAATAATATTTTATATTATTTATAATATTATCACAGCTTATACAGTGTGGATATTAAGTCTTACCCCCCCTAGTGAACTCCGTTATTTAAGACAAAGATGAAAAACCTCGGACCTGTCAATTTTTATTTTAATAGAGGTATTTTATAACATAAAAAAAATTGTCACCCCTTTCATCCCCTTCATTTGATAGCTACCCCCTCAGATTTTTTAAATAGCAATGGGGGTCGTGCGATAGTTTGTTGAAAAGGGTTTGAAAAGAAGAATTCAAAAATGTATAAGTTTGAAATTTTGTGTGGCATAATGGTTTTATTTAAAATAAAATATATAAAAAATAATGTCTTAAATTACATCTTTAAAATTAAAGGAACTGGCAAATTACCCTAAAGAAAACTTAAATTACCGCAGGAGATGCTCGAAATGTTCTCCATTTACTTCCTGGCAGAAGTAGATTCTTTGTTTCGTTGCCTCCCTAACCCTTTGTAGGGTCTGAATATCAATCCTATCACATTATTCGATTATTCTTTGACGGAGTTTATCAACTGTCGTCAACTAGCTCCCATACAGTTTGGATTTAAGGTAACCCCATAGGTAAAAATCTAGAGGAGTAAGATCTGGTGATCTTGGTGGTCACTCAATAATTCCACGACGTCCAATCCATATTCTCGGATACAAATTATTTAAAAAATTTCGAACGTAGGCATCGTAATGAGGCGGAGCTCCATCTTGCTGGAAAATAATATCTTGGGTGATTTCGCCTGGATTGTTTCTAAGCACATCATGAATTGCAGGAATTATTTGTGTTTCCAATAGATTAAGATAGCTTTCCACCGTTAAATTGCCTTCGATAAAAAAGGGGCCTATAATGTGATCCCCTAGTATACCTGCCCAAACATTTAATTTAGTGGGAAATTGAGTATGACACTCTCAAAATAATCGAAGGTTTTTGTCAGACCAATATCTTAAATTTTGCCGATGTACATGACCATTTAAATAGAATGTAGCTTCATCGGAAAAACAAATATGTCTTAAATAACCTGGATCTTGAGAAATATTATTATCCATAGTTTCACAATATTGCAGTCGTCGATCTGGATCATCCTCTGTCAATTCGTGCACCATTTTCATCTTATAGGGATGAAATTTTTGCTTTTTTAAAATGTTTAAGACAGTCCTGTGACTTACTTCGCATTCGCGAGCAACATTTCTAGTTGAACTGGATGGATTTACTACAAATTGAGACAAAATATCTACTTGCTTTTCCTCAGAAGTCCATTTTCTACCATCCCTTTTCTTATTTTCGACAGAACCAGTTTCACAAAATTTGGTGACAAGTAGTCTATAGTAATGTCGATCAATTGGACGATTCGGAAAACGTTTATTAAATATTCTCACAGCTTCATGGTAGTTACGGCCTGCTTCGCTAAATATTAAAATTGCTTCACATTTGTCTACTAATCTACGAGGTGGTGTCATTTTGATGGTTTTGAATTTTGAATACTAAACATTTACAGTTTACCACTAAAGCTCACCAAATCTCAAGTTCTTGTTAATATTCTTTACAATCAACAGTGCAAATTGCTTGGTTTTTATGACAGCTGTCAAAAACTATACACGCCAACTAGATTATTTAAAAACTTGTTCTAACCATGATATGTTTTAACGACACAAAAGTATTTATTCTACAAAAAAAAATATTTCGGTATAAACGTTCAAGAATAAAAATTAAATAAATTTTGTTATACCGAATGTCCCATATTAAAGCAAAACCAGTGTACCTACTTTTGTATTGTTGTATCGCAAAGTGTATCTCCAAACAATAAATCGTTATTAACAAACAGATCCTTAAAGTTAAAGTAAAGTGTGATAGATTTTAGAATTTTTCTTTTCAAACCCTTTCCAACGAACTATCGCACGACCCCCATTGCCATTTAAAAAATCTGAGGGGGTAGCTATCAAGTGAAGGGGGTGAAAGGGGTGACAATTTTTTTTATGTTATAAAATACCTCTATTAAAATAAAAATTGACGGGTCCGATCGTTTCCCATCTTTGTCTTAAATAACGGAGTTCACTAGGGGGGGTAAGACTTAATATCCACACTGTATATTTGATATCTACAAATTAACTGACACTTAAAAATTTAGTTCAATTAACAAAGTTAGAAAAGTTATTAATAAAAAAACAAAATTGAATATCTGCTGAATATCACAATGGAAATACTGTGTAGAAATAAAAATAATTATGTTGCGGTAGTTAATAAGAATATATTACCTGTGTTATATAAGCTATTTGAACAGCAGTATCTTTCAAACGAATAGAAGAACGTGGAGTTCTATCAATATCTTTTTCTAAAAAATGTTTTGAACATAAAACACTATATTTATTCGGTTTCTTTTGGAAACCTAAAAATACAATTATATGCATCACTAAATACCTATTAATATAAAATTTGTATTTTAAATAAAACATATGATTATTGAACTTACTTATTGAAGTTACTGTAAGATTTTTTATGAATACTATTAACTTATTCTCTGCAGTATGGGCCATTACTTTGTTTACATATTTGTATACTAACCTGTGGAACGTTATTCCTGAAAATTTTTATTAACATTGCTTCTGTTACTGTAACTACGTTGAGAACGAGAAACCATTATTACGCACTATCACAATATATTACATATTACAGTTTCTATAAAAGTATTATAAAACTAAAAATATTCGAAAAACAACAAACGTAAACAATCATACACGATCTGTCAAAACAATCATAACAATATGGCCGAAGTGAGGTCATTTTTAGTCACGTGATGCCCTCTCCATAGATTCTAACTCGATGTAATTTCCTAACCTTCCCATTGAAAACACTACTGGGTAACTATACAAAAAGGATTGAACAGGAACACACGCTTCATGCTAAGGTGGCCTTCATAGCGACTTTTTTTTACACAAATAATACAAGCAACGGTTAAAGGTAAATGACATAAAAGGAAAGTCAATGGAAAATACAACTAACCACCTATCATTTCGGGTTCACACAACACTGAAAAAGGCAGTTTAGATTTTCCGTTTGGTACATTTGATAAATTATCATTAAATTTGTCTAATAGTTGGATTTCGACTACCTAAATAGAAAATAAAAGCAACGTTTTGCGGTAGTATGATTTTTTGTTGGGAGATGGCTTGAAATAAAAATTTTATGGCTTCTTGATTATACCGACATTAAAACATCCAGTGGTTAAGGTCGTCATAACTGCCATTACATTCACATATATCAGATTCGGAAAGTTTTATTTTATATAGGTAAGCGTTTATTGTAGCATGTCCAAAAAAGCATTTAACGTACATAGTATAAATTTTCCGAGAGATGTACTTTCTGTCATTTGGGGGAGTAGATGGAAGAGGTGGATATATACTGCAGTATATATTTTTGCTACTGTTAATAAAGGATTGCAACTCAATTTCCCAATTAAATCTAATATGTTTCTTCCCAGTTGAAAATAAATTACATTTGGGCAACTCGTTGTATTCTATACCCACTAAAGAAGCGTCTTTAGCCAAATGGTCTACATTTTCATTGGAATATTAGAGTAACCTTTAGTTAACAATACTTGTCAAATGATTGACAAGTATAAAAATGAGTATAAAAATAATTAATAAATAAATTAGTAATGGAATTTAAAAAAGTAGAATAAATTTTATTAAGATTGCATGAAGTCATTCTTCTTTCTCTAAACTCTCTCACAATAATTTTAAAAGAGAGGTTTATAATTGCAGTTAATATTGATTTGGGTGTTTAAGCAACAATCGGGGTTTAGTCTAAATTTAAAGTCTAAAATTTTTATTTCGATAATAATATTGGATAATAAAGATTAGCAAAGATGTCGAGGTAATTAATGTTTTTTGACACCATAGCTTTTATAGTCTATGGTTTTAAAGAATAGAATCATATAAAAATTATGTCAAATCCAAAAATAATAAGAATAGATATAAGAAGCACCAAATAAGCACAAAAATTTAAAAGGCATACAAAATCAAAAAAAAAAGCATAAAAAGTGTTAAGGTAAGTCAGGTTAAGTGGGAATCTGGGGCAAGTGCTACTATTCAATACCGTAATTCAACCAACGATAGTAAAATAGCGAAATCTAGTGTAAACGTTACTCAACTTCATAACCATGTGTTTTGTATACGGTGGAGCGACGTTACCGACAGTACATGTGAGAGTTGAGGTATTGAACATATATCTGCAAAAATCCACTTGATTTGTCAAATTTGCACTTACCCCAGTGTTCTGCAATAGCAAGATTTTCAAGGTAAGATTATTAGCCGTATTATTTTAGTGTAAAATGCACTTCGTAAATACGATAAACGTGTTTCAATATACATAACCCTACTTAGAGGCCACGTACACCAATGTTCGCACTTGCCTCAATAAAATTTTATCGAGGCAAGTGGGAACTAGGAATAATTAGTTACGTTCCCACCTGCCCCAATTAAAATTTTAATGATTGACTCTTTTTTAGGTACTACCATGGTTCGCATTTATCAACGTAAGACGGAGAGAGCGACATCTTATAGTAAGGAACAGCTGCAAAAAGCACTGGAAGATATCAGATCTGGAAAAACAACACTACATACAGCAAGCCAAAATTATGCAATTTCAAAAACAACATTGCACAATCATTTAACTGGTGTTAGAGGAAAAAAAAGTGATTCGTTAGGTAGAGGACCAGTTATTCATGCCGAACATGAACGCAAGTTAGCCGAAGGATTGAAAACTCTAGAAAAATGGGGCTTTGGATTGTCAAAACGTGAAGTTCTGTTGATTGTCTCTGATTTTGTTACACAAAATAATATAAGAACGCCATTTAAAAATAATATTCCTGGTCATGACTGGTTCATCGGCTTTAAAGCAAGATACAAGTTATCTCTCAAGAAACCCCAATCGGTTGAGTACGCAAGGAAGAAGATGTGTGATCCATTTCCAATTTATAAGTATTTTGAGATCTTAAAGAACACTCTTGTTGGATTAGATCTTAATGGTAAGCCTAAGCAAATATGGAAGGTGCTAGGAGCCAAAGGTAAACCGTTTTCGCGAACTACGAGTAGTCCAGGTAAGGTAACAATATTATCTGCGGCAAATTAATTTGGAGACAAAGTACCACCATGTATTGTATTTAAAGGAAAGTTCGTATGGGACCAGTCGATGGCAACACAGGACCCAGATAATCTTGATATAGCATATGCAGCTACTCCAAACGGCTGGATGGAAACGGAAGTTTTCGTCAATTTCTTAAAAAATACATCTTTGAATGCTGTGGGAAAACAAAGACCACTATTATTAATATATGATGGTCACAGCACTCACGTAAATACAAAAGTCATCGAATTAGCTCGTGAAAATGAGATTACCATTCTAAAGTTGCCGCCACACACATTGCATTTACTACAACCCTTAGATTTGTCCGTGTTTAAATCCTTTAAGACTGAGTGGGATAAAAAAATGGTGGCTTGGCAGCGAAGAAATCAAGGAATAAAAATGCCGAAGGGAACATTTTCTGAACATGTTCGTGGCGTGTGGTATGGTACAAAGCCAGAAATCATCCAAAGCGGATTTCGGAAAGCGGGAATATTCCCATACAAAAATGACGTTGTAGAAGAAGATAAATTTCACCCCGATGCCTATAAACGTTGGAAGAAGATAAATAACAAAACTGCAAATCAAGGTCACGAAAATATGAAAGCAACTCTAGAAGATTTACCGCCATCGGTTTCTTTTGAAGACTTGCTTTTGAAAACAGTCAAACCAATGCCTCGTTTGGAACCAGTAAAGAAAACACGAGTAACTCCTGGTGCCGAGGTTATAACCAGTAATGATTATTACCAAAAATTACAAGAAAAAGCAAACAATAGTATTGAAGCAGTGCCCAGCACCAGTGGGGTAAAGTATCAGCGGAAAATAAAATCTAGACGACGAAAACAGCATAGTTCCAGTTCTAGTGACGAGTTATCTGATATAGATCCACCGTTAGATGATGATTCGTTAGATAAGCTATCTGTTATATATCCACCGTTAGATGATGATTCTTTGGATAATAATTCGCTAGATGATTTGGTTGAGGACATCCTAGATGACGATATGGGCAACAATATTGAAAATTTAAAGGAAGATTTTGAGTCTGGACAGTGGCTTGTAGTGAAATATACTGGAAAGAAATCTGTGAAACACTTCATTGGAACAATAGTGGGATTTGACCAGGAAAACAACAATCCAATTGTTAAATTCACGAAAAAGAAGAATAACAATTATACATTTTACTGGCCAGATAATGATGACGCTGACACTGTTTTCAGGGAAAATATTGTCATGATATTGCCAGATCCTGTAGAAAATAGAAGAGGAAAATCGTTCCAGTTCAGTGTATCTTTCAAAGGATTGAATTTCGTATGTTAGGAAATTTAGCTTTTATATTTTGTTCTCATCAAAAAATTTTGGACTTTTTATAAAAATAAATATTACTGACACTAAATTTTATGTTTCTTATTCGCAATTGCCCCATACATAGTGAAATACACAACACATATAATAGCCACATGCTATTCCCACTTGCCCCACAGTCTGGGGCAAGTGAGAATATTTGATCAGGTAACGAAAAAAAAATTGTATTTGATAATGTTTGCATAATTTACACGTGTTACTAAATCAGTACTAATTAGAAACTTCTAATGACTTTATATACTAATTGTGATTATTCTAAACTAAATTCGTTTAACAGAAAAGTAGCCGTCAACAAATGCATGTACAGAACACGCGAAACCTGATATTTATATAATTGTACAGGGTTGTATTAAGATTCTAGCAGTCTATAACATCTAAATTTGAAATGAATTAATTTATAATTTTTAGGATTACTGTTAAAATAATAGTAATCAATGATTAATCTTCCAAAGAAGTTTACTTTAATATTAGTTTTTGTAAACTGTAATTCGCACATCATTAGATAATTGTGGTATTAATCAAAAGGCAAAAAATAGAAAGTTGTTTTTATACATTTTACGTTTTAAGACCAATATTTGGAAATAAGTAATATTATTATCATTAATGATATAAAAAAGAGACCTCTTGTTTTGTAAAAGTTAGGGAAAATACTTATACATATATTATTGGGTAGATAGACATACATTTAACATTACATTAACATTAAAAAATAAAATTTATTAAGTCGACGTTTCGATTTCGATTTAACATTTATTTGTGTCAGCAGAAACGAATGTATATTTAGAAGAATTATGACGTCACTATTTTTGACTTTGATGCCGGTTATGTCGAAGATGGTTCGACATATCAAAATGCCGTTTTCAGATTTTGATTCAGGAGACAAAACTATATATGAATCCATTGATAGATCGTCCCCAATATTGCATAGGCGACAACGCACAAAGGAACATACTTTGCGGATGTAAAACGAAAGGTTTTCTTTGAAAATGATGAAAAAAACTTTTTACTATTACATATAAGTAATATCCAATTACGAAAAATAAGTACTGGAAAACTACATAGGTACAATGAGTAAAATGGGTTACAGTTTTTCATTTGTAAAATATTCCATTTTGTTTATGTAATTTCGAATAATTTCGTATCTTTTATTTATCATTGCTACTCATTTCCACATCAAAAGCTAGATCCATCTTCAACCGGATGGGGGTCCTCTTCAAGAGCCACAACCTCTCTTGCTATAAAAATAAGAATGCTGCGATGCTACGTCTAATCTGTTCTTTTTTATGGCGTTGAATCGTGGACCTTGAACGAAGATATGTGCAGAAAATTGGAAGCATTTGAGATGTGGCTGTATCGGAGAATACTTAAAATCCCGTGGACTGACCGAGTCACCAATGAGGAGGTCCTCAGAAGAATGAAGAAGAACCGAGAGGTACTGACCACCATAAAATCTCGAAAGTTACAGTACTTTGGACACATTATGCGAAATGACTCAAGATATGCCTTCCTTTAAGCCATCCTGCTAGGAAAAATATTTGGACAACGGGGTCCAGGAATTACATGATGGATTTTTCAGACCTGTCGAGAGTCCATCCAAAAATGCTTGTCTTGTTGAGGTGACTGACTTATCAATCCATGTTTTTCATTTAGTATGACCGGCGTTAATCCAAGTCTCATCTAAATAATATATTTTACGATTGCCATTCCTATAATCTTTTATCTGCCTTAAAAATTCTCTTCTCCAGATAACAAGGTCATCTCTGTCTGTAAGCATACTGTTCCTGTCACGTTTTTCAAATTTGAATTGAAGTTTTTTCAAAAGCTTGTAAAAAGTAGTACGTTTGAAATCAGGTAGATTGGGTCGTCGTTGACCTGTTGTAGAACTCTATCTATCGTGGGAATTTCATTTCTAAAAAAGAATTGATGCACTATTCTTCTTATCGCTCTAATAACTTTAAACACAGAACTATCCGATACTCCAACTTTATCGGCTACTCTTTTCTCAACAGCGGACAATATTAACGCCAGATTTTCTTGTAACTCGTGTTTATACACGTTTACAATTATTTCTTTAACGTTTACGCTTAAATGGCCTTTTTTCAATCTCTTTTTGGGGGGAGTTAAAGGTATGTTTACGAATTCATCGGCAGAATCCGTGTCCGACATATTAATTTGTTTTAGTGACTGTGTATACAAACCTGCAAAATATTATTTACAGGCTAATATTCTAATAAAATAATAGATAATAGATAATTGAACAGATATATTAAAAAGGTCAATACTCAAAATCTTTATTTTCAAGGTGTTACAGAAGCGACCGATTTCGAGGCTTACAATATTTGACTCATCCTCAGGCAAAGCAAAAAGTTTGATATAAAATATATATATAATATATGATAAAATATAGATATCGGCAATAAGAAGTTTTCCGCTTACATCCAGGATACTGTCTGCCTTCATCTTTTCCTTTATGACTCTATCTATTGTAGTGAGCTGATATGTTGATCATTATATATGTTGTTGTTGTCAAAGTTTTTTTATTATTAAAAAGGTAGGATTATCTTCTGGTTTGTAATAAAATTAAAAGTAGTTAAAGACAAATACACATACAGTATAAGCTGCCACATCCGGACGTTATATAGTTTAAAAACTTATGGAAGATGGAAAATCACATATTATGCAGTATGATGTCCTTTTTTTGTTGTTTTTGTCACAGGTTCTTACAAGGTAAAGACCTAAAGCTCTTTACTTAGTAAGACCTTTTATTTACATACGTATGTAATGATCAACATCTCACATCACTACAATCATAGTGTCATAAGGAAAAGATGAAGACAGACAGTACCCTAGATGTAAGCGGAAAACTTTTTATTGGCGACATCTATATTATTGGATTTTAACAAAACAATCTCTTTGCTGGACCTGAGGATGAGGCAAATATTGAAAGCCTCGAAACCGATCGCTTCTGTAATACCTTGAAAGTAAATATTAAATTGTGAGTATTGACCTTTTTAATATATCTTTTCAATTTTGGACTGGCACTTGCAACCCTTTTATCATCATAACAATTATTATAATAGAGTCAAAATAATATTAAATTTACTTACTTCAGTTGAGAGAAAACAGCAAACACCTTAAAAATGTTCACAGTTCTAAGTTTATTTCAATAACACTATAATTATAAACCGACACTATAATTATACCAACACACACACACACATATAAGTAAAGATTATATTTATATAATTAAATTCCACAGACATAAATGTGATTCGTAAGGATTACTGAATCCATATCTGTTAAAACTGCAAATTATGAGTCTTTGTTTAGAGGTGTAGATTGTCGTTCCTTGTGAGTTTCTACTTGTTACTTTTGATACGCTTTTGTATATAATCAGTTACAGTATAAGTGATTTTGTAACAAGGAGATACCTCTTCAGCATCTCTAGATTTTGGGAATGAATATATCACGCGTCCGTAGTGTTGATATTCTACTTTTCTGTTAGGCGAATATAATATAGAATGCATACTTCAGTTTTAATAGTGACATGAACATCATCTCTAGAAAAATGCGTTCGCTCTTACCCTGACTTACCTTACCAAATTAATTATTTTTGCATATTTCGTTCATATTTAAAAGGAAAATATTTCTGCTTTTAATATTTACTATAAGCATTATGCTTATAAATCCAAATTTTAGTGATTATCATTTAATTGACCAAAAATCAGTCCCTGTATATTACAACTAACTTAAACTCTGATCTGACTAAAATCCCAATTGTGTTGTTTTCCGTCACACCCACGCGATTTTTGATATTCACAGTTTACATTAAATTACAACTTAATGCGGGGGTGGACTTCAAGTACAAACTTCATTATCCTTATTAGGGTACACAAAGTCCAGTGTAAAATAATTAAGTCATTAAATATTTATCGAAGTGGGGCATAATTACAAGGTTTTCGTTGCCGAAAATTGAAGGAAGAACACGAGCCAACGCGCTAATCTGATGCCCTTATCATTTGAATTAAGGTAAACTTAGAATGGGTGGGAATTTTTAATAAACGGTGGATAAAACTGTTGACTAATAAGTATTAAAAAAGAAATCTTAAAACATGAAGCTATTTAACTGGATTGAATGGTTATACACAAAAGATCTTCCTTTAGGTGTTACTAAGTGCATTGTTTCTCTAATATTTTCATCCATTGTGGAAAAGTTGTCAATCTGAGATTGCATATCATACGATTTAAAAGTATTTTTGAAATGATTTGCAAATATGCCTGTTCTTTATTGGTTACTTAGCCGAAAATAACTTCAAAAATCGTTCTAAAAAAACAGAACGATTTCCGATGTGGAAATTGAAACGTCAATAAACGTACTTTAACCTTTAATTGTGGCTAATTCCCATTTGAATAGTAATTACGTTAACATGCCACAAGAAAATAGCTTCAGAACAATATTCATTACTGTAGGTAATTATACTTTTAATGATTGTGTTATATATCTTGTGCTTGTTATAATTAGAGATTGATTGATCCCAAAGGATACTATTGAAAAGGGAAATTGCTTTTCTTACTTGGTTGTTTTTCTCCTTCATTGTGTCGTCTACGTTGCCTTTTCTTGTGATGATCATATCTAAATATTTGTATGTGTTGCAATGTTTGATAACTTCTTCATCTTCCAATATGGGGTCCTGTTATTTCCCGCCGATACACATATACTCGGTTTTTTGGATATTGATTTCAAGTCCCCATTTTTAATTTTCGAGTCATATACTTAATATCTTCATAATATTGTGCTATCACTAGTTGATCATCTGCAAATGAAAAAGTGTATATGCTATTGTTGTCAATCGGCATTCCCATATTTCTACATTTGCGCTTCCATAGTTTTAGAGCTTTTTCTAGATAAATTTAAATAATGTCGGGGAGAGGCAGCAGCCCTGCATAAGACCTTTATTAATTTGAAATCTGTTTGACAAATTATTTCCAACCTTTACCTTTGAGTTAGCATTAGCGTACAGTTTCTTCGTCGCATTTATTAAATTCATGCTTATGTTTGTTTTCTCTAACGCTTCCCATAATTTATAATGTGGTACGCTATCATAAAAGCCTTTCGTAGGTCTACATACAATAAATGTACTTCTTGATTAACGCCTATTTTCTTTTTAATAATCTGTGTAAGGCAAAACAAATGGTCAATCCTGTCTGTTCCTCAGCCTCTAAGTCTTTATATTCGCTTTCTATTCTGTTTTTAATTACTTTTCCGTATAAGTATTCTACTAATCGAGTTTGTTACGGCAATGCCTCTGTAATTGTCACATTCATCCCTTCTGCCTTTTTTTATTATAGTGGATATGAATGATATCTTCCACTCCTCTGGGGTTGTCCTTCCATTAATGCAGTTTTGGAACAGTTTGGCTAAACTTGTATATAGTTTGGTTGTACCGTGTTTAATTAAATTTGCAGGGATGTTACCTCAATCTGGTGCTTTGTTATTTTTAGAGATCTAAATACATCTTCCACTTCTTTCGTTGTTATTCGTATGGGCGAAGGTAAAATATTTATATTTTGTGTTTTGTTGTTGTCTTTAAATCGTGGTCAATTTTCCCTTAGAAGTTTCTAAAAATATTGGTCCCAGTCATCCATTGTTATTATTGACACTATGTCTCTCTTCTAATCTTGTGATAAACATTTTAAGACTCTCCAACTTTCCATGCTTCTTCGTCTTCCTAGATGTGAATTTATTATGTTAAAAATTGTTTATTAATATTCAAAAAATACATACTCATATATATATATATATATATATATTGATATGATTAGTGTTTAAAGAAAATAATTTATAAGTTATATACTAGATAATATTAGATATAACAAGTATTTGGTTATTTTAAGAAGTTATATACTGGAGAATTTAATAAAAATTATTTATGTGAGGGCATTTTTAAGAAATTAGCATATAATAATTGTAAAAAGTTGTATTTTAGTAATTATGATGTTGTAGATATATTTAAGTGAGCCATGTGACTAGGCAACCAGATATACATACTCTCGAAGTGACAGATAGAAATTAAGAATTATTACGAATATAAAGTGGGGTTATAAAAAATGTTAGTTTAAAATGTTTAATTTATATATATTTACTGATTTAAGTGTTTATTCTGATCTGAAAAGCCTAAATGCCAACAAAATTCTCGATAGATGAGTAAGGAATTCTCTAGATCACCGGAGATGGCCTTGTTTGCGAAATGGTTTGTTCCAGAAAATTCAGACATGTATTTAATAGAACAAATGGAACATGATTTCTTACCAGATGATTCTGGAACATCCAAAAAGATATAAATACCCGGTGATTTGGATTAGAATCGATCAGTTATGAGTTACAGTTACTATGAGTCCAGTTTATTATGAAAGTTAGTGAAGTCAATTGTTCAGAATTTTCAAGATAGTCAGTCAGAAAGTCCAATTGTTCAATATAGTGAGTTAAATGAAGATGAAGAAACAGTATAAAGAAAATATTTAAGATTAAAAATTATGCATATATTTGTTAATGCACATTTATAATTATACACATATAATTATTGAAGATTAAAAAAGTATATTAGAAGAATATTGGTTAAATATTGGTATATTGAAGAGAAGAATAAATATAAATGCTGTTTGCTGGTTTGCTTGGTGGTTTATAAATGCTGGTGAAGAAAAATATCATAAATTGGTAGAAGCTAATAATTGGAAAAAGTAATTTCACAAAAACAAGGATAACCGAAGCAGTTGTGTGAAGCATAGTGGTGATTAGAATCTATATAGTGGAAAACAGTTCATTTAGGCATTCAGTGACAGAAAGGTACAAAATTTTGTTAATATAATTTAGTTAGTGTCATATCAATTTCAATTTTGAAGATAGTTTGTTTAAATTTTACATTATTTATAGAATTTAATTAGTTTCATAAGAATTTCAATCTAAAGATAGTTTAAATGGCTTAAAAATAGTTTATTTTAAATTTACATTGGCTAGGTTAGACATATATGTGTGTTTCATAATAGATATAATAAAGATAATTTAAAAAAGTACTTACAAACTAATTCTTTGAGAACCGCGATAAAAACTCTATATATTATATTATTAAAAATACTCATTGCTCATCATTCAAACAAACAATACATCATAACAATATATATATATATATATATATATACATATATATATATATATATATATATATATATATATATATATATATATATATATATATATATATGAGCAATTCCAATACTTTTCACCCACTTTTGTGGAAGGGGTCTTCGGATTTGCTCCAAATTATAGTATGTTATTATACCTTATGAAATAAGACTACAGTTCAAATTTCAGCCCTCTAGGTACACTAGGGCCCGAGAAATCCCTTCTCAAAGGCACAAAAAAGGCCCTTTTTAGCCTATATTCAAAAAGCTATATCTCGATGTCCTATAAACCGATTTTAATTTAGAATAGCTCATTTTTTTGTTATAACGTCAGCTATTTACAAAACAATTTTCAAAATCGTAGATCCCAAGATCTTACTTTAGATGCATAATACTCGATTTTTCCAATTTTTGAAGCAGTTAGATAAGGTCAATAATGGCTAAAACACCAAAAATAAAGAGTTACAGGTTGTTGTACATATGAAGAACTATCATCACACCAAGTTTCGTTACTCTAAAAGTTCAAAGATTTTTTTGCTGCGAGCTTGAAAATTCGAAAAAACGCGATTTTCACGAAAATGATCAATTTCAAACAGCTCTAACTCTGAATCTACTGGATAAATTTTAATTTACCAAGTCTCATTCTAAATGTAATAATAAAACCTTTTAAATAAGACCTATCAAAAGTATTTCTAATTACCCATTCACTATTTATGATTTTTTAAAAATAACCAAAATCTTTAAATTTCGTCCGCACTAATTTAGTCCCCGACAATGGATCTTGGGATCTAGGATTTTGAAATTGTTTTGTAAGTAGCTGACGTTATAACAAAAAAATGAGCTATTCTAAATTAAAATCGGTTCATAGGACATCGAGATATAGCTTTTTGAATATAGGCTAAAAAGGGCCTTTTTTGTGCCTTTGAGAAGAGATTTCTCGGGCCCTAGTGTACCTAGAGGGCTGAAATTTGAACTGTAGTCTTATTTCATAAGGTATAATAACATACTATAATTTGGAGCAAATCCGAAGACCCCTCCCACAAAAGTGGGTGAAAAGTATTGGAATTGCTCATATATATATATATATATATATATATATATATATATATATATATATATATATATATATATATATATATATATATATATATAGCAAATATAGCAATATGTATACATAATATATTGCATAGCAAATATGTATTTACTAATTACTCAAAAAAAAACAAATTTTACACATGGCTATATTGTCATTAATAAACTTATAAATAAACAGAGTACAGCTCTGGGAACATAAGTTAATTTAATCATCTCTTAAAATATCTCAAAAATTAATAAATAAAAATAAATGAAATTATAATCTCATAAAAAACGTAAAGCTTTTCGTTTCTGCCTAAAATATGGCACATACAAGAATGACACATAACATTCTCTTTATCGCAAAAAATATATTACTTTTAATAATGAAACTAAATATAGATTATACAAAAAACTTTAACATAAATGGTCAAAATAAAGTAAAATATTTACGCACTTACTATAACAGGTTGATAAAATTCGAAGAAAACATACAATCAAAACACATGGGTGTCGGTAGTGTAAAAATTGGCCGAAAGTTGGTACTCTCAAAAATTCCTTCATACTTCATCGGAAACTAACCAGATGTAGGCGATAAAAGAAAAAAAGTATTTTTGCCCTCTTCCAGCAAAATATTTATAAAGACGGTTGGCGTCTACATTGAAAAAAAAACGGTGGTTTGCGAAATCCTATAATTATATATCGAATTTATTAACGATAAATTGACAAAAAGTAATGATTTACCTTACTGCATTTTATGCAGGTTTCACTACAACTTTAAACAAAAGACATATTTATGTCAAAATACATACCTATTGCTCGTATTTTAAAAACGGACCGACTAAAATCGAGTCGTACGACTATGTTTATAACTTTTTCATAAGAAACATATTTCTTAGGTCCTGAGATTTTATTTACAGTAGATCTCTCACACCGAGAACAAATTTATTAAGAAAAAAATGTAATTAAAAAAATGTTTTAAGTACATACACTTGACGTATTCGAAGTGATAAAATAATAATTTCTATACAGAGTCAACTGAAAATACAGTCTCGTCAAAAGTTTTAAATTCAAAAAATTTAGGAGAAATTAACATGCCACAATTCCATAATGAGTGATTAGATCCACTATCTTTTCCATAGGTAAGCTCCCTTAACAGGTTAACTGCCATGAGAGGCTAACACGGACTCACACATAAAAGTTATATACAGACCGTGTGATGCCGACGTGGACTCACGCACTAGGTCGTCAGAAAATGCTGTGCAGCTCAACCGGCTTCTCGAACTCTTTTAAAATACACGGGCACATTTCGAGCCCAACCAGATGGTCTAGAAAGCATACTTGGCCTATGCTTCTAAGATGTGAACGAGAACTTACAGGGTTCATAATATTTATAAGTAATTATTGCGTAATTATATATTTTTTTGTTATATATTCATAGTAAGAACACATTGTATGCAAAATAAGCTTTATTTTCATAAAACAAAACGTTATAACATTATTATCAAAATTATACCTAAAGTACTAATTTAATTTTTTGGCGCGGAATGTACGACAAAAAACAGCCAAAGCAATAGAATTTTTTACAGCCATCACATGTCAGTAAGCTGTTGGTTGCTTTTCTGTATGCTACTTGCCTTGCTTTCTCTTCTACCATTTTTGCGTAACACATTATGTATCGTCTTCTGCCTGCACGACCAACATCGCTGAGTATGTAACTATTTTCCATAATGACTCGTGTGACAATAAAATCTCCTAATAGGCCCCGAATTACCTCTTTCTTGAATTTGATAATCGTCATGCTTTTATTGGCAATGCTTTGATGTGCGACATAGGCATTTATAAGTGCTGTGCCAGTCAAGAGCTCAATCGGTAATTTTCTGTATCATTTTATTCCTTTACGTAATGGCGAATTATAGCTTTTTATTTGACCTGTTATCAATGAAGCTTTTATATTAATTAAATTCAATGACATTCTTTGATGAATTTGGTACTAATCATCAGCACATATTGCTTGTTTCTCCAGTTCTGAACAACGATGCCTAAATTACTTTGTTCAGCTACATGTTCGTCTACTGTTAATTTTTTGGAAATGACATTTTTGGGATTATATTTGAGTACCAATTATATAAGTTTTTAGGTGTAGGAGTTTATGTACAAGTATGAGAGAACTGTAGTAATGGGGTTTAGGGGGTAGTGATGCGTCTCAAACAGCCTCTACTACTCAAATGTCATCTTCACATTCACGTTGGTGACCCATGTTATCACAAACGAGGCTCTGACGACCGAGTATCAGCGGTATAACTGTAACACCCGGAATTAAGGAAATTTAATTCCATTAAGAATGAGTGGTGCCGAACCATCTTTTCTGAGGGTTGTTGGCTGAACTGAGTAGGCCGCTAACCTCGGTTACAATGGTGGACACGACACATTCTTCTACCCCACCAACCCGTCAATGGCAACAAGTTAAACCACCTCAGATTCACTGACGACATAGTGATTATAGCGAGCACATTTTTGAGGAACTGCAGATTATGATGGGGGAATTAGCAGCCAGCTCCCAATACGTCGGCCTAAAAATGAATATGAAAAAAACAAAAATAATGACAAATACAGATGACCCCAGACGTATAACTATAAATGGCAGTGATATTGAACAAATCCAGGAATATATCTACCTAGGCCAAATCCTGAAACTTGACAAAGAGAACCAAAGTGCGGAAATTACAAGAAGAGCAAGACTAGCATGGGCAGGATTTGGAAAACTTAGTTGGATACTTAAGAATCGCAAAATACCCCAATACTTAAGGAGCAAAGTGTTCAACCAATGTATCCTTCCTATCGTGACATATGGATGTCAAACCTGGACCCTAACCAAGGCAAACATGAATAAACTAGCCACAACAGAAAGAACAATGGAAAGAGCAATTTTAGGTATACTACTGTCAGATAAAAAGAGAAACGACTGGGTAAGATTTAAAACAAAAGTCAAGGACATAACAACAAAAATTGTTAAACTTAAATGGAGCTTCGTGTGCCACACTGCTAGACAAAAAGACCATCGTTGAAATACTACAATACAACATTGGAGACGTTACGAACGTAAATGACCAAGAGGAAGACCACAAATGAGATGGGTTGATGACATTAAAAGAATAGCCGGAACAAATTGGAAATATATTGCTCAGGATAGAGACCGATGGAAGGAGTTGGGAGAGGCCTATGTCCAAACATGGACGACAGAATACTAAAAAGAAGAAGAAGTAGTAATTATCCATCTCAAGTGTTTGTCCTTTGTCAAGCAGTCCATCCATCAGTTCCATCACTACATTTGTTGGTACGGTGTTACCTTCAGCATATTCTTTTTCACAACATGTTAAAATCGTAGGTATTATTCTTTCGGAGTTATAACGGCAGTTATTTATGTTGTCTTTAATTTTTTTATGGACAAGTATACCTACGCCTGCTCGTGCTCGTTTCTCTTTCTTCTTCTTCTTCTTTCTTCTTCAAAACCAATTGTTGAAATAATGGCTGGTCTTAAAAAGTGCTGTAAGAAAGTGGCTGTGATGTATATATATATAAAAAGAAGAAACAAAGTCCGTCACTGTTTACTGTAGAACTTGAGAAACTTTGTTAATTTTCCGTCGAGAATCTATATCGTGTATAAGAAGGTGTGAAAGTCTCAAACAAAATTTTCTCGAAGCGAATCGTAAAATACAGCTCCGGGGATAGAAAATAAAACAGAAACTTGATAGAAAGATAAAATGAGCTACTACTTAAATTAAAATTGGAATGTAACTAAAGAAGGATACGGTGAACGATCACTTCTTTTTACTTTTTTCATCAAAGAAAACAACGTTTTGTAATGCATAAGTTTCCCCACAAATTTAATTAAAATTGCTGGTTGCTGCGAGTGTCAGGAGTTTGAAATTATTCATATATTTAATGAGTTTTTAACTGAATGACTTTGCCCAGCGAAAATAAAAATAAAAACTGCTGCTTTTGAGTGCTACCTTAAACCGGATTTAGGTTGTAATATTTTTTAAATAATGGGCTATGAATAAACAACGTTTTCTTGGTAGAACACCTATTTTCACAGCTTTTCACCTAACAAGAAATAGTTTATTATTTATAGCAGTAATGCGGTCAATACAATTTTTATAAAATGTGGATGGTTTAACAGAATGGCCGCTATAATATTGACTTTTTTTAAGAAATAAGAATTGGAATAAAGTGCATTTGAAATATACTTAACAAATAATTCTGATTTTATCCAGTCATTTACTCTTGTTTCTATTCCCCACCCATCAGGAACACTTTTACCGACACACTTTTACAAACAGCAGCAGGAAGTCTCTTATAGGGGTATATGATTATCGGCGGAGTTATTGATCCGGCAGCTGGGAAGATAAGTAACACAGTAATATTAATCTTGGTTGTTTTTTGATTCACCTGGTAAATATTTTTAACACCGCGAGGAGCGACAACTTTATCCTCTTTAGATTTAAATAAGGAAACAAGTTTTGTCCCCTTTAAACACTCTTTTTAGATCTTGTAATATATTAAAAAGTTGTTCTCCTTTCAGTAATTTTGATAATTGGAAAAAGAGTTTTTTATGTCCTTCTCAGAAACGCAGTTGCTTGCTTTTGATACCGCTTCTGGAGTTCTCAGGGTCAAGTTTGGATGACGCTTAAAGAAGACTTTATACCAATGTCTTCTAGGTTGGTTGTCCTTGAATATAGTCATGAAATATTTCGTGGGTTGACGTCCAAAAGGGTTTTCACTAAGACTGAATATCGTCTCTCTATTTGGAAACACCTTTTCTGTGTGTCAGTAATCCACTTCTCCAATACATATTTTTTATGTTTTGTTACGTACATTGCAGTTCTGTATCCATTTTTTTTTAATTTGTCACACAGTATAGGTTAAAGGTTTTGTCTGGGAATTCCATATTTCCTTGCAGCCAGTTTCTTGAGCATTTCATTTTCAATGTCTGACAGAGTACTTTGGAGGGCTTCATCGATGTATCTTCCCTGATATTTAGTATCTCTTTTGACTTTTGGCATTGTAAATAATCTGAAAAAACAGTGGAATGGTCACACACAAAAACATTATTTTTCAATCGTTTGGCAACTTTGGAATTAGCGAGGAAACTCCGATTTACAATTCCGACTCAGAGATAGCCGTAAAACTCGTTTTTGTTATTTTATGGCCGGCCAAGTGCCGATCAAGAAATCAACAATCGTTCATTTACATTAGCGTTTCTGAGGGTAGTGCACGTGTTGCATTTTGTGAGTATATTTTATGTGATAAGTTTGTAAACTTATTGTTGTCAATACTGTTTTATCAATACTGTATTGTAGTATTGATAAAACGTGTTATTGATAATACGAGTGTTATAGTTTGTCGTTTAATAGTAAATTCTTAGTTATATTCTTTGATTCTTTGGTTTGGGTTTTATTGGAGTTTTGGTTTATAGTGAATTTTTAGTTATATTCTGTAATTGTTTGATTTGAGTTTTATTGGAGTTTTGGTTTATAGTGAATTTTTAGTTATATTCTGTGATTATTGAAACACAATGGACGAAAAACCGAGTAGTTCCAAAAGAAGAAACATTCATGAAGGAATTGTCGGCAGAAAAATGGCATTAAATGTTAGCCACGCAGTCGACATTTGTAGCAGTTTAACAAAAGTATCCGTTAGCTGTATTTATCGTGTTCTTAAAAATACATCGGAAAATAAAAAGCAAGAAAAAGGTCAAACTAGAGGTAGGAAAAGCATTTTTTTGGATGCCGATACAAGGATACGTAAAAAAATTCATTTATTTTATTTTCGGAGTGAAACTCCAACACTGAAAAAAATTTCTCAAGAGCTCGAAAACGATGACTCCTTACCCAAAATATCTCGTAGAGTCTTAATCAGGACCATGAAAAAAATATTTAGAAGAAATACGCAAAATTCGCTGCACTGGACGCAAAATATATTATTTGGATGAAACCTGGATTAACGAAGGTCATACAGTTGGAAAAGTTTGGCAAGATTTAAATGTCAATAGTAAACGTAAAGCATTTATAGAAGGCTGGTCTACAGTATTAAAAGCTCCATCATTAATGGTTTGCTTCAATTTGAGTCGAAAAAAACAGGTGATTATCATGAAGAAATGACTTCCGAAGTATTTGAGTGCTGGTTTAAGAGAATCCTACCAAAATTGAAATCTGGGTCTGTGGTTGTTATGGACAATGCGCCATATCATAGCCGCAGACTAGAACAATTACCGACGAAGGCATGGGGGAAAGGAAGAATTTAAAAATGGCTTACAGAAAAGGGGATTGCATACGAAGAATCAATGCTCGAAATTCAGCTACTTGACATTGCACGGTTAAGGAAAAGTGAATATCTTAAATATGCTATGGATGAAACTGCAAAAGATTATGGTGTCAAAGTTATGCGTCTACCACCTTATCATTGCGAACCTAATCCCATTAAACTTATCTGGGCGCAAGCGAAAGGATAAGTAGCATGCAATAACAAAACGTTCAAATTAAACGAAGTTAAGAGACTTTTGATTCAAGCAATCCTCCATGTAACTCCAGAGAAATGGGCTAAATGTATAGGCCACATAATGAAAGAAGAACATCGTATGTGGGAACTTAACACTCATGTCGAAGTTTTACTAGAGCCCATTATAACTACACCAGGTGAAGATGATGACAGCGATAGCAGCAGCACTGCATCTTCAGATTTAGACAGCGAATAATATTTTCTAATAGTTTAGTAAGAACATCAGCATAAAAAAACCAAAAACAAAAAAAAACGAGAAGAACATAGTAAGTGTGTATAATGTTTGTGTTTAAATAGAATAGTACAATGTTTTGTTACATCAAAAATTATTTTTATTTTGTTTTTATAGAATTTTATTTTGTTTTATATGATTCTATTTTGTTTTGTTTTATACTGTTTAAGTGTTTTGTTCATTTTATTTACAACATGGCTCTTGGCCATTTAAAAACAGTAACGCGCTACAAGACATACCTCTGGGGTGTTGTGGAAACTGTCTTAAAATTTGTTTTAAAAAAATTTCATTGTGTAACTCTTTAAGGACGGGTCAGGTCAAAAGACGTTTTAGCGTAACTTCCGCGATAGCCGGGTGGCATCAGTAAGCTTTCTCCAAAATTACTTGTTTTTTATAGCTTTTTGTTTGTAGCATTCTGTATTTTTAGGAGACTGAAGGAAATAAAATATTTATTCATAGGTTTAATTTACTGATGTTTTGATCTCTATAAAGAGATCGTTTTCAAATATACAAATGATAATAATATTTATTTTTCTATGGCTTTTTGCTTACCGTTCTGTATATTTAGAAATAATGTTGGGAATAAGTAACAATATATTTATTCAAATGTTTAATTTACTGACGTTTCGATCTCTATATAAAGAGATGGTTTTGAAATATACAAATGATGGATATATTCATTTTTCTATAGCTTTTTGCATGTGGCATTCCGTATTTTTAGAGAGAATGTTGAAAATAAGCCACAATACATCTATTTACATGTTTAATTTACTGACGTTTCGATCTCTATTCCTTTTTAAAGCTAAGAAAAAAAAAACAAAATAAATAATATAGGATTATATAAATATATAATAATAAACAAATAAAATAAATTTAACTATAATTTATATCTTTAAAAACGGTCTTTGGATATAGAGATGGAAACTTCAGTAAAAACCTGCCGATAAATATATTGTGGCCTATTTTGAACAATAATATTTAAACAATATAATATAATTTACTTTGAAATAAAAGTGAGTGTACGCCACTAGATTTTCATACGTCTTTCCCCACTTCTCCGCCTTCAAACGATGAATCACTCTTCCAAATAGTGGAATTATAGTATAGTTACTAGATAAAATGAATTATTATAGTTATTAACTCTTTTACAGAAATTTTTAACAGAACAATCGGAAGAATAATAAACAAGAAAGAATTTTTTTTTGAAAAATACTGGCAGAATCCAGTTTCTAAGTCTAGTCAAAAAGCTAGTGAGGAGATCAACTACCTATTTACTAGAATACCAAATAAAAGACATACGCAGAATAATCTACGATTTTTATAAAACTGACAAATGTCGGATTACAGTAAAAAAATAAGACAAAAAATTCAAAAACGATTTGTATATCATAATTTCACAGATATCTTTAAGGCGACTTCTACGCATCATGAACTTTCGTTGGAGGAGAACCGAAAAGTGCTCATAGAAAAAAGTAAAGAACGAGCTTTGAGAATAAAATATCTCAAACCAATCAAACATGTTCGGAGTCAAAATATGCAAATTGTGTATGTGGACGATACTTACACAGCGGGCATACTTTTTCGAAGAACTAGACTGACGATTCAACAAAGGGATTATTTTGTAATATTTCCAAAGATCAAGAACCAATAATAGTGCATGCCTTTGGGAACATGAGATTCATTAAAAATGGATTCTTAATCTACACTTCAGGTAAAAAAGTAGGAGATTATTACTCTGAAATAAAAGCAGATAATTATGGAAAGTGGTTGCAAGAATATTTAATACCTAATTTACCTACTTACTCGGTACTAGTTCTTAATAATGCATCTAATCATAATTTTCAGTTAGAACGAGCGGCAACATCAAACTAAAAAAAAAACAAAAAATTATAGAATGGGTAATAAAGATAAATGTTTCATTTATAGCTACAGCTTTAAAACCTAAATTGCATGAAATGAAATCAAATATCATAAACCTTATTATATAAAATATAAGTTCGACGAAATTTAACATAAGCATGGCGATGTTTCTTTGCGTTTACCTCCGTACCACCCTAACCTAAACTCGATTGAGCTTATATGGGCTACAGTCAAAAACAATGTAAGCCAAAAAAAAACGTTTCATTTAAATTATCTCTTCTGCTTCTTCTATTCATGTAGACATGACTCTGTCTGTTTTTTAATGTGCTTACATACTGTATAAGTGCCAATAAATTGTAATTTTATCATATTCGTCTTCCTACTGATCGTCTTTCTATTGGAACCGTCTCTTGTCGTCTTTACTACTCTATTTGTTGTCATTCGGCTTATATGATCGTTCCATTCTACTCCTTTATTTCTTACCCAGGCCTTGATGTTCTCCACCTTGCATCTACGTCGTATTATATCGGTACGTCTAGCTCTGTCTCATACTGTTTAACAACCATTTTTTAAGTGTTTTCATCTCTGCTGCTTCTAACATCTTTTTGTCCTCTCTGTGCCATGTTATATTTCTCCGCGTATGTCAATATTGGTCTGCTTACTGTTTTGTCAATTCTGACTTTTATTTCTTTCCTGATATTTTTATTTCTCCATATTGTTTCACTCAGGTAACCTGCGGCTCTGTTTGCTCTATTCACTTGATCTTTCACTTCTGTTTTGAGCTTTCTGTAGCTAGATAATGTGATGCCTAGATTTGCCTAGATATGCGCACTGTCACTTATGTATAAAGGTTGTAACGTGATATTTTGATATTGAGATAAAGTTTACAGATATTGTAAAATACTGTTACGAACATGCAATCAGCGTGACCATGTAACGGTTGCATGATTGCATGATTGTAAGATTCGACGAGACTTCTCAAATAATTAAAGAAGTTTGTATTGAGAACAATGAGAAATTTGAAGAAGTCTCTAAAACATTCGATAAAGTAGAAGAGAAGATCAAACAGTTAGAGAGCATGATACAAATACAAAAATGCTACCACTAATTAATACAGTAGTCTTACATCCAGTAGTGAAAGAAGAATTACCTAGAAACGAAACGACACATCATATGCGATTCAAATTGCCACCATTTGATGGAAAGTCTTCTTGGTCCATATACCTTAGATAATTTGAAACTATTGCGACAGCCAATCATTGGACAGAACAAGAAAAAGCTATTTCCTTAACTGCTGCTGTACGAGGTGATGCTGCGGATATCCTAAGATCGATTCCTAAGGGTCAAGAAAAATGTTACCAGACCTTGTTCACTCGACTAGACAAACGTTACGGAGATGCCCATCTACAACAAGTCTACAAGGCGCAACTAAGAAGTAACATTTAACGAGCAAGTGAAAATTTGCAAAAGTTTAAAGCAGATGTTGGTCGTATCGTACGGTTAGCTTATCCAGAGACACCAGACAACATGGAAAAAATTGCTGTAGATATCTTTGTCAATGGGTTAAAAAACAATGAATTACAGAAAGCTTTACGACTGTCAAGACCGAAACTCTAGATGAAGCGCTCGCTATTTCCTTGGAACATGAAACAGCTAGTCAAACTTCACGGAATCATCGAGTAAGAATCATTGAAGAAGGCGACGAACCAAACGATGAACGTCTGGAAGAAATGGTACGAAAAGTAGTTCGTAACACGATGCCGAAGAGACGCCAGCCCAGATGTTGGAATTGTGGTGACGTAGGTCACATTTATTAGGTCACGTAATTGCAAGAAGATGATACAACAGTCGGAAAACTAGAACGGACCGACACCAAGGGGCAACTGCCGACCTCGAGAAACACAGCCCCCATAGTAACTGTGAACATTACGTCCTCCGGTGGAATTCATACCTTGTACATCGAGGGTCGTATCAATAATAAATATAGATCGTTTTTGGTAGATACAGGTGCAACGAGGACTATTGCACGGCCAGAAGTAGTACGAGGCCATCTTAAATTATCGCCTGCAACAGTAAAGCTTTGAACAGCAACTGGTGAGATAATTAATACATATGGCGAGGCTAATATGTCAGTATCCATTGGCCAGACCACAGTGAAAAATAGAGTATTAATTGCAGATATCTCCGACGAGTTCATATTGGGGATGGATTTACTAAGGAAAGTTGGGGCTGTATTGAATGTCAAAGTAACGGTTGCATGTCGAAAGGGAATCGAGATCTTTCGACAAATGTCTCGAACGCATGGGAGGATCGACCGTCAAACAACGAATTAGAGGTGGGACTACTCAAGATGATTCTAGAATAATACTTTTGGTATATATATGTAACGATGTTATGGGTTAGTTTAGTTGATAAGACATAATCGTGCTGTAAACTTATAAATAAATATATTTATATAAATTCGAACCGATCGTTTTATTTAATCTCGCTACAGTACATACATTTTTCATGCGTAAAATATTAAAAGGGAATGTATATGAAAATACAAAAATAAATTAAAAAAATAAGGCTAATAGTAGAAACATTGTTATATCCATTTATGGTATATTATATTCCATCACAAGAAAAATATAAACAATAAAATTGAAAATGGATTATAATATTACAAAGTTCAGTTACTTTTACTTTATAACATGCTCACAAAGTCACAACTATTTCCCACCAGCGCAAACAAAAAACTGGTCAAATTAGTATGATTATTAATTACTATGTCATCTATAAGTGACACGTGTACTGCGCTAAGTATCGACATGGCACGCAAAGGTGACATGAGCGCTGAATGGTTTAAGGTAAACGAAACAGATATGCCGGTTTGTTGTATTCTAATGATTTTTCTTTAACTTGCCTCGTTATAAACATAGCGTCAGTGCGTCAGATTTTCCCGACCTAAAAACTTTTGTTCTTTTGCTAGTGTTAAAATTTCATTTAGGTAATTGTTATTACTTTGCTTGTTTTAGTGTTGTATTTAATAAATTAATTCCTTTGTAATTTTCATGGTCCAATTTGTCTCCGTTAGAGAGAGGTATTAGGATGCTTGATCTCCATTCTTGAGGAATTATGTTTTGTTCTATCATTTTTTGGATTAGTTTCAGTAGTTGTTTGATCAGATCTGGTCCTCTGTAGTTTAATAGTTTATTTGGCATTCTGTTTTAAGTTAGCTGGTGTAAATAAACTGGCTGAAGAAGAGTTCAAAAAGATTGATGAAAATGAGTGAAAAAAACGATGTAACCATATCGTTAAGAACAAAGATGAATACATGGACAGCGAGATAGTAGTTAATTATGCCATGGAAATAGCTCCAATTAATATAAAGATTATAAGAGCGACTCTTCCAGTACAGAGTTTTTTTTCCGATGATGAAGAAAGTTAACCATTAGAAAATTATTTTTAATTACCACTTTTCTACACTTGATACTGGTTTAAGTATTACATTAAAACGAAAATATTAAAATTAAAGAATTTAGTTATACAATATGCTTCGTTCAATTTGAAAGACAATATCAACTTAGTTTTAATTGTCAGTCATAATTATTATTGTGTTTGTATGCTAAACAGAATATTATAAACCAGTGGCTTTCTATTAAATTGATTAAAAAAAATTATGAATATTTCATATTTCTAAAAATATATTAAATATTGTGAAAAAATATTATTACGTTTTAACTGTGTAATAATTATTTGAACTATACTGTTACGCTACTGAAAATGCTTATTAGAAATAGTAAACCAATAGAAAAATTATAGGGCGTAAACATAATCTATTTCTCTGTGACGTTGTGCGCATTCCGTCGGCAACTTAACTGGCGTATAGTTCATCCCAAACCCTTCTTTCAGTGCGTCATAGTTGATCGAATTCTCTCTAACACATTAAGCTAGAAGTGACAGAAAAAAACGTGAGTCTGTGATTATTATACATAGAACTCAGAAAATTATTTATCGTAAAGCTAATTCTACTTACGGATGTATAATTGGTTGGAGTTTAGAATACGCTAAATAAATATCCAATCAATGATGCGCATAAATATAATTTGACGCAGATTGTCTCGATCGTGACAGTACTTTCACAATGTCAACTGATAAAATGATAACTGTCATTCCAGGTTAGTATTATCAGACATTTTACAGCGAAAATTTAATTTTGTATTTATTGTCATAAAAATATTTTAAATATGCCGAGATATATCGAGAAAAACAAAGACTAATATTAAAATTAATCAATTATTTTCAATTAGAAAAAGAGAGATTACGATCCTGCAACTGTCAAATTTAACTAAAAGTCATGCAATAATTCTCGACATTCTTAAAATCCTATATATCGTCAAAATTAGTGACGCACTGAAAGAAGGGTTTGGGACAGACTGTAACTGAAAACAATAATATACTAGTTCTTGCGTCACATGCCCCCGGAGATACGTTATGGTCTATTCTGTCTGTGCGTCACATGCCCTCTATGGCAGGTATGTACGTGTAAGTACTTCGTGCTTTCTAGTACACAGAAGTATAACTTTTGCATATATATTACACACAGAAAACTATTATAGAAGTATTAATCTACTTTCCTCTCAAACAGGACATGCCGCCAACATCCGGTGTAGCACAGACAGCTAAACAAATTTTCTCTTGAAGGTAATTGGATAATATTAAAGGTGTTTATAAAAACGAAATATTTTATATTAAAATAAACAAAACAAACCCATTTTAAAATTAATTGGTAATTTCTGCTTCTTCTTATTAATTATGTGCCTTACTAAAACACGGCAAACAGTATCCAGGTTGACTAGGGCAATCGGAACAAAAAGTTACAACTCTACGAACTTTTTTATCCAGGTCACAGTTCACGGTAGCTTAACCCTTTAATACTTGACGACAGCTTCTATATGGTTTTCGTCGTTGCCTTCTAGGTCCTTTAGGTTTGGTAAAAGTATACATTCTTTTTTTGGAAGTGGATTTTCTTCAAGTGATTGTATTAAATTATAAGCTAACTGACAGGTAAATTCTGTAATGGTCATTTTTGTTTCAGACCACATATTAATTATAATGAAACTATTAACAATAGCTGTTTCGAGTATCATCTCAAATACTACTTTCCTAAAAAAAATTAATAGGAAAGGGATATTAAAATTGTAACTTATTTTTTTTTTCTTAGCGGTACCATTTGAAGCTTCGACGTAGCACTGGATGGTAACATGACGTCTGGTCAAAATAGTCTATTCCTGTCTTTGCAGAGTTGTAATCAATTATATATTTCGGTCTCACTATATCCTCTTTTTGTCTATTCTGTTTTCCTGTTGGAATCAACTATTTAGTATGGGCTAGGACACTTGAAATCAATAACACAGGTGTCTTCTCCAATCACTTAATAATTCTTAGTCTATCTTTATTTTTTCCAATGACCTCTGTTGGTTTCATCTTCTTGGACTGGTTAAAAATATATCCTTTTTCTGTTTCCTCTTAGAGTCCCACAGTACATCATTTTTTCTGTTAACAATCTTTTAATGAGAGGTATTCCTAAAAATAATTAGCAACTAATATTTTCGCAGCTTTATCTGTGATACAATGTAATTTTAGAACAACTGCTTCAGAGTGTGCAACATTAACTGGTTGTTGTTCATTTTTTTCTTGTGTAAATACATTGAAAGTATAGCCTTCAGGAGAACAGAGTTTGTATAGTTTCACTCCATATTTATGAGTCTTGTTGGGGATGTACTGACGAAAACGGAGTTTTCCTCTGAAAGGTACGATAGATTCATCTATAACGAGAATGTTGCCAGGCACCATTATTCTTTGGAAATATTTGAATCAACTTCGTAACTACATTTTTTATTTTGTATAATCTATTGGTGGTATTAGATGTCTTATTATTTCCAAAATGAAGAAGTTTGAAAAAAAGCAAAAAAGTGGTCTGGAACTTTTGAGATAAATTTATTATAAAATATATCATCTTTAGATTAATATAAATTTAAATGTGGTACCTGAGTGGGACTCATATCGATTATTACCCCTAGGATGGCTCTTATTTTAGTTATGTTTGTGGCTGTCCATAAATTTAACCTGGATTTTCCTAAGTATCGCATACTTAATTAATGAACAGCATAAATGTTGGTTTCATGAACATTAATATCCAATATTTTATCAGTTACGAAATGACTAAAAACGTCTATTGGTTTCTGCATTTCATGTGGTTCAATACCAACTAATGTATTCTTTCTTACTACAAAATCGTCACCATCTACATTTTCTTCTAAATGACACCATCCATTACGGACGATGAAGAATAATTAGAAAAATAACTTTTATCTAGCAATGAATGGTCACTGTAGAAGGGATCTTCGATACTGTGGGCATCAGATGAAGATTGAATTGCTGTCTGCTCATTCTCCATATCGAGTTGATCAATCTGTTCGTTATCCATTTCGTGTTCCATTTCTGTTCGTATAAACTGTTGTTCGTTTTCATTATTAACATTTTAATGACTTTCAATCAACCCTGTATTGTCATGCTATTTGTATAAAATAGTATTTGTTTCAGAACTCTCTCCAAAGTTTTTATGATCACTGATTATTTGCTCATGTGAAACTTTCGTCACCTTTTGTTTCACTATATCAACCATATATCTTACCCTTTTCGACATTTTAACAAGTTGAAACGAATGGCAATGAGACATGTTTCCCGGAGTCTGTGACGCATAGTAACAATTAATTTTTGTTTTTGTGCGGAACGTATCTCCGGGGGCATGTCTCATGTTACCGACATCAGTAGCGAGAATTCAAAATTTGCTATCAATAGCTATTTGTTACACTTAAAACGACGTACAAATATTATTTTTATCGCTACCGCAACATGCGACGGTTTGACCAGTTTTACTACAGCACAGTTGAAAAACTACGTACATGTCCCTGGGGATACGTGACGTAGTCAAGATGCTAGGGCAGTCAAAATATCTGCTTTTTATTATTGAAAGCGATTTTGGAATCATTATTTTTATTTTATTTATTCATGCGGGAAAATAATTTTAAAAAAACATGAAACAACAAGTCCAAAACTTCTACAAAACTACAACCTAACCAAATTTTTGATACAGTCCTGATCGAAAATATAAAGCAAAACGTTAAAATTAGAAATTTTAGTATGTAGTTACCGGCATTTCCATTCGGGATTTCAGTTTCTTTTATCGTTCTCATGAATTCAAGAATTTTTAAGTGGCAACTAAGTTTGTAAATTTCAGCGATAAGCGAAGAAGCAATTAAACAGTGTTGAGGAACACAAAAAAACTACACGAAGTGTATTCTTTTGAAAACTGCAATTTTCTTGAGACGAATAAAATTCTAAATAAAAATACGAGATGATTAAAATTTGTTACTGACGACTGTAAAAACAAAGTAGTAAATTTTATGTAATCGACGGAAGAATTTTCTTCTTTGTTTCAGAATTTTTTAGTACTAAGGAATGAAAACAGACTTTTCTTTAACAGAAGCACTTCATTTTCGTATAAGTATTGTTTAAAAAATTTGAACGTTTTTTAAAATACTACTATAAAAATTTATAAACGACATTACTAGAGAGGACTGGAATCAAATTTATGGTATTTTGAATACAAATAATACTTTTTAAATTTTTTTTATGTATCGTTTTGACATTAATCTGGTTCCGAGGCTGTACATTGTTTCTTTGAGCAATATGTGTTTTTACGATTGGTAGTTTGCTAACCTTGCCAATTACCATTTACATTTTATCCGGGCTTGGAACCGGCTGTAGTAACCGCAAAACTACTCAATCCACCCCGCAATCACAAACAACTTTGTTTGTTTATGTTTGAATAATAATTTTTTCCAATTCACTTCCAATATATATTTTTTTGTTTTTCTAATTACAATAAAAAAATCTTGGAGTGTTATGAAGAAGTTGAAGACTTTTAGAGTTAATTTATCACATTGTAGAAGAAAATCGTTGGGAACGTATACGAAAGCGATATATTCTATTATTAAATTAGCACATTACTTTAGTAAGTCTTGATTTTAACAATAATTATTCTGCAAAACTAACCTGTTGCCTGTTTTATTTTTGCTACCATGGCTGTTATTTTTATTCCAGGATTATCAATTTTTATTTGTTTGTACATTTTTATAGTGCAATTGTTTTTCATTTGATGATAAATGATCCAAACACTAATACGTCGCTAAATAGTTCTGAAAAGATTTGTTTTTTATCTAAAAATTAAAGGAATAACGCAGAAAATACAAAAAATCGTCGATATAAATTTTGAATTTTAAAATTTCATAAATGTCATTAGTGTCAAAATGTCATAATTTAGTTGTGTAAACTTGCCTGCGGTTGGACCAATTACAAACAAGCATTACGGCGCGGTAAATTTGAATTATTCCTTTTGGTAAAAAAAATCGGTTGCCTGTAAAGTCGGTTTTACGGGCGAAGATTTTACGTGACAACGTCTTTTTCTCGGTAGAATATTTATTGATATGAATATTATTAAATTGCACAATAGTTGTTTGCAGTTGAAACGCGCTGTTTCTTCTCAATCGACTGAATTACGATTGATTGCAGAGTGATTTAAACTAATAATTTACTTAACACTATCAACATTTGTCAATAGTATGACATAACCTATAAACTCAGTTTCTCAACTTTTGTGTCAATCTAACAATTAATCAATCAATCATAGTTTACGATAATGAAATATTAGTGTACAATTATTTACCTTTATTGTTGTAGTTGTTGTAAATGACGAATCTAAGCACTCCACATTTTCACTACAGACACAGCTGACGATACTTTAACCACACGTGTGAACTTGTATTATGACGCTTTCTCGGTTTTCCAACGCCAAGAACGCTTGAGAAAGACAGAGACACAAGCACGCACCGATTCAACGCGCCTAATTATCTAGTGCTGCGCGCGCAGCGTACCGATCATGTTTGAGTGGGAGAGAGACGCAAGGCATTCGCCGGTCCGGCGGGCCTCTCTCTCGTTCGGTGACTCATCGTAACAGACGTGAGCGGGCGTTACACTTTTTCATGAGTGACTCTGAGCCACAACCTAATTTAAGACGTTGTCACGTCAAAAACAGATCATAGGACATTAAAAACGAAAAGGAAAATCAAATCCTAGAAATTAAAAGAAGGACAAAATTGTCATGGGCTGCTTTTGGTAAGTTGAGCTTCATTTTAAAAGACAGAAAAATCCCAATACACTTAAAACGAAAAACCTATGACACTTGTATACTACCAGTTGCAACTCATGGATTAAAAACTATGGCAATAACAAAAAAAATGGCAGATCAATTAAGAGTAACTCAACGGGCCATGGAGAGGGCCATGCTAAATATAAGCCTCAGAAACAGAATTCCTAAAACCGAAATACGTCGAAGAACTAAAGTAACCGACATCATGTAAAAAATAGCGACATTGAGATGGCAATGAGTAACATATGTAGCAAGACAAGACACCAAGAAGCGTGGGAAGACACAAAAAGAGATGGATATACGGTATAACAGCTGTAGCTGAAAAGCAGTGGATGAGAATTGCAAAAGATAAAAAAGCGTGGATGCAAATAAAGGAGCCCTATCTCCAACAATGGATAAATAAAGGCTGAAGAAGAAGAAGGTAGTCAAAATCTGGCCTTTAATGTCTATGCCTGTATTGCGTTGTTTTCTGGTATTTTGTACCTCGTTAATTTTTTTTGTGCATATGGAAATCGTAATGTTTGCGTTGTAGTGTTTCAGCTTCCGTACATTTCTCTAGCAGCCATGCATCTTTTGCTCCTCTGATCTCCTTTAGTATAATCTTATGCAACTTTTTGTATTCATTGTCATTAATACCTTTTAATTTTCTTCGCTCTTCCATCATCTGCAATATTTTATCTATCATACATTCTGGCTTCTTTTCTCTTTTTGATTTTAGACATTCATGCGCAATTGTGGTAATAGATGTCTTCATTTCATTTCACTGTTCTTCTATATCTCTAGTAGTGTATTCAACTATTTTCGCAAAATTCTTATTATCTGTTTTTACTTTTTTTTTGGATGTCATTTTCTTTTAGTAGTTTTATATCTATCTTGGGGCTCATTTTCTTATGAATTATTTGAGTCGTATGTTGATATTTGCAACCAATAGACTATGATCCGAGAAGACATGTATAATGAGATAAACTTGTATAAAATAATTATTATGAGCAAAAAAAGTAAAATATTCATTACCCTGAATTCAGTCATGTCATTATGTTCGTCATACTCTCTTATTAGTCTATTATTAGAACATTTTCCATATATTATTTTTCGCTAAAGTATAAAATATCCTCAAGAAAGTAAAGTTTTAAAGTAAATAAAATATTGCCAAGGGCTCCTCGTTCAGTTCTTCCCTACAGCAGCAGTTTGTTTGCTTTAAACTAGAGTATAATCTAGTTTTAAACGGCCCATATGCGAGGACATGGCCGTCTCAACTTCTGAATATTCCTAAATTAATGAAACTGTTTAACGTTTGCCTTGTTTCACTCTGTTCCTGAATTAAATATCACTTAGTAACTTTCCTCGGTACGCTAATTTGCATAATCAATGCGATTATGAATTTATGTTTTTGCTCGTGTTTTTCCACCACCTCCTAAGGGACAGTGCCGATTATCTGTCTTCTTCTGCTTTGAGTGTGATTCGTGGCATCGTGCTCTATCACGCGAAATCCATTCTTTTATTCGCCGGGTGTTACAAACCTTCCGGACTTCACGGGAATGACGTCATTACCAGATTCCTTGTTTTTATATGCGGTACCAAGCGACAATTTCATTAAATAATATACAATGTTTTCTACTGAGTGATTCAAGTTAAAACTAACTTCAGTTCTACTATGAATTTATGAAGGAGTTAGTCCATTGAAATGTTAAATTTTTTATGCCTTAGCGTGCATTTCTTAAAAGACGTAAATTTATTTCTTTAATGTGTTGGGAGAATAAGTATAAGCTTAAGTTTCAGTTTGTGACATCACAACCATTTTCCTCCGGCCGCCATCTTGGAAAAAAAAATCGGTTGCCTGTAAAGTCGGTTTTACGGGCGAAGATTTTACGTGACAACGTCTTTTTCTCGGTAGAATATTTATTGATATGAATATTATTAAATTGCACAATAGGAACAAGGAATTGAATGAAAATAAGAATTGCATTACCGATTTATTAGGTATTTTATATATTATTTATATTTTATATATTATATTTTTATATATTATTTTATATATTATTTATTTTATATTATATTATTGATCTTATTATTTTCTACAAAATTTATTTGAAATTTTTTTCGATATATCAATTAGTTGCGGAGATATCGATCATTGAAGTTATTGTTTGCTACCAGTATTTTATATATTTATTTTTTTCAGTTATAAAAAATTACTATTTCCAATTGTGTCTACCAAGTATGGTCACATGTATTTGCCTACATATTAAATAATAATAAGTACAGATAATGTTATGTGACGTTCACTTCTGATTATATATATTTTAATATTTTTAATTTTAAAGAATCAATTTAAAATCAAAACACTTATTCAGATCGAAGGTTCAAATTTTTGCTAAATAAATTTGAAATTAATTAAAATTTGTAAATGTAAATGGTAAAGTTGAAAATTAAAACATTTACTAAAATTGGAATTTGAAATTCTTGCTAAACACAGTTAAATTCTAACTCCGCGCGTGGTGATTGGTCGGTTTAGTTCGTTTGTTTGGTCGCCCTGTTTTGACAGGTTAGAAGTTATAATTTGTTATTTTAAATGTTTGACTAGCAATACGCGCTGTTTCTTCTCAATCGACTGAATTACGATTGATTGCAGAGTGATTTAAACTAATAATTTACTTAACACTATCAACATTTGTCAATAGTATGACATAACCTATAAACTCAGTTTCTCAACTTTCGTGTCAATCTAACAATTAATCAATCAATTATAGTTTACGATAATGAAATATTAGTGTACAATTATTTACCTTTATTGTTGTAGTTGTTGTAAATGACGAATCTAAGCACTCCACATTTTCACTACAGACACAGCTGACGATACTTTCAACGATTTTCAACTTTAGCGATTCAACGCGCCTAATTCTCTAGTGCTGCGCGCGCCGCGGACCGATCATGTTTGAGTGGGAGAGAGACGCAAGGCATTCGCCGGTCCGGCGGGCCTCTCTCTCGTTCGGTGACTCACTGTAACAGACGTGAGCGGGCGTTACACTTTTTCTTAAATGACTCCGAGCCACAACCTAATTTAAGACGTTGTCACGTCAAAAGTCGGAAAGAGTTTTCGCGCTGTATCTCGTAAACTAACAACCCTACAAAAAAATTTTATCTTATCCGATATTATTTATAGTAAATTAAATTATCTACAACTTTAATTTTATTACATTTAATCGCAAAATGAAAAATAAAAAGTAATAAACAAAAATAACTAAAAATTGTTGAACATGTTTTCTTTTCTTTCTTTCGTCATTTTACATTAAAATTATGTCAAGGCAATATTACAGAGGGTTTTGCACCGAATAATATTCACTAAAAATTTGTACCTATAATTTCAATAATTTTTTTGAAATTAATTACTTAATTACTTATAAGAATACGATAAAAACGAACCATTATGCTTAGCTTTCTATTATATATTCCTTTTTATCCATATAATTTTAAATTCATTCATTATTTTCTTATTATTCCTGTGTTATTATTAATTTATTATCAACCTATTACGCCACCACAAAGCTTACCCCATCTCATGCACTTGCTTCGCAATAGACAGATGTAAAGTTTAATAGCAATAAGGTGTAAAGCACCGTACAAATATATTTTTAAGATAAATTTCTTGGTAATGAAAACAACAAAACAAACTTAGAGACCTTCTTAAAACTACCCTATCAGAAATAAGTTTTAGTGTCGACCAGGCTGAATCTAATCCAGATGCAGTTCTGTGCTTGCTGCATTACAAGCCTATAATTCTGTGACTGTCACAGCAAAAACATTGACATCCTTGTCTTGCTTAAGGCGTTAGTAACGGAGCAGTTCAATGTTGTGTGTCCAAAGTGTCCAGTTTTTTTAAACCGTCAGAAAGGTGTAAGTCGCATTAATTATTTAGTACTTCAAGTTTTATATATGGCGACGTCATTGCATAAAATTTACTTATTCTCCATGCTTTTTGAGGATGCGACACAACATAAGTACCACATTAGTAGCTTACGAGTTAGAATAAATGGGGAACTAACCGATAGTTTCAGGGTCACAAAGGGCGTGAGACAAGGCTGCACAGGGCTAAGCCCAATTCTATTTAACATCTATGGTGAATGGATAATGCAGAAAGCTACTGAGGACTGGAACGGTGGCATCACCATTGGCGGGAAGAAGATTTGCAACTTGAGATATGCAGATGATACTACTATCCTCGCCAGTTCTGAAGCTGAATTGATTTACCTGCTACAACGGATAGAAGACGTAAGCTTAACGATGGGCCTTAAAATAAACAGAGATAAAACGAGAATCATGATAATTGACAGAGCTAACAACAATCAAAATCATCTGGTCATGATAAACAATATCTCTGTTGTAGATAAATTTGTGTACCTGGGCTCATTAATAACCAACAAAGGAGGCTGTACTGAAGAAATAAAGCGGCGGTCAGCAATCGCAAAAAGCGCTATGGCAAAATTAATAAAAATTTGGAAAAGCCATGAAATAACTACCGATACAAAAATGAGACTAGTGAGAAGTCTAGTTTTTCCAGTTTTTACTTATGCATCGGAATGCTGGACCCTTACTGAGAAAGACAAAAAGAACATAGATGTATTTGAGATGTACTGCTGGAGACGAATGCTGAGAATACCATGGGTGGCCCGAAGAACTAATGAATCCATACTGGACCAGCTAAACATAAAGAAAAGACTAAGAACACAAATATCAGAACAAATAATAAGCTATTTTGGACATGTCCTTCGAAGAAATGGTCTTGAAAAACTTACCATCCAGGGAAAAGTAGAAGGCAAAAGAAGTAGAGGTAGATCTCCCACACGATACACGGACCATATTGTTGCTACCATTGGCGCTCCATTGTCAGAATGTGCTAGAATGACAGAAGATAGAACAACTTGGAGGAACATTGGGAAATTTAGCTAATAGCTTCATGATATTACGATACCTGCATCAGGTTAACGACTAAGAAGAAGAAGAAGTAGCTTACAAGATCTACGAACTTAAATTCATCAAATTTTACAGAAACATCCTAAGTTAGCTATCGCAAAAGCATTGTTTTTCAGTGAGAAAGCCAAGCCATCGTTGTCCACTGTCTTTGACACACGTTTTTTTACCTCTTTATATAGTGGAGATGCAGATTATTTTTCAACAGCATGAGATACAAACGATTCGCCAAAATGATGTACCAAAATAACGTTTAACTTATCATCGCTTTGGCTAACTGAAATGCAGCTCGTTCATACAGTGTTAGAGTTTACCACCAAAATACACAATGATTCTGAAGACTGAGGCTGAAAAAAGCATAGAAAAATGTTTATGGTCGCCGACAACTAGATCTTAAATGCTTTGCAGTGTATCTTATTGTTCTGGTAACACCTAAAGTGTCATTACGAAAATATTAAAATTAATTAAAAAATTCGAAAATGTATTACCCACAATGACGTCAATTTCGCAAATATTCACCTTCGATACTGAATTAGATCCTAAACCGCAGCTTAGATCATAAAACAAAATGAAAAAAAACAATAGCTGGAACCTTTTTAATATATAATTATGCTCAATATTATCTCGCCTGAAAATGTCAGAGAACTAGGTCTAATGGAGATACCACTTAAAAAAATGGGTCTCCAGACTTTAGCTCATAAGTGGTCGGGAGAGAGGTCGATAATAAACTAGAACACCATACTAATGATAAAAAAATTATAAATATATGAATACAGAAATATATGACTAAAGAAACCGACCATCTTTATTACTATCAATATGTCCCTGACAGAACACTTGAAAATGACAACTACAAGCTATACTGGGATCGCACTATGCTCACAGATCAACCAGTGACACATAATAGACCGGATCTCATACTAATTAATAAAATTACTGGGCAAACCACACTTATTGATGTGGCTATACCTAACACCAATAATTTTCGTGTCAAATACAACGAAAAGATCGCCAAGTACAGAGATCTAAAAATACAAATAAGGAGACAATGTAGAATGAAAAGCACCCAGACAGTTCCTATTATTCTATCTACTACTGGTGTTATTTTCCAAAACCTCCTGAGGCTATGCAGAAAGCTGTATTACTCGCGACGTTCTGATGTGTACGAAAATTTTTGGGAGATACTCCAGCATATCTAGTCACCTAGGGCTCAATAACATGGAAACAGTCCCGCCAGAGCACAATCCTTTTGATACCTTAGGTATCTGTTATAACTGAATTTTCCCCTTTAGAGCGGGTGTAACCCGTATGGCTAAATCAAGAAATACGTAATAATAAACCAAGCCTAATGGTTGGTTTTTATTTTATTTTTTTTAAGTCTTCAAAAACCCGGTCAATTTCGGAGTGCTGTAAAACTCAGAGAACCTAATAAAATTAAATACATTGTAGTGAAAATTATTCGCTGAAAACCTTTTATAGTCTATTATATTGTCCTGATGTATTTTTATTGTAAAATCACCAAAAAAAATTTATCATTTTTGTTAATACCTTTTTTATTTTCCATTTTCCATTTTCCAAAAACGCCTAGATTTGATCTGGTAACAGGAGAAATATTAAAACCGCTTTCAAAATAAGCTCTATTAAAAATTACTTACTTAATAAATGCATCAAGCATGTGCTTGATTTATTGGAATGTTGCGGAGGTCATAAAGTCATAATGACAGCAAAGCCAGGTAAACCGCAAAATGAAGTTTTTTCATACAGATTTATAACTCTGTTACCTATATTTCGATAATATTTGAAAAAAATTTTCTAGAACGATTAAAACCAATAACAAATAAAAGGAAACCCACACCACCTCATTATTTTGGTTTCAGGGAAAGTCATTCGAGGTTCAAATACCTAGAATAACTAATTTAATAGAAAAAACACTGGAAGGAAAAAAATTTTGTTAGGTCTTCTATCTAGATGCTGCTTAAACTTTTGATAGAGTATGATATAAGCATCATTTTTAAACTAAAAAGAGTACAACCAAATCTCGTTTATTGGATGCTTAGATTTTAAACAGACTCTTCAGAGACAAGCAAAGGCAGGTCTATTCTGGAATGTCGACGTTGACGCAACATTTTCCGGATCAACAATTTAAAAATCCTCACTTTGAAATAAGGCATCAATATCGTCGACGGTAAGAAGTTTGTTTCAAGCCATTTTAAACTGAAAAGAAGAAAATACATATTATACTACTTAAAGACAACGACAAAAAACAATATCAAATAAAATAAATTAGGATAGACTAAATTAACCTGGTATAAAATAATATTTACCTTATACACAATAATTATGTAAATATAACGTAATTGATATAAGTGGGTCTAATACACCCAGCTACGTATATAAAAGTCGCTAGTTCGAAACAAACGGTATGCACTTTTCACTATCGTATTTCAGACTAAATAAGCGGGGAATAGACGGAGACGCAGCCAAAAATTACTTAAGGTGGGGAGAGTGCGTGGTTACCGGGAGCTCTCTGGATCCGACGGACCCAGATTATAGTAGCTAAGGGTTAAATTAAAAACTACATGAAAAATAAATAACAAAATAGGTATAGACATTAAATGAAAACTAAAAAATTAAAAGTATATTTGTCAATAAAAGCTGGTAAAAAAACAGAAAAATAAAAGATCGATACTAAAATTCGATTCTTAACGATTCTCGAATGTAAAAATTTATCATAAATGTCAAAAGTCATAAATACAATCCTATCCAATTAATATTCATATAAAATCGTCTGTTTAGTAATATCCGATATCATAATTAATTTAAAGTTAACAATAACATTTGTCATTTTATTAACATTGGTGGATAAAAAGTCAATTTAAGGTTAAAGTACGTTTATTGACATTTCCCACTTCGGAAATTGTTCTTCGGAGAACGATTTCTGAAGTCGAAATTGAAACGTCAATAAACGTACTTTAACCTTTAATTGCGGCATATTCTCATTTAAATGGTAATTATTGTTTATAAAGAAATAAAAGCTTTAGAAAACGACATTGCTTCGTTGTGCCTTTTTGTACAGGTATCAAATTGATTTGAAAATTTAGTACATCTTTATTTCTTTTTTTCGTATTTCTTTTTTTTTTCAATAACTAGACTTTCATTGGTATTTTTTATCCTAATTATGTGTTCACATTAGTCATTGTATTATTATTTACATTACTAATCTAACCTAACATATTTGTTTTGAAAAAAAAAACTGTACGAAAAGTATGGCTGACACTATTTTGTAATAAAAAGTATTGATGATCCTAATATTTTTTGTGTTTTGTCGTGGGTGTGGAATAGTTCGTCGGATCGTAACATATCATACATTATTGGAAAGAAGAGCAGGTAGCAAATATGTTGAGACAACGAAACACACCTGACGGAATTGTCAAAAGGGCTTTATATCATATCTCCGTTGTTATTTGTCCGATTGAAGAGTGTGATGTATTTAATAAAAGGAAAGGAAGTAAAAAATATATTAAGATAGAAAAAGCAAACAATGCGACTACGAAAAGGTCACTATGTAGTATCTTTATTAGTAATGAACGTGTAGCGACATACTGGATATCATAGGACACTATGTATGAAAATAGATTTACTCTAAGACAAATTTTGATAAATTGACTTAAAGAAAGCCTGTGGCTAAGTTAAAAATAAACAACTGACCTAATCCTAACATGAGACATAGCAAATAAATGGGAAGAAGATAACGAAGATATTAAGATAAAAAAACAAACAAGGCAACTACCAAAAGAGCATTAAACAGCATCTTCATTATTAATAAACGCATAACGATATACATATATATACGATAACATGATACTATGGATGAAGGTCATAAGATGTATAGAAGATATAATATATATGGCGTGCCATTTAAAAATATATGGATATAGCAAAAGAATAATCAGAAGAGTCAGAAGAGTACCAGATCATACTTTATAATTACTTGGTTTACATGCAGGAAGTTTATTATTTAAAAAATTTAACAAGAGGCTGTAGATGGCAATTGATTGGGCCCCTAGTCGCATGCGACGGGCAAAATTACTAGTATGGGTAATCATAGCTTCAAGAATTAAAAATATATCAAACAAATGATTAAATGGTCAAAGTTGAAGAAGATTTTTATGATATTCTATCATTTGCAAGATGCATAGCTGCAATTATTTATGAATTTTTTCTATTGACATGCAAATGCATAAATATATCGTTCAGAAAAAGAATTTTTGTCGTTTTGAAAAAGAAAATTGGAAATATTGTCGCAAAATGGTTGTGTTTTGTACACGATCAAATAACTATTAATAATAATGACATAATAATGACATATTTGAAGCTGGAAACTTTGTTGGTTTGTTCTATTTTTTATAGTTGGTCAGTGTGGTTACAGTTTAAAATCATATCTAATGATATGGCTAGATTACCTGCTAGAACAGAAGCAGATATGAATTCTTTATAATACACTACCGAGCATAAAATTAGGGTCACCCCCAGAGATGGGCATCGACACGTCGACTTTAATTGTCGACACAGACGTGTCGACAATGTCGAGAACGTGTCAACAATGTCGACAATGTCGACAATGTCAGCAACGTGTCCATAATGGAAAAAAGTGAGGTTATGTTATGAAATTATTCAGTTGTAAACTTTGAATGTGATCTGATCTGATCAGAATCAAAATGAGTGGCAGAAAACTGAATAAAAACTATGATATATTATCATTCAAGGTATTAAAGATAGAAGGAAAGCACGCGGCTAAATGTTGTGTATGTGGAAATGTGATAAAAAATACAGCTGCAGCAAGATTGCAAAGTCACAGGTAAGAAGAAATATTTTAATTAATTTTAGCTGGATAGCTATAGAGATTTATTCTCTGAAATTGATATTTGTATCGGCTGATAACTAACCCCGTCCCGTACTTTCATTTTAAGAAACGTCTGCAAGTTAGATCGTGGCAATGGTAATCAATCCAATAATGAAATGTCGCATGTTTCGATATACGAAAATACTGGCTCAGACACAGGTTTTACACCTACAGTTAATCCACAAGTGAGTATATAGGACGTATGTTCTACTACATATTTAGCAGGGGCGGATCTAGAAAAAATTTTGGGGGGAACTTTTTGAAATTACATTTATCTATAATATAAAAATGAATCGTAAAATGTGTTCGGAGCCGCATAACTCAACAACGCATGGATCACAATTTCGGTAGTAGTATATTGGAGAAAACATGGCGTCAAAAACCGTATAGCCATCTAACGGCAAGAAGTGAAAATAACGCACTATATATTATTGTAGATTTCTTGATTACTATTTAATTCGAATTCGGAAGGGGACATAAATTGCATCAGTTTTCACCCCAGAATTTGTATTCTGAGGTTTTCACGTTGTTGCATCTGTATATACAGGATGTCCCATTTAAAAAACACCAAGTTTAGTATTTTACGACAAAAAACGGATTGGCCTATTGAATTAAGTACAAAACGCTGTATCTATGCCAACTTCTGTATACAGGGTGTCCGTAGATCCGCCCTTCATATTTAGTCACCTTAGAGTTTCTTTTTATTTTGAATTTTAGAATACAACGAACGGTAGTTACGAAGTTATGGAAGATGGTTCGCTAGCTATTGTGACTGGAACTTCACCTGAAAACATGCTAAATGGAATTATAGAAAATTCATTAGATACCGATGCCGCCTTATTGGAATTGGAAGAAAACAATGGTGTAGCAATTCAAGGCACTCAAAGTATTGTTGAAAATATGATGTTATCAACTACTGATACTGAGAGTAGTAATTTGACTAACTTAAGTACTCCAACTTCCTCCAGCACAAGCTACACAAGCACGAATAAAAGAAATTTATTCGCTACATCTCAAGCTAGACCAGCCAAAAAATCAAAGAAAATCACCGACTATATGGACATATTACAAGAGTATGGAGAGGAGAAGATAAGCACTGCACTAGCCAAATTTATATTTGGCTGTAACTTACCATTTACTGTGGTAGAATCACCTCTCTTTAAAAATTTTATAAAAACGATCCGTCCTGCTTATTTAGACAAAATTCCTGGCCGGAAAAAACTTTGTACATCGCTTTTAAATAAGTGCTATGAAGACTGTATTGAGATTTCACGTAAAAAAGTGGAAACCGAGTCAGTCATTTTGTGTGACGGTTGGAAAAACTCATCTACTAATTCTAAAACGGTTGTGACAATGTTGCATAGTGCAGACGGAAAAAATGCCTTTCTTGATGCTTGGGATTTAACCACGGAGTCTGAGACTGGAGAAAAACTTGCCGAAATAATAACAGAATCTAAAAAAATTGCAAAAGAAAAATACGATGTAGATGCGTACGGTATAGTTTCGGATAATGCTAGTGCAATGATTAAAAGGGGATCCCTCCTCAAGCACAACATGTGGCACTCTACGTGCAGTAGCCATACCGGCAACCTTTTAGCCAAAGACGTTCTGGATAAAAAGTTAGTCGACAATGTGGTCATTGTCCTCAAAGAATTTAAGCAACCAGATTTAGAAAAAATGATAGTTGATAAGGGAGGGCGCAGAATCAAATTGCCGGCCGAAACAAGATGGTGCTGTTACCGATATTCTTTCAAAAGTCTCCTAGAAAATCTGGTATATATGAAACAAGTAGCCGCTGTAACGAAAAAAAAGATTAAGCCGAAAGTCAAGGAATTAATCTTCAACGATGAATTTGTGGATGAGATTCAACAGAACATAGAAATTTATGAACCCATTTGTAATCTGATCAATGTTTGTCAGAAATCTGACACATCTGTAGCAGATGCCGTTCATCTGTGGCTCAATTTGAATCTGCCAGATAACCTTAAAGAAAAATTGAAACACAGACAACAAATGGCGTTAAACGTGTACGCATTAACTGCGTACTATCTGCATCCGAAATATGAAAATTCCAAGCTTACGTCAGAGCACACTGGTATAATAACTCAGTTCTTACTCAGAAAGTTGTGCAATCAGGGCATAGAAGAATGGGACAAATTTAACACTAAATCGGGTAAGTCTTTCAGACAAAATTATCGCTCTTTTGATTTTTAATATATTAGGTTTACAATTTCAGGAATATTCTCAACACTTTGGAAAAAGGAGTTGAAAAGCCTCTAGTATTTTGGCGAGTGGTCAAACTGGAATGCCCAATTCTTGCTAAAATGGCTCTCAGACTTCTAAAAATGCCAGCCTCCTCAGCTCAAATCGAGAGGCTGTTTTCAAATTGGGGACACATTCACAGTCTGATAAGAAATAGATTAACGTTCACTAATTCCAAGAAATTGGTACATATTTATGTTTCATTAAAGGGAGAGTATCCTGATAAAAATAGTTATAACCTGGACGAGGAAGAAATTGTAGATATGGACGGGGAAAGTACAACTATTTGATGTATTATTGGTTAAATGTTTTCTTTGGTTAAAAATTAGCAAAACCGCAAAATGTTGTAATGTTTTTATTATGCAGTCTCTGCCAAAGCACGAAGAGATTCAACACTGTTTCAGTAATTATTATACTATAATTATTATAATAAAGAGTTAGTAAAATTTAAAAAAAAGTAAACGAAATGTTAGGAAACAAGGTAAGGTTTCAATGTACTGAGATATGTTTGATTGTGGTTTTGAATCTTACCTCGTTTACTGACGTTTAGGTTTACGTTTCTTTTTAATTTTTTTAAACCTTTCTGTAAATGTTACGAGTTTACGAGTAATGATAGAAAATTAAAAATCTATGAAAATTTGTTTTGCTGGTTTTTTCTGGTTTTGCATCTATATGGTAATATTTTAGATTCATTACATTGCATTACTCTATCATAAGGTTTGCACATAATAAATTGTCTTTATATGATTCTATTTAAAATTCATTTACACTTGAAAAACCTGCAATCAAACAATTATGGAATATCCTATGAATTTGACAATCGCAAGTTAATAGTGAGGTTAAAAGTTTCAAAAGTTTGAGATTATTTGGTCTCTTTGCAACTTGTTGAAACATTAATGCATACTTTTTCAATAAGTCAGCGCAGCCAGATTAACCTAAAATTTCAAATTAGTGCGCACGGAACGTCATTCTGATCGTTTGCTAATTGTCGACATACTCGACATTGTCGACATTGGCAACAACTTTAAATCACTCGACATCGACATGATTGTCGACATGTCGACAATCGAATTGTCGACATGACATTATCGACACCGCCCATCCCTGGTCACCCCGTAATTTGAATTTATTTTAGAAATTAATATTCTGTTTTACCTATTTTCGGTTGTAACATAGTTTACTAATGAATTTCTTAAAAAAAAATTGTTGACGTTGTTTTTGTTTCTATGGTTTTAACGTCAATTGTTAATTGTTTTTGTATTGTTATCACTGTCAGTGTATTGCAATGAGCATAAATTGTGTTGTGGCGGCGTTAGAAGATGGCCACGGTCAGCGCGAAACTGCGAGAAACGTTTGTGTAAGTCTCTCGAGTGTGCAACAAGTATGGCAACGGTACGAAGAAACCGGTCTGCTTACTCGAAGACCTGGTTCAGGTCGAGGCAGGATTACAACAGCTAGAGATGACCGCTTTGTCATTTCTAGTGCTTTGAAAAACCGAACGGTCACGGCAGTTTCTCTTCGAAATCATCTGCAAGAAGTGAGAAATGTAAACATAAGTGAATGGACAGTTATGAGACAACTTCATGCTGCTGGTTTATCTTTTTGAACTAGAGTAACTGGACCGCCGCTTTCCCGTGAACACCGAATTGCCAGATTGAATTTTGCACGAGAACACTTGGCTTGGACAATGCAGGATTGGAGTCGTGTATTGTTTTCCGATAAATCGAGATTCTGTCTTACGGGCTCAGACAAACGTGTAAGAGTGTGGCGACGTCCAGGCGAGAGATATGCTCAAGCATGTGTTGCCAAGCGTCTTCCATTTGGTGAAGGGTCAGTTATGGCATGGGGAGGCATATCGTTTGATGCTTGCACGAAGTTAGTCTTTATCGAGAATGGGACATTGACAGCGCATAGGTACCTGACACAGATTCTGGAAGACCATGTTTTACCGTTTATGGTTATTCTTGGAGACGACGCAACATTTATGCATGATAATGCACGGCCCGACAGTGCTAGGATAGTTACTGAGTATCGTGACGATATTCAAATCACACGATTTGTTTGGCCTGCTCGCAGTGCAGATATCAATCCCATAGAACATGTTTGGGATGACATGAAGAGACGTTTACGGAGTCATGTGCCGGCCCCCAGAAATTCGAGAGAGCTTTGCGACATATTGGTGCAAGAATGGAATAATCTTCTGCAGAATGTGATCCAAAATCTGATCCAAAGCATGCCTCGTCGTTTGCAAGCTATTATCACTGCCAGAGGAGGGAATACTCGCTACTGAAGTTCTTAAAATTTCTTATTTTCAACAAAAAGCAGATCAAATTAAAATTTCCCTTTTCAATATTTAGTATATCAAAGAAAAATTCTTCATTTCCATTATTTTTAATAAACTTTAAACGACAAAAACATTGTTTTCTTTAAGCAATCTGTTAGTAAACTATGTTACAACTGAAAATAGTTAAAACAGAATAATAATTTTTAAAATTAATTTAAATTACGGGGTGACCGTAATGTAAATCTCCCATGCAAACTAGGAATGTTGTGGAAAGGCAATACAGGTTATGGAAATGATGATTCTAAATTTTTAAAAATCGAATGACATAAAATTTGAATGTGATATATAGAAAGTGAACATATAAAATTAAGTAGTGTTTCGTGTTGATCATAATCTAAATCAACAATAAAACCATTTAATTAAAGCCATAAAAAGAAAAAGAAGACAATTTTCCTTAATCTTAAGGTGAACTAGATTTTGTTGAACTAGATTCACATTTTAATATCGTAATACAACTTTTTTAATTCTATTAAAATCTATAAAAATAATAAATAAATAATAAAAGTACTTTATTTAATTTTAAAAAGATATTTTTATATATTTTAGATTTTTTACAAAATGTTACGTATACAGTGTACTATACTATGGAGTGAAATTATGGACGTTAAATCTAGACACAATGAGACGACTAAACGCCTTTGAAATGTGGACCTATAGAAGAATTATGAGAGTTTCCTGGGTAGACAGAGTTACGAACAATGAAGTACTGAGAAGAATAGGTAAAGAGAAGGAAGTTGAACTTACAATTAAAGAAAGACAGCTACAGTATCTCGGACATGTGATGCGGGGCGGGAAGTATGGCATCCTGCGACTCATTATGCAAGGAAAGATAGATGGCAAAAGAAGCATCGGAAGAAGACGAATTTCATGGCTCAAGAAACTGAGAGAATGGTTCAGATGCAGCTCAAAACAACTATTTAGAGCTACTGCCTCAAAAATTAAAATAGCTATGATGATTGCCAACCTCCCTAGCGGAGATGGTACCTGAAGAAGAAATACAGAAAACATAGTATGAAGCTTGTACTGTATTTGTTTTTTTTTAATTTTCTTTATGGTACACCTATTTTCTCCTTTTTTTTTTTAATCTGAAGCAATCATATGCACAGATCATGAACTTAGGTTCTAAGTATCTATTGATCGATCTTAATTCTTAGAACAAGCTTATCTTAGATACGTCCTTAGACAATAGAGATAATAGAAGTAAATCATTGCTAAAAATAATTAAAGTCATCGCCAACTTTATAAGCAAATATAGATGAAGAAGATGCAGAGATTACCTTTAATTCCTTAGTAGAGTTATTTAACAAAAAAATCCAATTGTCAATTTTATGTTAACGAAAAAGCCGTAACACGCCTACCTCTTGATTGTCCTCTCGCGGGACACACTTCGTTAGTTTATGTACATTTTTAAATATTCGCGAATTCCTCCATTGTCTTTACACCTTTTCTCCCCTCTGGCAAATCAGCGTGTACTGCTGCTTGCAGGAATAACAGTCGAATCACGTATCTAATGAATGAATATGCTGAATAAATACGAGAAACAAACGACAACGACTCGAAGCGTCAAAACCAATATTAACTGCCAACTCTGATTTTTGTTTGTTCTCGGCTTCTCTCAGACGAATTAATCTAATCGGATTGAAGAGAGTGAGAACGATATCCAGGGCTGGTCTTAACAGTTTTTTTCTTTACATCTCTTTAAAACGCCTCCGGCAAAATTGTTGGTTAACTAGTATGGCGCATCCACCGAATTATTCTCATTATCGTATATCGTCGGCTTACTGTCAGAACCAGCCAACTCTACTGTTTGTTAATTTTGAGTTAAGTCTTACGAGTTTGAACTTAGTTTTTTTTAAATAAACTGACAAAACGAGACAAATCCAAACAGATTGTAAATGTGGGAAACAGAAGGGGTTAAAAAATCACTCCAATAATAACACTTTTATTCAGACAAAAACAGATATCGTCCGTTCGGATGAAAACTGTACAATCTCAAAATTTACAAACTTTTCAGGAGAGCATTTTTAAGATTTATCTCCAAATAAAATTGTCCACAATAAACATTAGCAGGTTTTTGTTTTAGTTTGTATTAGTTGTATCTTTTCTATGTCGAAAAAACATGAAAATATTTTAATCATATAAATAATAATAATAAAAAATAAATTTTTAAAATAAGATGTTTTGAATTTTGCTACTTTTTCAGAAAAAATATTATTAATTTCCATTATTGTACAGATGTTTAAAAGGTACTATAATGATAAAATAGGGTTTGTCCAATGAAAAATTGGGATTATAAGCAAATTTTTATTCTCAAACTTAAGAATTTACAACGTACAAAAAAAATTTAACCTTGCAATGAAACTTCTTAGAAATGAGTGTACCGAAGGCAAAACTCTTTATTTTACAAAATCACATTTACTATTAAATACAAACAATCAATTAAAGTAAAAACAAATTAAAAGGAACGGGAAAGTTTTTCAAAGATATTTATAGAATCCAAGATAGATAACAACCAGGAATAGTTTTCTTTTGCAGTAAACCTAATAAACCATTTTTCCTCTGCTGTGAAATTTTAATAGGTACGTGGTATATTGATTTAAATAAATAGTTTTCTCTTAGAGATTTTGAATTACCAGATGCAACTTTTACCATTTTAAAATGTTCTTGACCGTATGAAGTATTATAAAAAAAACTGCCATGATTAGCTTTTGTAACTTGCAAAATTTTTATATCGTTCATTTTAACAGTTTAATTTTCTGTGTTTTTAGATAAGTTACGCCATAGATCATTATCAAGAGTCTTAAAATCTTTAAATTGATCGTATGTAAATTCATTTACTTTGTAAGGATTACCGGATTTCTTGGCTGTCCTTATTAAAGAAACGTATTGATCAGGAGTATATAGGTCCAGATTTAAGGGCTTTTTTGATGTTTCTCTGAATTACGGAATGAGTAGAATCATTTTCATATTGCGTATGCCCTTTAATGAGAAATTTCTGAGTAATTGAATTAAGGGTAGGAATTACTGCCACAGCCTGAATGTTCATACTTGGTAAAAACTTGTTTTTTTTGCTGACCTGTGTAGATATCACTGTAACAAATGATGTCTTTATCTTAAGTTGCACTTGCAGATAACTCCTGGATATGATTAAAAACACATGTGGCTATCTGATTAGCTTCTATGTTGCCTTGCCCCTCATGCCAGAAAAAACACATCTTTTGTTTTCAAATCGAAAATGGGAAAATTGTAAGCATTTAATTTCGAGACTTACTAAAAAGTTGAGATTTTGGACAAGCAATGATGCTTGAAGATCATAAACAGCAACAATTAGCGATGATCTGCACTGTGATAATTCTTTTTCGTTTATGTGGTCTTCGTATACTTTTCTCATTAATTCGTACATGCGTCTTTCTTTGGAATGAAAAAACTAATATTAAATTCCGTATTAAAGATTTTATGAAACATAACATAGTTACTATACTTTTCTTTTTTGTCAGTGCACATTTTAATATAATCCCTATAAATATCACTAAGATTTCTACCTCCTGAGATGTATTCTCTGCTAGAATTAGCTCGAATATAATGGCTCTTGACACGAGGAATCGATTGAATAAACTTTCTAGCAATATTTAGGATTTAGTATTTAGGAAAAATTTTTGACATACAAATTGATTTTCTTGGTCTGTTGCTAGATTTGTATACATATTTTGGCTTTATTTCCTCGATGCTATAAGCAATGAAGGTACGCTTATGCAATGCATCAGGTAAAGCATAGTATGCATCAAAAATTTGTGTCCGTTGCTCTTCCGTAAATTTAGTTGTGCATTTTTGTCTACATTTATATCCACAAGTAGGCTTAACAGATTTAGCATTCACGACTTTAGTTTTTGTAGCATAATTTTTACCCGAATGTCGCAACCGTTTTAAGACATTTGTTTTCCATGTATTTGGGTTAGCTTTGCGTTTATGTATCTTTTTGGGTGGTGAATTTGTTTGCGTTGTTTGAGACTGCAACGGTAGTGATTGCTCTTCTGCAGTAGGCTTTTTCTGTCGTTGGATTAAAATCTGGATCTGCTACACTATCATCTGAGTCATAATCGTTTGAAGAATTAGTTGAATCAGAGTCACTAACAGTTAACGATGAATCTAAAGAATAAAAATATTAATTAACGAAAATCGACATTAATAAAAACATAACAGAAAACTACCGTTAAATAATACGTCGAAAAGAATAAAATATCATAATTAAACACAGTCTGATGTAAAGTTTGTGATTAACACAATACAATTACGAATTTAAATCAATTTTTTTGTTCAACTTTATCTGAAACAGTATACAATTACGGAAATATACTATTACACTGATAAATATTTTATCATATACCAGTAATTTTTTTCAGGAAAACTATACAATTTCAAAATTACATGATTTTAAATAGAAGAATGTTTGAAAATATTATGAGGAAAGTTAAATAAATTGGAAATTATACACTATTAATGAAACAGAAAGCTTACCTTCAAGTTAATATTTTGGTTTTGTATACTCTTTAAGCGAAACAGCGTGCGCACTTTCTCGATTCGTGAACACAACTAAAGATTGTACCGTTTTAGAGCAAAAGAGATGCACGATCTTTCCAATTTAAAACTAACCAATGCGCTCCCTAGCGGATATTTCTTGAATTACGATTGATTGTCACTATTCCAGAGAAAATATTGATAATACTGAGCGTTTCTATATACTTAACTCAATTTCGTAAAAATTTGGAGATTGTATACTTTTCATGCGAAGAGACGATATGTGCAGTTGTCTGTTAAAATAAAATAATATTATTTACGATATTTTAGTTTTGACAAAACAAGACAAGTGTCATCATGTGATGACTACTTCAGAATATAGAATACAGAATAGTACGATACTGTGCGTAGATAATAATTTGTACACATTTACATGTTTTCAATGTTAAATATAGATTTATTTTATGCTGGCGTTGGTGGACTTTTTATTAATGTATGGGTTCTATTAATTATTCTTAAATTGCGTATTGCAGTTTCCTTGTAAGGATATAAGTGTGATGTATTATAGCCGAAGATTTGTACCTGGTACTTAACGGTGTTTGAATGTATTAACACATACTGCTTTTCATGAACTGAGCTTAATGTAAAAAGAGAGGGCCTGGAAATCGATGCATGCCTATTAACATATATCGATAAAATATCCACAGCGGTAACTGAACTACCTTACTTTAAAAAGTTACAAAGAAATGGTATTTTTGGTAAAGGTTTTCCTATTAATCTGAGCAAACTAGACTTAAAAAGGCATACCTCTGCTTATCAGTTTCAGAAGGGCATGGAGAACACTACACCTGAGCCTGATATTGAGGACAGTGATGTTTAAAGTAACCTGAAAAATGACTAATTTTGTACAGATAAAAACAATGGACAAGTGCGACAAAAAAGGGCGATTTTTCATTTCGAATTAAAGTCTAAAACACAGATTTCTCGGAAGATTGAAACGTGGAGTTAGCTAGTTTTGGCAGTAAGCTGACGATTTATTCTTTTGTCTTCTCAGGAGTTGAATTGGAATTCTTTTTCTTTTTTTACATATTTTTTTATGCATTTCTATTTATGTCGATCATATTTCTTTAATAGTTTTCCCTTTACTTCTTTCTATTTTTTCGATCTGACATAACCATTTCCTTCTGGGTCTTTCCCTCCTTATTTTCCTTCTACTGTCTTATTCTATGACTTGCCTTATATCAGTATGTATCATTCTATGAATATGTCCAAACCAGAACATTTGCTTTTGTTAAGTGTACTCATTTATAGGTTTCTGCTTTGTCGTTTGTCTGATATGTTCATTTCTGATACTATCTTTTTTTTTATTTACAATTAAGGCGCATCAACCTATGTGCTTATTAGCACCGTTCGGTATTACATTTTTTTACATTTTTGGATACTTAAATACTGATTTTGACATACATAGATTTTTAAAAACATAAATCTGAGTTAAACTAAGTACATTGATTAAGAGAAGCATTGACTATTACACATTTATTTGTACACGCACTGATGTTTATATTTGGTTGTATATTCCTATTGATTTTAGAAAACTTAAAACTGACGAATAGACACAGTTTTCTTCTAGACACTCGCGTAGCGTTGTCGGTAGGTTACAATTTTTTCTCTCAGTTAAATAGGCAGGGCATTCGATTAAGCAATGTTGGACACTTAAACTGTTAAAACACTTACCGCACATTGGATGTGCGGTTATATGGTATTCATGTGTTAAGCGTGTATATCCTAGCCTAAGTCTGTTTTTTATAGTTTGGTTTTTCCTGTTGCTACACTTATTCTTCCATCTTGTAACTGTTGTTTTTATGTCTCGTAGTTTTTGTTGAGATTGATTCAATTCTTGAAGCCACCGTTGTTTCAATGTCGAGTTAATCCAGTAATGAAAATCTTTTTTATAGGTAGGTTCTGTCAAGTCTTCGTTATTAACTGAAAATTTGGCGGCAGCAGCTACTCTTTCATTATCATTTATACCTATATGTTAGAAAATCCACATAAATTTTACAATCGCATTCTTTTGCTAAAGTTGGTTCTTTATCAATCGCAACAATGGATGAGGTGGGTAAATACTGATACTATCTTATTTTGTTTTTTGGCCATTTTTCTTAAATGCTTTATTTCGTTTGCGTTAATTTTTTATTAATTTGATTTCTGAATTGTATAAAAATCGTAACTAAAAGAGTTTTATCACGTATGCTGCAAATAGTACAAATATTACTTATAGATGGCTTAAAAAAGAATATAAATAGTACTTACATGCCTGTGCATGAATTTTTGTTAGAAAGGTTTTCGTTTTTTTTTTTTAAGATTCTTACCTTTCTATTTTTTCTGTTTTTGTTTACTTATTTCTTTTCTTTTGTTATTTTTTAACCTCTTTATGTTGTGTCAAAATTGGCTGGTAATTCGCTTTGTAAGCGTGGTTCTACAGATCAATTGATAGTAAACTCACCGTACTGATAATGGTGCTTTGGATTAAATTTTTGTTTTGGTACTACCGTTCAAATTTCACATAAAAAACAACAAAGCTTGCAAGTATTGTGAACAGTATGTAAGAATTATTTCTTCCTGTCACGGTTAATTTAGTAATAGAGATAATATCCTTATATTTACGTTATTTATTTTTTTATTTTTGGTAAATTTAATATTTTAACGCAAATATTAAGTACTATAATATCCCATAGGGCAAAATCAAAAACAAACGTCAAAAAAAATCGCACAATCGATGAAAATTAACTCATTCAACCGATAATATCGTTTGACACATTTATTGTAGGTAACTAGATGACAATTACATTGACAAAACGACGACTTATGTGTTTGGGCAAGACTGTAACCACTGTTTCACAAGTCAATGACGTTGTATAAAAAGTGTAGATTTCAAAGGTGAACATGCCGCTTCTAATTTTGTGATTTATTCTCACTCGTTGATCGTATATCATCTCTGATAACACTGATAACTGATAACATGGTAGTGCTACAAATAAAAACTATTTCTTATGACGTCATCAATTCTGGTTGTGTTTTTATTTTTAACCGCCCCTGCGTCATTGATAAGAGGCCAGAGCGAGAGAGACGGCATGTTAAGATTATTCCAGTGTCGCTTTTAAATAATGAGTTTAAAATGTTACGGAAACAAAGACAGAGTATCGTTTTTAACCTCATTAGACACTTTTGGAGTTCGTTAGTGATAAAGAGGCACCCAGAAGGGGTCGCGGGCGGCAAAGTGGAGAGGCAAAGGGGCGGCGGACATTGTGACAGCTGTGCGCCTGATTAGACTTTTGTTTTCGGAAATAGAGATCGCAATCGGTTTTTATTCAAAAAGGTCTTTTGTGTTACGCACACGCCGTGGAAAAAAATCGCGGAAGGTAGCTACACTATAAAAAAACGGGTTGAATCATTTTTTGTAACGAACAGATTGTTTTAAAATAAATAGCTTAAGCGAATTGTTTACAGGAAACTCGGCATATATCCTAACATTAGTTGCTTTGATATAGTATTTTCTTAATTTAATAACGTTTACTGAACTACTGAAGTAAAACCACAAATTGTAAAAACACTTTTATTATTAATTTGTTTATTAAAATCCAGGACGCATTTTGAGATCACTGTCGTTGTTTGGAAAACTGTTCATGACTTATTTAAGCATTTTATTTTTATTATTCAAAATATGACCTTATCTAGTTATACCCCTTGAATTAATTATAACATATTAGTTTGTTATAATATGGCTTTAGTTACATATCTTTTAAATTCTCACACTTAAATTGGCTGATTAATTATTGCCAAGTTCTGAGAATTCACTTGTCTGAAAACAACATATTTTTGGGAAACTATTTATCAACCCAGAACACTTCAGATTTCTTAAGGAAACGTACCTGTCCTTTGTGTCGAAAGTTTAAAATGACATTTTAAGCTTAATTTATTGCTATGCACGGAAGTTCTAAGAAAAAAGCAACCACCCTAGTTGAATTTCATACATACGTATTTCTTTTGTATATATGGGAACTCTAAACCACCTCGTCGCGCGTGGTCGCAAACACATCTTAAAACAAGCAAAGATCCGTACCAGCGTCACGTATGCGTCCAGCATACCCTAAAGTTCCGAATGGTACACCACTCACAGACACAGCTGTCCATCAGTCTAGGTATTGGCAGCATTCACAAAAAGTAAGTAAATCTCATATAGAATTAACAATAAGGTAATAAATTGGCCAATTGTTACTTGAATTACAATCATCTACATTACATTTTTATTTAAACATATTGCATTTTTTGTGCAACGAAATGAAAAATTGACCAGGGACCTCAATATATTTACACAAAACATTTCTCCCCTCCTAACAACGAATGTTTTTTAAAAACAACTACAATTATAAGGATAAAAAAACGAACACTAAACTATCAATATAATAATAATTGGAATGAAAAAAAAAATTATTAACAAATAGGTAGTAGGCAGATCTCGACCACTGGACGTTGTAGGATGTTATCTGAAGCTGGCCTCAGCCTAACAACGCTTACAATGCAGTCAGTGCCGCAATGCAACTCAGTAATTCTGGCCAATTTCTAGCGAAGAGGGGGCCGTTGTTTATTTTTCATGGGGACTAAACAACCTTTAGTGAGAGATGGGGTTGGACTATTTCATTTGGATTACTTTTGAAAAGAATGAATATACTTTTTAGACCATCTTTTCCAAAAGTCCCCCTTACCCTTTGGATTAATTGCCAACTAATCAGACGGATATTCTTTGTGGATTGGGAATTGAATCCACTACGGGTTCAAAAATTAAAAAGTGACCAGAAGTCAGTGCCTGCAAGTCATTAAGGTCAGAGCTTGGTGGACACAAAAGACGTGAGATAAAAACTGCCTTGATTTGAGTAATAAACGTATAAAACTCTTTATACTTCAAAACTTGTGTACCCCAAACAGAAAAAATATGGTTCTTAAATGATTTTTCTTCGGCCTTGCCTAACCCACTAAAATAAGGGGCGCCGGAAGGATTAAAATCCCAGGTAATAGAAAGAGTTTAGTTCATAGTTTAATGATTTCGTTGCTGGCTCCTTTAAAATTGGTACTTTGGTCACTCCTAATTGTTAGAATTGACACAAATCTACAGACACAAAAATACAGACAGGTAGCCAAAAAGGACTCAAAACTAATACTTGAAGTTACTTTTAGATGAATGGCCTGTGTGCTTGTACACACAAATATACAGAAAAGCACGTAATGGAGTAACTCGGACAGTTGGCAAGTTTGTCATTAAGGGGTTGTAAGATTTAGGTCGGTACCTAAAACAACGAATGCACTTTGACAAACAGCGATAAACGGCACTTTTCGGACCCCATCTCTCACTAACGGTTCTTTAATCCTTTTAAAAAATTTACCTGCTCTTCGCTGGCAATGGCAATTGGCAAGAATCATTGAGTTGCATTGCGGCACTGTACGCGTTGTTAGTCTGAGGACAGCTTCAGATGGCATCCTACAACGTCCGGTGGTCAAGATCTGCCCACTACCTATTTGTTAATAACTATCTTTTTTCTTCATTTCTATTATATTAATAGTTTAGTGTTCGTTTTTAATAATTAGCATTATTAATATTTAGAATTATTCTTATAACTGTTTTTTAAAAACGTTCGTTTTTAGGCGGGAGAGTCGTCATCAGCTTTAAACAAAGCAGAAAATAATTCTAAAATCACTATTTAAAACGATTTAATAGTGAAACCTACTATTAAATATTTATCAAAAAGACCCAAAAAGTCCAATTATTGTTCTCCTATGGCCATTATTTGGAAGAGAAAACTAAGACCAAAGCTAGTAACATGTGTCAGCATTGTCGTAATGTCAAACGGCATTAAAACTATTCGGCAATACAGTTAGCAATTGTAGTCCTCAAAAAGGATATGGAATTTATATAAAAAATGAATGAATGTGAAAATTAAAGAATGAATGAAAGCATATGTAAGCAACATTACTTTTGAATTTAGCAAGAGACTTTGGAAAATGTGGCTAGGCAGAGAGACTAAGACCACAGTGTCGTCCGCATATCTAATGTTGTTAGTGGGAACTCCATTTACCTTTATTCCAGCTGTTTCACCCTCAAGAGCGTTTTTTTAGAATCTCTTTGGAATAGGCAATAAAAAGAATTGCATCCCTGCCTGACTCGACATCTAATTTCAATTTCTTCTGACAGCTGTTCGTTAACACGTATTTTTGCTCGCTGTTTATAGTATAAATTTGATGTGATACTGAGGTCGTTGTAGTTATTTTTCTTTAGTTTCAGGACATTCATTAATTGTTTATGTTGTAATTTATCGAATCCTTTATTAGTAAATAAAACATACGTATATATTTTGATTTTGTTCTGAAGCTATTTTCTTGTGGCATTTTAAATTAATTACTATTTAACTGGGAATAAGCCACAATTAAAGGTTAAAATACGTTTATTGACGTTTCAATTTCCACTTCGGAAATCGTTCTCAAAATACAAACTAATGTTTGTATTTTGAGAACGATTTCCGAAGTGGAAATTGAAACGTCAATAAACGTATTTTAACCTTTAATTGTGGCTTATTCCCAGTTAAATAGTAATTATATTTTGATTGACGTCTGGGCCTGACTTGTATAAGTATATTAAGTGAAAAATGAGCTTCACGCGTTCCTAGGCCTTTGCGAAAACCAAATTATGTATCATTAACGTCTGTGTCCAGTGCTATATTTGGTTATGGATGACTTTTAGTAGTAACTTTAGCACATGAGACATCAAGCTAATTGTGCGGTAATCGCTGCATTCTCTTGAGTTTTTCTTTTTGGGGAAACAAATAAAAATCGACGTTAACCACTCTTTGGGTAATACGCCTGAACTATAAATTTGGTTTAATAGTGTCACTAAAACATCAATGTGCTTCCCATCTAGAATTTTTAGGATTTCTATAGGAAGCATGTTAGGTCCAGGGCTTTTCCCATTCTTCGTTGTTTTTAATGCGTGTAATATTTCTTCTTCTGTAATATTTGTAATATATTTCTTCTGACGTAAGTTCTATGTGCTCCAGATCTCCTCTTTCATCATTGAACAATTCGTCAATATATTCTGTCCATATTTGTACTTTCTCGTCCGTATGTGTTATAGTAGTCCCATGTCTATCCAGAATTGCACGAGTGGGATTTTGTTTTCTTAGTCCTGCCAGTTTTTCAACTTTCTTGTGTAGGTTAAACGGATCATATTTATTTTGAAAGTCTTCGATCTCCTTGCATTTCTCTTCAAAGTATTTTTCTTTTGCCTGCTTTATCATCTTCCTGATCTCGTGTTTATTTTTCTATCTGTATTTATTGTTGTCTTTATTTTTAAATTGTCTCCGTTGTTCCATCATATTAAGTATCTCGTCATTCATCCATTCTTATTTTCTCCTTGCGGAAGTCTATAGTATTTCTTTACAGGGCTCCAGTAGACAATGTTTTAGTCGATCCCAGTACCCGTCAATATCATTGGTGTTTGTGTTCAATTTGCAGTTCACATGCAGTTTATGTTGGAGAGGCATTCTTTCACTTTAGGTTCTTTAAGTTTTCTTGTGTCTATTGTAGGGATTCTTTGATGTCTTAATATTTTTAAGGGTGAGTGTAATCTTGGAGATAAGTGGATTGTGATCTAAGGCCACGTCTTTCGTTGATCATAATGTAGTCTATCTGGTTCCTGATTACTTTCTCCGATGTCTCTGCGGGCGATTGCCATGTATGCCGTCGTCTGTTTGGTAACTTGAAAAATGTGTTTGTAATAATCAAGTTCTGCTCTTGGCAGAATTGTAACAGACGGTCTCCTCTCTCGTTTTGATTTTCCAGACCATAATTTCCTACACACTTTCCGCTTTGTCCCTTTCCAATCTTTGCATTGAGATCACCTAGGACTATCGTGATTTCTCTTATTTTCGTTATTCTAAGTGCCTCTTCGATATCTCGGTAAAATAATTCCACTTCTTCTTCGTTGACATTCGCCGTAGGAGCATAAATTTTATTAAATTCAGTTTGGCATGAGATGTCAGCAACTTCAGTACTATTACCCTTTCTGAGATAGGGAAATAGCATTCCACCGCTCTATTAGATTTTTTTTTTAACTATTACTGCCACGCCGTGTCTGTGTTGGTTATTCTCGCTACCGGATATAATATATTGTAGCTTCGTCTGTTGAAAAACAACCTGAGTTTTGTCACCTGGCTTCACTGATACCCAGTACATCGATATTTAACCTGTTCATTTGTTAAATAACATTGTGCATTTTACCAGACTGAAACATGCTCTGAACATTCCAGGTTCGTAGTCTAGTGTTGGACAGACTTATTTTATCATCTACGTTCTTTTGACAAGGTCAAAAGTCCCGACGAACGCCGTTATTAGTTTCTAAAACCATGATGATTGTACTAGGTATATCCATGAGGATCTTTAATGTAGTGGTTTCTCCTTGCGCCTTCTACATCCTTATGCCGTTGACCGAGATATTGGTTCCTCCACCTTCAAGACTGGCCTCTCAACCCCAGGATAAAAAAGGGTGCCCTACCACCTACCAATTCTTCCGCCCAGAGCCGTTGATTAGGAAGTGTGGGATTGCTTATACCGGCAATCGGTTGGTGAAACTTTCGCCATATCTGGCTACCCTCACTTAGTTTAGCCTGCAGACTAATGCAGTTATCCGGAGTGTGGCACTTGGAGCCATAAGTGAGATATAAAATATGCAAGAGTTTTTACTCTAAACTAAAAGCGTCCAGACCTCGCTCAATTCAAGATGATACTAATAATGGCAGCGTACACTCTGGGTGGATTTTAAATACTTACTGACTTTATTTAAATTATAATTGCAATGTTTACCAGGTGGTTGGCAGGGGACAACTTTAAAATTTCTATTATTAGGTAAAACCACCTTTTTGAATGTTTACTTCTCGGGATTTCCTGAGTACAAGTTTTCGGTGGGTGAAAACATCTTTTGAAGGTAAATATTATTTAACTACCAGAGGGGTAACAACAATTAAATAAATTGCTTACATAAATTTATCTAACTTAAAACTAATAACCAAAATCTAATACCTATATACATCGCAAAATTAGTAATATATCCTTAAAAATCATAAATTTTTACGGTGTACCGAAGGAAATTAAATATATAGACAACAGCGACATCTCCACGTTTTGAAATTGATAATGGCCTGCAGGTATAATACAACAAACACGTAACAGAACGTTTCTTTTGTCAAAACATGCAAAATGTTTGTTCTTTTACGTAAATAACCAGTTTGGGTTCCACAAAAGACCGAAGCAGAATTGACAGGGGGTGATTTTGCAGAGATACAGCTTTAATTGTAAACAGGGAATTTAATTATTGCTAGGAAAATTAAAATGCTTTGAACGTAATTAAATATAAAAAACTTTTAACATCAAAGTGAAAACTTCTCTTGTAGTTGGTATATATTTAACTAAAAAATGAAATTAAATATCCAACTAGAATACAATAGTTAAGTTTTGTTCATAACAAACGTTTTCGGACTTTTTCGTCCATCTTTAGTGAGAAGTAAGCTATCCTAACTAAATTAAGAAAAACTTAGTTAACCCTTAACCATCCGTTAGTCGCTATCGCCGACGACAAAATTATTCATTCGGGATTTACAAATAACTGTTATTTTTCTGTCGCTACTTTCCGTACCTCTCCCTATCAACCAAACTCGTGTTATTGTACATTCTGACCTGCCTGGGTACAGTTGTGCTAGTTTAATATTAGTTATTTTCGGTGTGAGACTCCGTAGCGACTAACGGTGTAGCTATAACTTGCACATCAGGTAAATATTTAGCATCCTATTATCGCATTTTATCGGTAAGTTTTTGTCAATTCTTATTTATAGATATCCTTTGAAGCCGAACAACAACACCTGTTGGAATTATGGGAAATGGTTGACGATGAAAATTATTTTGACGATGAGGGTAGTGAAAACGAAATCGATCAAATTGAGGAACGTAACGGCCGAAGTGAATCGGAAGAAGATGTGATAGATGAGGGAGAAGAAATTGGAAGTAATACCTTAGCGTTTATTGGAAAAGATGGAGTTACCAGATGGAAAAAGGCTTTTCCACCGAGAGATGTTAGAACAAGGCAAAAAAATTACATAGTACGTTTACGTTGTCGAGATTACCTACACGTCACTTGAAGACTTCCAGTGATATTTGAAAATATTTTGTGAATAACGCTATGTTATATATATATATATATATATATATATATATATATATATATATATATATATATATATATATATATATATATGTATATATATATATATATATATATATATATATATATATATATATATATATATATATATATATATATAGGAATACCTTTGTTTGTGATCGGGAATCACGAAAGGGGTAATGCCAAGAAGACCATGGGAAGATCCAGAGCCGAGAGAATACCAACAGGTGTTGGAAACGGTGCAGAGGAGGCTGCGAAGAATCAATGAGAAATATATCCAAAGGCAGGATCAAAATAGAAGACGAAGACCAGTGACTTTCCAGAGGGGCCAGAAGATGCTTATAAGGGCATTTGTGAGTGTCGAAACTCACAAATGATAGTTGTGCAAAGGTAATGCCTGTTTTCGAGGGTCCTTACATAGTGAATAACGAAAATGGAATAAATAGCTATGTTCTGAGACATGTTGAATCAGAAAAGATCAGAGGAGTGTACAACATTCAGGATGTATACAAATATTACGAGTAATGGAAGGAAAAGATATAAAATAAAATTACTTAAGAAAAGGAACTATACAGGGAGATTGTTTTGCCCCAATAAAAATCAGTTGCATATGCGAATAATTTTTATCGTCTGCAAAGGCGGGGATTTGTTATGATTTTAAAGTAGATCAAGAATAAAATAAATTTTTGTATGCAAAATACCATGAGATCATAAATATTCAAGATCCTGTATAGGTTAAGAATTTGTAAATATAATGATTTAATATTAAGAAATATTTTAGGAAAACAGTGGACTTTAATAATAAATAATTTCGAAGAACAATTTTTATAGGTAAAAACATTTCGGGGTTATTTAAAAAGTATTAAATTTTGTTTAAAATCTTACAAATAATTATACATGGTTTTTGTATCAGATAAGAGTTTTATATTAGTGTTTGATAGACAGTGGTTGGTATATTATTTTTCTTCCAAGGTAATGCTATGAATTAGACGTTTTCTTTTACAAATACGGATTTGCCTGTAGACACAAAAAAAAGGTTAGTCGGTATTATCTTCTGTTAATTTAGGGCAAAACCTAAGGGGGTAAAACACGACCGATTTTTTGAAATTTAAGAAATTTTAAAGATAGGTAAAAAGAATAAATGTGTATCATTGGCTAGGAAGAACGAGGGCAGAAGAATAGGACAGTCGATTTGAAAATTAAACTAGGCATTGTGTTTTTATTATCCAGAACGAGAAGTTCAGTTTGACAACAGCGTGTGAAAAATAAATAGAAGTTGTTGTTTGTGAGTTAAGTTGGTGATAGCAGAATAGTTGAAGGCGAATCGAGACCAAATCGAGAATTCCAAACTCCTTGTGTCCGAAGAGACCCCTAACTCTGTAAGTAAAGAAAGAAAATTTATATAAAGTTTGTACAAGATAACCAGTCCAGGCGCAAAAACCGTTTGGCTGAAAGAGTGCCATTATTATTATTTTGAAACGAGTTGGAGGTTTAATTTTGGAGAGAAACTAAACAAAGGCTGTTTTGTGTAACAATTTTGGAAGGAGGAAGCAGAGCCACAAGTGTTTGGAGAATTGGATAGTTTTGCAAGAACACAATCCGGAGACTAAATCAGTGTCCGTTAGAAAACATCGCAGAGAGAAAATCAAAAAGATTAGTGAAATTATTTGTGAAATAAGCGTTGTATTTGTACCATAAATATATTTTTAACCCAGATATTACTACCGTCCTTTTAAAAGGCAGTGTAAATTATGCGTAATTTAGGTTAGTACAGCTACCAACTGATAGATGGCTCTAGATGGAGTTTTTTCAAGAGCCAGCATTCGACAAGTTTTAACGATTTTAGTGCGCGCACATGCTGTAATTGTGAGGTTATCTGTGTAAATTGCCAGGTTTTGGACTACAAAATGGATGCTTATAATTGGAGGTAAGTCTAAAATTGAAAAACTGTTATTTCACGGCATTGGCATGTGGATTATTGTATAATAGGGACTTATGTACGAATATTCTTGGCTCGAATAGGTGTCACGTTGTTTCAAAGGCTCGCCGCTTGGGATTTCATTTTGTTCTTTTAAAAGGACGGTAGTAATTAGTACTACTAACGTGCGTATTGTTTCAGGAGGCCTCTCAAATTGCATGAGCTATTAGAAGAGCTTGATTCTGATGAAATCCCAGTCCCTCCAGATGGTTTGATCATATTTCCCCCTTCTTCTTCTTAACATGCCATACACCAAAGTGCGTAGGCGACTATCTCATTACTAGAATTCTGTTCTTGGCGGAGTGACACAGCTCGCCTGTATTGTGTATTCCTGTCCATTCTTTAATATTCCTTAACCAGGATAATTGTTTGCGGCCGGCTCCTCTCCTACCTTCGATCTTCCCTTGTAGGATTAACTGTGGTATTTCATATTTTGCTTCTCTCAATATGTGCCCAAGGTAACCAATCTTGCGTTTTTTAATTAATTCAAAGAGTTCTCTTTCCACGCCGGCTCTCTTAAGGACGTCATCGTTTCGAACTCTATCCACCCAAGGTATGCGCATCATTCTTCTCAATGACCACATATTTCCCCCAGAAAATGCCAATGATGATGTCACCGATTGCGACTCCGGCGATGAAGAACTAACTACAATAAATAATTTACCGGGTAGTCAGTTGAGAAACGATGTAGAACTTGTTTTTGAAAACGCGACTGAATTACCACAAGATTCTGTGAATTCTAGCCTACCAGAAGAAGATTCGGATGATGACAATATACCATTGGCTTTGTTTCTTTCCAAGGAAAAGCTGCCCCATCAATAAGAGAAGAGAATATCTGCACACTGGATTCAAGGAGACTTGTATCAACACCCTGATTGTACTTACTGGAAAACTCAATTTGGACCGAAAATGACTCAGTCGCCGATGGAAATTTTCAATTTGTTTTTTGATGATGAAGTCATCAATTTGGTTACCGAATACACTAACATCTACGCAGGACAAAGAAATCTTTTAAACGACATTACTCAAAATGAGATTCGATGTTTTATAGGCGTTCTTGTATTGAGTGGTTATGTGGTTGTGTCGAAAAGGTACATGTACTGGGAAAATCGTGACGATTCGCACAACGCAATGGTGGTAGCTGCTATATCTAGGGATAGATTTTCCCACATAATGAAAGTTTTGCATGTTTGCAACAACTTGTCATTAGATAAATTTGATAGATTTGCCAAGATGCGACCCCTGCTCGACGTAATAAACAAAAAATTTATACAATTTTCCCCTTTAGAACAACATCACAGCATAGATGAGGCAATGGTTCCGTATTTTGGTCGCCATCCCACAAAACAATTCATCAGGGGAAAACCAATCCGTTGGGGGTACAAAATGTGGGTAGGAGCCCTTCGTCTGGGATACATAGTTTGGTTTTCTCCTTACCAAGGTAATTCCACTACAATACCTGAACAATATAAAGTCCTTGGATTGGGTGCATCAGTAGTTCTATCCTATGCAGACAGATTGAATGAAGTATGGCCTCAAAGGCGATTCCATCTTATTTTTGATAATTATTTTACTTCTATTCATTTACTGCATGAGCTAAAACAAAGAGGCATATTTGGTACAGGCACTGTAAGGGAAAATCGCACCATGAAATGCCCTTTACCCTGTTCATCTATTATGAAAAAAACTGAACGTGGTAAATACGAGTATCGTCTTGATAAAAATACAGGAATAGTGGTTTGCCGCTGGCATGATAATAATATTGTTTCTATTGCTTCCAATTTTGTACCAGTAATGCCTTGCTTCTTTGTAAAGAGATTTTCACAAGCAGAGAAAAAACATTTTCAAGTTCCTCAACCAAATATTGTTAGAATATACAATAACTTCATGGGTAGCGTTGATCGCAGTGACCAGAACATCAGTTTATATCGAGTGTCCATAAGAGGAAAGAAATGGTATTTTCCCCTTTTTGCTCATTGCGTTGATATGGCTATTCAAAATGCGTGGCAGATTCACAAAACTCGAGACGGTAAACTGGATCAACTTGAATTTAGAAGATCTATTGCAACTAATATTTTGGAAACTTTTAAAAAAGAAACAAAACGCGGACCTTCTAAGCGGAATTCGAATTCGGTAGCCAATTCAAGATATGACGGTATTACCCACTTGGTTCTTTATCAAGAAAAGCAATCGCGATGTGAATATTGTCACAAAAAAGTCCAGTTTTTGTGTGAAAAGTGCAAAATACCTTTACATCCAAAATTTTGTTTTAAATCCTTTCATTCTTAGTAAATTGATACTAATAAAATATATATGATATCTGGTACCGTATATTACTACCGTCCTTTTAAAAGAACATGTCAAAACTTGACAGGTATCGTCATAAAAAAATATATTATTGTGTTTTGGGTTCCATATGCTATAATTTCCATGAAAATTCAAAATTAATTCAAAATGTTAACAATAAAAGTTTCAGTAATATCTGAGTTAAACCCGTATCATAATATATAATGACCCATATCATAAAATAATTGATTAAAAAGAATTGAATTCACAAATCAGATAATTGGCACATAATAAAAATTTGTTTGTTTTCTAAGAAAGTTAATTATAACAATTTTCGCAGTAAACTAAATTACTTGGTTTAAAAGAAATATAACGAAATTAAGTTTTCTTTTTTTCTGAGGAATAGATAATAAATTGTGTTTTTTTTTAAGGTTATAAATCCACCTCTGCTAGCCATCTCTGTTGTCTATTTCAAACTCATTTTATTTTCGTAGAAAAGTTTTTCTACGAATAGCAGTGAAACAGCAGCTCCATTATAACATCGACACAAAAAGGACATCATACTTATTTGCACACATCCATCTGTCCGCTAAAGTAAGCGTGGAGGTTGGAGTGCGAGGCAAGTTATCAAAGGTAATGATGGTGGAGCGGTTCGTCGCAATTACGTCAACAAGTATGTAGAGAAACATACAATCGAGGTGACAGACTATTATTGCTCTCCGCTTTGCTGTGGATATTACATTTCCAATACAATGGTGTGCTGTAAAGTAGGTACATATGAGATGTCAACCGGTAGTGCGGTTGATGGATGTAAGGATAGTGTTATAGTTTGTTTCATTAAAGACTGAAAAAGCTATCGATTATGTAAGGAATATGCCAGACAATAGTCCTTTTATAAGTTAAAATTTATTTTTGTATCCTGAGTAAACTGAAATGGGAATACAAGACGTAGTGTGGTTATTTTTTATAGTCCGATTAAAGACAATCTAACTGAAAAAATTGTAAGCAGACAATTAAAAGCGTCTTTTACTATACAAGAAAATATTGAACAAAAAATTTGTCTAATAGTGTTTACTTTTAATATTGAATATAATATTAAAAAAATATTGAAAAAATAATAAATTGTTAAACAATATATTATTTACGATAACAAATTTATTGTTTTGACAAAGTTCGATAAGTTCATCACTCACCCCTTTCGTTTCTGTTTCTCAAACCGTATCCTCCTGTACATTCTTCTAATTTTTCTTCTTTAACCTTTGCTTTAAAATCTCCCATTATAATGCTAATACTTTGCATTTTAATGAATTTTAAAATATTGTCATCGTAGAAAGTTTCAATATCGCTCTCTGGTTTGTCAGCAGTTGAAGCATAAACTTGTATAATGTTTATTTCCGGTTTGTTCTGGTTTAGTCGTATGAGCATAATTCTGTTTAATTACCTATGGGGTGAAATTTACTGCCCCTTTATCGATGTTTTTGTTTAGTAATATCATGACACCACATCCATGTAAACCGTACTGACTTTCTAAATAATATATTGTTTTATTGTTAATTTTTGTCTTTCTTGGATCGGATCATTGGAGGTTGCTGATTCCTAATATATCTATATTCAGTGTTTCGATTTCTTAAACTGCATTATGTCCATTTTCAGCTTGATGTAGACCTAATCTAGGCCTGGGGCGGCTGGTGAGCCCCCCACAGCAAAAAGTTTAAATGTCCGATTCTACGAGATGAATGCGGCCGACTCTAGAACTTTCAACTTGTTAGCAAAACCGCCGCTGCCCTCCTTTGCTGGTTACATCAGTGCTCAGAGCCACCTTTTACGAATGTTCAGCATGTGGCATTTAAAGTCTAGGGAACATACGGGGCCTATGAACACGGACGACCTAATAAGCCACCATTTGGGTAGAGAAGACTCATAAAGAGTATAGCCAGCATCCGAGATCAGGTCAATCCTATTCTGGTAGAACCAATGCCTCTGCGAGTCCGTCTCCAGTAAGGGTAGCACGATAGCAATATCGTGAGGCTCCACTCTACGTGCAGTACCTGTATTGTCGTACGTACTGCTGCCCGTGATAATTGTGACAGCGAACAGTTGAATGCTGGTAGAATAACGGACCATCAAGCACGTTTGACAGTTGCCGCTGAACAGCCTACTCCTCTGCCACTTATCTCCAGCTACAGGCACGTTTCATAGGCGCAAGTTTAGATTGCGAATGATTGTACTCAATCTGCAAAAGTTATGTTATAGAGGACTACCGACACCTGAAACGAGCCACGTTTCTCTTCCTACGTACGGGACGTAAGTTTAATTCGTGACCTGTGCTCATTACTGTGCGATCCAGACACCTCCAGCGATGGTTTATCATCTTTCGTTTCATCTCATTAGTCGACTTTTAGGACTAGTCGGGACCAGCATCCTAGCAATATTCGGTTCGTCCTTTTGCTCCAAACAGTTGCTTGGCCTTAACCGCTTTTAAACAGCCTAGCATCCCATTGGTCGCCTTTAACGACTGACACTCTATGGTTATTCTTTTCATCCGTTCGCTCGTAGAAAGCTACTAGGACTGGACCGCATGCTAGATAACCGAAACTGTTGGTCAGTCAGTAGTTTATCTTTATGTATTTTTATTCGAGGGCCTGCGTAGCGCAAGCGGTAGGATGCTTGCCTCGCAAGCCGGTGGTCCGGGGTTCGAATCCCACCGCCGGCAAGAACATCTAGACATTTTAAAAATGTCTATAGGCCCCAGGTCGACTCAGCCTGAATAAAAATGAGTACCTTGGGTAAAACCAGGGGTAATAATAGACGGTTGAAGCGTAGCACTGGCCATGTTACCTTCCTTGTATACCGTAGGCCCTAGATATAGCAGACTACCCTGCTATACTCCCAAAGCCGCGACAGCGGTATAAAACGGGAGACTATTATATATATTATTTTTATTCGAACACGTGCACTTCGGTCTACTGCTCTGACATAACTGAGAGTCTCTATAAAGTTGCAGCCACTCTTTAGAAGTACGTAGGCACATCTAACGTCGTTGCCAAATATAATATTTAGAAGAAAAATCTACTGCGGCAACTTACCACTGCGGCAACAAGCCTCAGTCTCCCCTATATGTATGGTTTATCAAAGTTTTTAACGTGGAATTTATATTATAATTCTAATTCTTATGTTAATTGAACCAAAATTAAATAATTTCTTAAAAATGTTTGCTTTCAGATAGTTTTATCTCCCCTATAATTTATTAATTACAGCAGTCGGTGTTCTTAAGTCTGCATGCTGTCGTTGTTTCCTCTGCATACAAAATTTACTGGACTTGACACGTTTCCGTACATGCAAGAAGTTTTTTATCACATTATAAAAAGTCTCTTAACGAGCCTTTCCCCAGCAAGAGGATTAATTTATGCTGTGCATAGAGTGTGCCCATGAGAATCAGGTCAGGAATGGATCGTTCGAGGGCGTAAAAACACAAGAGGAACTTTCAAATAATGTTCAGCTTGTTGGTCTTTAGTGGATTTTTAGTATGCAGGCGGTTTGTCGTTCAGTTACTTTGTGTTTTTAGTTTCTGAGAATAAAATGAGGTTGGTTTTTAATATACATAGCAGTTGTCTATGTAAAGTACAGTGTTTCTGTAAAAAACTGTTATTTTATTTTAACTACTTTCGTACTTTCTGGTTAAGTTAAGACAAAATAAAGATAGCTTCTAGCTGACCTACTAGAAGTTTTATAGTTGCAAAAATAATAAATTATTTACCAAAAAGTGAAACGTACCTAAAAAAATCATCGTCAGTTAATAGCAATTGGAAACAGGTCATAACCAAGTGTCATAAAACTGCAAGAATTGGACTAAAAAGATAGGAAAAACTAGAGTCCAATCATTTAATTACATTTTCCTATTGTACTTTGTTCAAAATGAAATGCTGAAAAAAAAGAACAAGAAACATAGAATGGAAAAACTCAATAGATGAAATAATAATTATCGAAATAATATATATATATATATATATATATATATATATATATATATATATATATATATATATATATATATATATATATAAATACATCTCCTTAAAAAAAATCTCTGATAGTCAGCAGCAGTTTGGCTTGCAATATCTCATCCTAATATTTTCTGCATTATTATTGCCGTCTATTACTAATAAATGTCTAACTCCATTAGTGGTCACACAAGCCCATACCATGACACTCACAGAATGCTTCATAGTGACCGTAGTAATTTAAGGTCTTCCTCCGGTCGGCGGCGAACAAACTTCACTTCGTCACTCCCAAAGATCGAGATTTTGGTTTCATCACTCCAAATTACCTTACTTCACTGTTCTTCTGTCTACCTCTATGTGCCTAAACCCAATCAATTCGTTTTTGCCTCAGGAACAGCTTATTTCTAGGAGTTCGCGCTCGCAATCCATTTTCACACAACTGTCTTCTGAGAGTTCAGTCCGATATTTGTAAGCCAGATTTGACCATATCATTAAATTCTTTTGCGGATCTGCGACGATCTTCTAAAAAAAGTCGGCATATTCTACGCACATCGTACTTTCGGTTTTTTGTCTGTTCTTTTTGCTGATTTTGTCATTCCAGTGTTATGAAAACGGTTACAAACTTTCATTATACCTGATTTTGTAGAAGCACCATTTAATTTGTTTGCTATTTCTTGATATGTGTAACCTTCTTCTCTAAGAATAATTGCTTTGGCTCTTTTTCCTGACGTCTAGTCAAGACGTTTTGGGTTTCTTGGTGTTATTTTTGATGAATCGTCACTGATATATTCCTCTTCGACAATAAGACAACATCACCTTAGTAACAGCTACTTGAAGTTCGCTAATAAATACTGTAAGTCGTACGAAACTGTACCAAACGCTCCAAACGCTACCAAAAGTAGAAGTCATAGGGAACTCCGGGTTTATATTTAGGATTGCTAACACTTTCTGGTTTGAAAAATTCCAAATAGAGTTGATGCATCTTTTTTACATTTAGATCTGGCGATAAATAGAAACGACGGGATTTGTTTCTACTATAATGCGATTCACGCCTTAAAAAGCTCTGAACGTACATGTTCACATTTTTGGGTGTTTTATTAGATTTTCGGTTTGGTCTATTTGTATGCTTTCCTTTGTTGCTATCTCTTACGAAAAGTTTGATCAATGAGATCTATACGTTTCCTTTATATGCCGTGAATTTAACCAAAAGCATGTCTACAAACTCTTATGGATAGCTTACCCAGCTTTATAAAGTTTTGTGGAAAGAAGTGCGGTCTTGAGTTTCATTAGTGTTTTTTCGAGTTCTTTGAATAGTAGTAGTTTGTTAAATTTTTGTAAGACAACTTTTCTTGTTTCTTCGTTCACATTCTGAAAACACTTGTACCTGCAGGAGCAGTTCGATGCAGTTAATCTCGGTGCCTTTTGTATTCCTTTTTAGTTCGTAAACATTTTCACTCCTGCAATAGCTTTTTTTTATATTTGTTTTCCAGAGAGTGGTGTTGGCACTTTTTCAATTATTGGTTACAGGAACAACTGGGGCTTTTCGGTGGGCTCCATATTGACAACAGGTTCAATGTGTTGTTTTTTTATAGAGGTACGTTTCTTTTTTGGATGCTTCCTTCTAGCTGAAGTTCCTGCGACATCACTATTAAAACAACTTTAAAGCTAGTAAGTCAGATTATGAACCTACATCAGAGCTTGTAGGTTCATAATCTGACTTACTAGCTCTTAACATATCTGAATCGGTTTCACTTATTTTTACACGACGTTAAATTTTTACACGAACAATTAAACCACATGAAAACGCACGCCACGCAGTAATAATAGCGACTAACAAGTCAAAACAAATCAGCTGCCCTGCTGGCCAAGCGCCAACAGAAGATGACTTTGCATTCCACGAAAATCACCGATTATTCACAATCGTTTGGTGCAAAAAGGATGCAGAGCTGCACCCTTTTTATACCAAAAGAGTGAGGAGGCAGATCCATAAAGACGTATAATTCCTTTATTTATTATCGGATTTGCATCGTTCTTATACCAGTCAATCGTTAATTTTCCGCTTTTTATGCTGAATAAAAAGATAGCGCATGCATTAAATCAAGTTAGCATGCAGCAGATAAACTCCAATGATATTGATGATTTGAATAACCTTATTACCGAAACAGTGAATAAAAGCCTTTTGCAACTGAAAAAACCAAAAACAACATACAATGAATTAGACAAAGAAATATTACAACAAATAAAAAGAAGGAAGATCTTAAATAAATCTAACAAAAGGGGAACCGATGAATATAGAGAACTTAATAGGCAGATTAGAAAAGGAATCAGACAACAAAAAAGAAAGGAAAACGAAAAATTAATAACAACAACTATTGAAAAAAATAAAAGTATGAAATGCCTCAGACCGACACTAGGACGACGTCAGATGATATCATTAATGGGAAAAGACGAAAATGAAATCACGACTAGAGAAAACATACTGTCACGAATAGAAGAATTTTACACAGAACTTTACAGAACACATCAACAAGATGATGAGATGACACCAGCACGGAAATTAATAAAAAATATTGGATCAGAAATAATGCCAAAAGTAACAATTACAATTTCAGAGGTAACTACAGCATTGGAAAATATGAAGAGAAATAAAGCTGCAGGAGAAGATAATATTACCACAGATATGATATTAGAAGGAGGTAAGGAACTAATTGCAATTGTAACTAAGCTTGTGGACAGTTGTTTACATCAGGGCAAAGTCCCTAAGAGCTGGAACAACTCTAAAGTAATCTTATTACACAAGAAAGGTGATAGTCGAAAATTGGAAAACTACAGACCCATCAGCCTACTGTCACACCTGTTTAAAATACTCACCAAAGTCATAACTACTCGACTAACAAGAAAATTAGACGAATACCAACCATATGAACAGGCAGGTTTTAGAAAAGGCTATTCAACTTCCGATCACCTGTTAACCACAAAAATATTAATAGAAAAATGTAACGAATACAAGTTTCCAGTTTTCCTAGCATTTGTAGACTACGAAAAATCTTTCGATACCATAGAACACACGGCCGTAATAAACGCAATGCAAAATTGTAGAATAGACAGCAGATATATTAACTTAATAAAAGAAACTATGAACCAAGCTACAGCTACATACTACCTAAATGGAAATGAACACACGAACCCTGTACCATTAAACAGGGGAGTCAAACAGGGAGATACTTTATCACCCAAACTGTTCACCTTAGTTTTGGAGGACGTTTTTAAAAACCTAAATTGGAAATATAAGGGAATAAACATCAATGGCCGCTACCTCAGTAATCTACGATTTGCAGATGACATAATCCTGATAGCTACCGACCTACAAGAAATGCAAACCATGCTTTTAGAACTACATACCGAATCTTCTAAAATAGGACTGAAAATGAATTTAAACAAAACAAAAGTCATGCACTCCGAAGACACCGTGACAATAATAAACGATAAAGTTATAGAAAAAGTTGAAGAATATATATACTTAGGACAAAAAATAATACTAAATAGGGAAATTCAAACTGAAGAAATAAAAAGAAGAAGAAAGTTAGCATGGGCAGCATTCGGTAAACTGAACTATATACTCAGAAATCAACAAATTCAATTACATCTTAGATCTAAAGTTTTTGATGCATGCATTATTCCGATATTAACTTATGCGGCACAAACATGGACAATCACAAAAAAGAATATGAATATACTTATAGTTACTCAACACGTGATGGAAAGAGCAATGCTAGGTATATCACTTAAGGACAAGAAAACAAACACATGGATAAAACAGAAAACCAAAGTCACCGACGTGGTGCAAAAATCATTAAAGTTGAAATGGGAATACGCTGGACATGTAGCTAGGAGCGATCTAAACAAACGGCACAGATCAATTTTAACCTGGAGACCATACCAACACAAAAGACCCAGAGGCAGACCTCTTATGAGATGGACAAATGATCTGAAAAGGACTGCCGGGAAAAATTGGCTACAAGTAGCGTACAATAAAAAACAATGGAAAGGAAGACTTGAAGAGGCTTATGTTTAGATGTGGACGTGAATGGCTAGACGAAGAAGAAGATGCTGAAGAATTGTAATGAATTAATTCAAGCTATAGGAATTTTTTAACTATACAAGCAGAGATTGCAGAGGTCTCGTATTTTTTTCAGAAGAGAAGTTCTGCCAAGTTTTATAGCTTCTTTAACTATTTCATCATCTCCTGGCGCCTTGTTGTTTTCATTTTTTTTGAGTTTATATTGTATCTCATCTTGAGTATGTTTCTGGAATGTCCTTAGATCCCTGGTTTTGAACCTTTTGTCTACCGTCTTCATTGACGTTATTGTTAATTTGGTTTGTGTATAATATAGTGTAGAATTCTTCGACTATTTCAAGTATTTTGTGTCTCTCTGTTGTTACTTCACCCTCTTTATTCCTAAGCTGGAAAATTTATTTTCTACCTGTCGCCATTTTTCGTCTCATTACCTTCATGCTCCTGTTTTGCTTTATAGTCTGTACGATTTTTTCATGTTTAAATTTCCTAATATCTCTTCTCACAGCTTTCGATATGTCTTTATTGAATGAACCCACAAAGCCGAATGGTTTGTGGGTCAATGTTCCTTTTTCACTTTATAACTATCTTCTTTCTGTTATTTTGAGTTGGGTTTCTAAAGTGATCTTTTAATCTCGTTTAGTCTTTGGGCAAAAACATGCTTGTGCCAGTTTAAGTGTATCAACTATTTGTTTGTTCAACTCACCGACATTGTTTGGTATTATACTGTGATCAAGAGTGTTGTTAATGTAGTCTCCAAATGCTGTTTGGTCTTGTGGGGGTGTCCAGTGAGAGTATTTCTTTTTTATTATATGACTTCTATCTAAGCGAGTAGATATTTTAATGGTGGCTCTAACCATCCTATGGTCAGGGTTTGCCGAGAATATATTAAGGACGGTCACATCTTTAAATATGTATTTTTTATCTGTAATAAAGTAATCTATTTCGTTGTGGGTATTTCCGTCTGGGCTCCTCCATGTCCAACGTCTGTGTAGCTTCTTGTAGAAAAAGCTATTCATTTGATAAAGATTATTCTCTAGTAGAAATGACAAAAGCATTTTACCTCTTTCATTTCTACCCGGACTTCCGGAATTTCCCAGAGATATTTCCGATGCATCTAACTGTGTTCCCATTTTTGCGTTAAAATCATCACCTATGACAGTGTAATGAGCATTGTTTTCTCTTATGGCCCTGTGCACATCTTCGTAAAATTGTTCTACATCTTAGTCAGGATGGGTTGATGTTGGTGCGTAGACTTGGATGAACTTAACGATACATCTTTTATTTATTTGTATAATTACTCTCTCAGATATTGTTTTTGTTAAAACCACATTTTGGGAGAGTTTCTTGTGTATTATGATGCCTACTACTCCTACAGACATGCGTTCACTTCCCATATAATCCAATTACGTCCCTTTACATTCTGTAGCTCGTTTTTCCAATTCCAGCAATCTGTCTTCCGACATCAAGGATCTAGCGTTAAGCGTTGCAACTTTCATCAGGTTTTTCTCAGGTTTTGTCAGAACTTTGTCCCCCCCAGAATCCTTGGGAGAGACCGATAGATAAGTGTGAGATTCTGGGTTTTGAACCCTACTCGCCTGGGGTAATCTAGTTTTATTATCTGACATTTCATTCATTTATCATTAGTTTAATAATATTAATTAAACATATCGTTTTAAGAAAAAAATATGGTTGACTCAGTAGTTAAAAATGTCAGTTGGTAATTCAGATTTCCTTCCTTGGTGGCGTACTTATCCTACCGGACGAATAATGTGACATGCAGTTCCAGCCTTTTATAAAAATAGGTAAATATTGTGATTTCTCTATATTATTACTGTGAGATTTTCGTATATAATATCATAAGAGAGAAAACTTTGCACGCAATATTTTCGACTGGTATGAAAGTTTGTTGCCTCGCAATTTTCGGGAATTAAATTTTGACAGTTCAAAAATCACTAGACTGACGAGACGTCAGTCTAATGATTTTCTCAAAATTTCATAAACGAAAATTGCCAAAAGGCAACAAACTTGAATAAAACTAGAAGAAAATTTTGCCAGTAAATAATTTTCTCTCGAATGATATTCGATAAGACTATTTCACGAGACAATTAATGCACCATATCAACGAAACATAATCTTTATTTATATGATAACAATATTAAATGTACAATAGGGTGGGTCACTTGTATATGGGAAAAAAATGTGTGCAATATTGTTTTGTAATACTTATAAAAGAGTGCTAAATGTAATGCTAATTTGACAGTGAAAAATTTATTTTAATTGAAAATTATCTTCGGCCTCCGGATGGACCTTGAAATATCAGAATTATGTGGAAAATCATTCATTTATAGTAAACGCGTAAAAAAATATATGTGAAAGTTATCAACTTCTAATAGTGCTAAAATGGCACGGTGTTGTACCTAAAACTCACTTTTAAAAGTTTTTAGTTGTTCGATGTTATCTTCTGCCTCCGGTTTGACATTAAAATTTCATGATATTAACAAAAACGGAGTAAACATTTAAAACCAAAATTTCAAAGAAAATGTGTGTATTAATACAAAAAAGACAGATATTCAAAGAGATACTATAACTAAGTACTAGCAAAATCCTTTTTGCTATCAAACTACGGCATTCCTCTGCGAGACTCCAACTTCGCCTTAATTAAGCTTTCTCGTTCCGATTTGGTACACAACGTAGTGGATGCTTCTGTTACAGTCTTCACAACTCTCTCTACTGCTTGAGTGTGGCAAGGTAGACGTAAAAACGACAATTCACTTTCCCCTGCTTTTGCAATGAAGGAATTAAGACTTTCATCAGATACTTTTCTTAGTAGTGGGGGTTCAGGTATTTCTTGTTGCCAGTCAATTAGATCATAATAACATTGTGCATCAAAGTTTATAGTTGGAACTTCGAATAACCTGATTATGTTGTGTTTTACTTTACGAGCCTTCAAAATACGACGTGCAGCTAGTTCCCTAATATGCTTTTGATGATCAGTTAACATTGCCAATAATAAATTATCCGGATGCGCGAAATAACTATTTCTTTGTATTACAGGATTAATTATGGCTTTCAGTTCAGGTGAGAGGTATCTTGACATTGAAATTAAGGCCCATAAGTGTCGTGCTCCATCTTTACATGTGGGATGAGTCTTAATACGAAACCAAGTTGGAGCATAAACTTTCACAATATAAGTGGCTAAAATAACTAGGTTTTCTGAAGGAACCTTTGTCGAAGCATATAGACGAAGAATGCGATTAGCACGAGTCAACCATGTTGCATGGGACATTTTTCCTGGTGATTTATTGACCAAGTGTTCCGGAAATTCTCCAGTCATAATCGCAGACACAATTCTATGTAGATATAATTGATCAGTACTTAAATCTTTCACTGTTACTGAGGGTAAATTACCACTAATTTTTTGAAATTCAACAATAGGATTTTTTGCACAAGTTTCTAAAGCCTTCCCTATTGCACCTGAAAAAGTCTGTGGTCCCGCTGTAGTGCCGTCAATAAATTGAAACAAATGTCGAAGTGGCAACTCGTTCATATGCAACAAACAAATTATCCACTGTAGGGGTTTATTTAACCGCGTTTCAAGTAAACGTACAATGCCACCATTTTTTCCAGTGTTCACGTTTGTTCCATCACAACCAACAGCTATTAAATCGTCAAGAGACATTCCCTCCATTCGAAAATAATTAGCTAACGAATTTTCTATCGCTTTGGACGTACCAGAAGATGGAACAATATAACCCAAGAACTGGGAATCTGGTTCTTTTATAAGCGAAATATGCTATTTTTGAATAACGTCTCGGTAGTTTTTGCCTCCTTGTTTTCTGATTACATACGTTTTATCTTTTCGTCCATCTAAGTATAGCGCATGTACTTGTGAAATTTTCTCCTGCGATATAAGATTTTTTCTAGTTTTCTTTCTTTACCTTCGTAACTTGCTCTTATCAATCACTGGCACATTAGATTTGGTGTCATGCAAAACTGCTGAAGCAATGGCTGCCGCTGCCCTATCAGACACCCCATATCGGTCACAAGTTTTGGATAATGTAGAATAACGAATAGTTTTTGCAGTTTTTTTCTTAAATAATTGTAATGGAGTCGCAATATTAACAGAAGTGGGTTTAAAATCAGAACACACAGATTCATCTGAAGATGACGTTGAAACATCGAATGTAGACTGGTAGGAAATTCCGGGCTCATATATGCTTTTTTTCTTTTTAGACAAAGCTTTTTCATTTGTCGCTTTTCTTTTCACAGTTTTTTGCATTTGTTTTGTAGCAACGATATCCAAGTTTCCAATTATCATATTTCGTGTAGTACCTACATTGATCGAATAAAAATTTCAACTCTTTTAATAGTACTTTTGTGTCTCTAGAACAGGTACAATTATTGAGTTCCTTGCATTTACAGCACGAAATATCAAATAGAACTTTGTTCTGTTGTGACGAAAATCTTCTAACTTTTTCGTTGGAACATTAGGATGTGATTTAAGTATGTTCTGGCACTTTAAGTGATACGTTTTTAACATTTGTTGTTCTGAGATTTTCGATCAACTTCTGGTGGTGACTGGAATCCAGCTGCAGATATTGTTTTAGAGAGCTTGCATTTTAGTGAAATTTTCAGAAGAAACACCTTACTTAAACAACGCTGACACAGCTGAAGATCGATAAAAATTGTTTGTTATTTTATGTTTTTTTTTGTGTCTATTTAAATTTTTTCAGCAATTTGTCCACTTTTTTAGATACGGTGTTGATTCCAAGTGGACATTTTTTGAACCAAGATCCATCCTTCCAGTTGGGGTGAACGGTAAGAAAGAGTATGTCTGATAAAATATTTGGTTCCCTTTTTTTCCATTAATTTCAAAAATAATCTAAGTAACTGGGCATAAATTTTCGTTTGATGAATTTCTTACCAGCCATTTGCTGCTTGCCAAACTTTTCGAACCGCCTTTACTTGATTTTGGAAAAAATGCTGTTGTATTCAATTCGGCCCGTTAATTCTCCCAAGACATCAAATTCCTTCTGAAAAAAGTGAATCTTGCAGTGTACGGACTCATTGCCTCTCCCAGCAAGTTCAGATGAGCAAAGGTGAAAAAACTTTTCTTATGCTCCATCGGGGTTTCCTTGTCGTTTCATTGCCGCAAGTTTTGGAGCCACGAGTGTCTTCTCCTCCCTGGACCCCTTCTGCTGTCTATTTTCCCTTGAACGATCAGCTGTAGTACTCTATATTTATTATGTCTCATAACGTGACCCAAGTATTCCAACTTTCTTTTCTTTATACTTATTTCTACCTCTCTCTCTTTACCTATCCGGCGTAATACCTCTTCGTTGGCCCCGGCTCAGTCCAGGATATACGTAATATACGTCGGTAAGCCCACATTTCGAAGGCCTCTACTTTTTTCATCAATGTTGCGGTCATTGTCCAGGCCTCCATTCCATATAACAAAACCGGGAATACATAACATTTAAGTCGAATTTTGAGAGGTAAAGTGAGGCTTTTAGAGGTGAAAATTTGCTTCATGCTAGTGAACGATGCTCTTGCCTTTTCTACTCTCATACGTATTTCTTTCGCTTGATCTCAATTTGAGTTAACTGTTGTTCCCAAGTAGATGTACGAATCCACGTGTTCAATTCTTTTATTGTCTAATATCAGTTGCTGTGGTGGTTGTTGGGTTTTGCTTACTAACATCCATTTGGTTTTTGTGATATTTAGTCTGAGTCCGTATTGTGCACTTGTTTTTTGTATCTTACTCATTAGGCAACTCAGTTCCTCCATGCTACTTGCTAGAATCACAGTGTCATCAGCATACCTTATGTTATTAATTATTTCTCCATTTATCTTTATGCCTTCTGTGCTTTCCTCGAGCGCTGTCTTAAATACTTCTTCTGAGTATATATTAAAAAGAATAGGAGACAAGATACAGCCCTGTCGTACCCCTTTCATGATCTCAATTTTATTGGTCAATGTAGATCCTACTTTCACTTTAGCTGTTTGACCCCAATAGAGACTCGCTTTTGTTCGAATGTCTCTGTAGTCGACTCCGATCTTATGGAGAACTTCAATTATCTTTTCGTGCTTTACGTTATCGAATGCTTTTGCGTAGTTTATAAAGCATATGTAGACGTCTTTGTTCATATCTCTGCAGCGCTGGATGAGTACATAGAGACTTAAAAGTGCTTCTCTTGTCCCAAGAGAATTCCGAAACCCAAACTGCGAATCTCCAATGTTATCCTCGCATTTTTTGGATATTCTGTTGTAAATAACCTTGGTGTATGTATGTGGTTAATTAGACTTATCATCCGATGTTTATCACAAGACTTTGCATTTGGTTTTTTCGGTATGGCAACAAAAGATGACTCTAGCCAGTCTTCAGGAAACTCTCCGCTGTTATAAATATTGTTAAAGAGTCTGACGAGTGAGTCTAGAAATTGACTGTTTGTTTCGCACAGCATTTTCAATACTTCCCCGTATACGTTATCGTTGCCTGGTCTTTTGTTATTTTTAAGATCCTTTATAGCATTCTCCACTTCTGATTTTAGAATAGAAGGGCCAGTATCATCATTGCTCAGTGTATACCCACTAGGACGGTTATCATTAAACAGTTGTTCCACATAAGTTTCCCAAATTCTAACTATTTTGTCGGGGTCTAGTTGTAGATTTCCATTATCATCGCACAGCCCTTTCGATAAAATATTGTAGCTTTTCTTTGTTGTGAGTTCCTTTATCTTCTTATGCATATTGTGATAGTCGTATACCTTTTCGCACTGTTCGATTTCTTCGCATCTCTCCGAAAACCATTTGTCTTTAGTTTTTCTTATCTCAGCTCTTATTCGTCTATGGGTTTCACGGTATTTGGCAGTATCTTTAGTTTTATATATCCGCCTCTCTTCCATCATGTCAAGGATTTCTGCAGTCATCCAGTCTTTCTTTTTTCTCTTATCAGGTAGTAAAAACTTAGTGCTTGAAGTCCTTATCTCTTCTTTAATTTCACTTCACTTTTCCAGCGGTTCATTGTTATTTTTAAGGATTTTTGATATTTCGGTATTTAAATTCTCTTGCATTTTACCTGAGTTTTCTTTTTTCTTTAACACTTTGAAGCTGCCTCTGCTTGGTATCTCTGGCCAATCTTGCACATTTGAAATATATATCTGTGAAAGAATCGATTTTTATGCCGTACTTTGTAAAATATTTTTCTTCTACCGTTTGTGCTGTAGTATTCCATACTGACTTTACAGACGACCCCTTATAGTCTTAGCCATTGCCTTTTTTCATGTTGAAGGCATAACCCTCGAAAATTTTTGCTAGTTCCGTTATGGTAGTACATCTTCCAAGCGTAAAATTTCTTACCCGTAGGAACTCCGAAAATTGGGTCCAAATAGAGCTTCTGCACCTCTGCGTGTTTAATGGGACATTTTCCGAAACCAATTTTTTAATTTCTTTAGCTGACTGGCAGTAAAATCTTGATTTTTCGTCTGGATTTATTATATCTCTACTATAGATAAATTCACATTCAGATGGCAGCGTTCCAGAGATAGGCCTGTACTTTCTATATGCCAGAAATAACTACATTGTTGTCAGTTTTTAATCGTACCTACAATCGTACGTTATGGGCCGGCTCCTATAAAAGAATTATAATTTCGGAAATATTTATGAATGTGAAACGGAAAAATACTACATTTTTTTAATTACATAATTTTTCTGTTGGTATTTTAAAAATAGAAAGTTATATTTCGGAAATCTGGTCTTTTCGGAATTATATCTTCTGTTCAAAATTGTTTACAATTCGTGGAAATGAAATAATTATTTGTATAATCCGTTTTTGATCTTAATGTCCTTTTAATGACACACTTTCTCTACCTGCATTTACAGTTACAGACATTAAAAAATAATTTAGAATTAAAAAAATATACCTATTTATAAATTCAAAATTATTGTCTAATGCCAGCAATTATAAATTCAGGTAAATACTTAAGAGTCATTAAAAGAATTTTCAGTTGATATCAGACGTTTGTGTCGTGTCAGTGTCAAAATGGCCGCGAGTGTAATAAAATTCAAAAACGGTAATTTGTTAAATAGTGAATGCAAAAAAATAGTGTTAAATGTTTTTAACTATTTATCAAACAGTAATAATGATAAAAGTGTATCAACAATAGTGTGGGAAGTTTCTGCTATGACTGGAGTCTCTGAGCGAACGATATTCCGATATAGAAGTGAAAGTAAAAATGGTCCACTCGTAACTCCTATAAGAAAAAAAAAGAACCGGTTATTTGAATAGTCGTGAGAATAGATATGATGAAGCAACTCGGTCTAGAATAAGACAAGTAGTGCACGGTTTTTTTATGGACAATATTCCTCCAACCCTTGACGTAGTACTAGAAAAAATTAAGCAAATGGAGCATCTTCCGAATTTTTCCAAGAGTACGTTGAGAAGACTATTGCACGACATGGGTTTTATATATGGCAAACAAGGTAGAAATTCAATATTAATAGAAAAACAAGAAATAGTCGCTTGGAGGCGTCACTATCTCCGGGAAATAAAGAAACTGAGGAACGAAGGAGCCAATATCATTTATATGGACGAATCATGGGTTAATACTGGGATAACCAATGGGCAAGTATGGCAAGATACAACAATAAAAAATAGCCGACAGGCTTTCGTAAATGGACTTACCACAGGTTTAAAAACTCCGACCGGAAAAGGACCAAGATTTGTTTTAGTCCATGCAGGAAACAAAGACGGATTTGTTGAAGGTGCTGACATCACTTTTCTTGCCAAAAAAGGTGCTGAAGATTACCATGAAGAGATGGACGGAGATCTATTTGAAAAATGGTTTGAAGAGATGTTAATACCGAATCTCCCAAAAAATAAAAAGAATGTCATTATCTTGGACAATGTATCTTATCACTCTAGGAAATTAAATTTTCCCAAACAATATTGGGTGAAACGTCAAATTAAGGAGTGGCTCTATGAAAAGGACATTTATTTTGAAGAAGATTACTTAAAAAATGAACTTCTGGAAACTGCTAATGTATTTAAAAATATTTATGACAAATACAAAATTGATTGTATTGGTGAAAAATACAGGAATCACAGTGACGAACAATGCCGCGTAGATGTACATATCTTAAGACTTCCGCCTTATCACTGTGAACTGAACCCAATAGAAATGGTGTGGAGTGAAGTGAAACGGTACGTGTCCTCTAAGAATTCAAGTTTCAAACAAAACGACGTTAAAACATTGATTTATGAAGGTTATGATAAAGTACAGAACAATGGACATTGGAAAAATTACGTCAACCATGTTATAAAATTGGAGAATAATTTTTGGACAGTAGACAACATTCAAGATGACATTGAACCTATTAGAATTTCATTAAACGATGACTCTGAAGATGAACTAGATTATAAAAATGAAGATGATTGAAAATTGTTTTTCGGGGGTATTCTTTTCTCAGTAAAGGTAATAAAATATTTAGTTGATCTGGTTGAAATGTAGCACACTTAAATAACTCATTAATCGACATAATTTCAAGTAGTTATATTAGACGTCATTATGCAAAAAATAAAGTTATGAACATTTATTAAATTAGTGCACAATTGAGGCCCCTAGAACACAAGGGGTGTAAGTGCCAAAAACAAAGTTTTGAAAAATCTTTGTTCAAAGTTCGATATAAATTTAAAAACCTAGGTAGCACTTTTTCAGTTTTCAGCATGTTTTCAATGACATGTAATTTTTGATGGTGTTATTGTTGTTAATGTAGAAAGTTTGAAGCCAAAAGTACGTGCCTGTTGTTAGATATCAGTTGCTAAGTGATAAGCAACTGCACTTACACCGTTGTGTTCTAGGGGCCTCAATTAGGGGTTTTTTGCAATTATCTCAGTCATTTGTTTATGTATTTTAATTTACAAACTAAAAAATTAAAAAACTGTTTAAGATCTGCAACATTTATTTGAAACATTTTTCCCTAAAATGCACGAGGAACAAAATAGGCAAAAAAATGATTTTTTCCAAACTTTATCTTTCTTTAAAAAATAAACAAAGCAAAATTGGCTGTAATTCTTCAAGGAATTATCATCAGTTATCCCTTATCTACCGTTTAGAACATTAAAAAACCTGTAGAATATTTTTCATATTTTTTTCCCTATTAACTGCGGTATTATGTATAAACGCATTTTAGGAATTATTACCATTTATTTCATTCACGAATTTTCTATTAACAACTTTAGCTTACCTAAACATATCTTAGTTTACCGTGAGTTTGGCCCTGCTTATTTTACAAAAGTAGCAAAACTTACAATGGCAGTAGAATTGGCAACGCTGTTATCCTATATCCGTACACTGCCATCTCAACGTGACTTTTAGTTTAGACACCTTCGTGATGGATCTGTCATAATTTTGTCGCTGAGAAATCACGGGCAGAAAGAAGTGTTGTCAGTAGAAAACGTGGCATTGCTATTACGTTTTATCAGTTAAAATAGTCTAGTAAAATAGTCACTGTGATACCAACAAAAATGTCAAGATTTAATTTAAAATTTTTGTCGCAATCTCAAACCAATACTTTTATTATAAATTTTCGTATACATCATAGACATTATAGCTAACTACCCCAATATAAATTTGTTGTACCCTGTTTGTCATTGGCGTTTGTTGTTCTTGAATTCCCGATACACGTATAGTAATCACCGAGATATTCCACTGCCGACATCACCTGTTATGCAGTTGTTTTCGAACACTAAAGTTCAATAAAGCCACCGGTAGGTAAGTCGTTTTTACTGTAATTTGAACCTAATCAGGATTCAAACTCAATTTTGGGCTGGATTCCCCACTGGCGAGAATGTAGGTCAGCATGTTGCTGCTGGATTATGCACACGGTAACGGAATACTTACTATCTACGTCACTTTCGAGCGTTGTTTCGATGTTCTAGCCCTTCGCTGGTAGCGTTAGCCCTTGTTGAATTTCAATTATCTGCCGTAGCAATTTTAGATCGCAAATAAGAAGGTTAATGGCTGTTTATTTTAAACTATCATCAGTTTACATAAGAATGGAGGAGAAGCACTTAATGAAGATACAAATCGCTTGAGGGATTGCTTGTAGCGGAACTACGGAATAAAGATAGCGGAAAAGTTAGTGATATTGGGGGGGAGTGGCTCAAAATGGTGAGACGCTAAAAATCCTTACTTTTCTTAACTAAATCGAAATTTCTAGAAAATAGAATAGCACCGGCGGGCCAACAGAAGGGGAAGGCGGATTTACTCAGCTATAAATAAGGAAACAATATATGGATGGTGTTCTGCAATAATAGTTTAACCCACATATATATTATTCAGAGTAAATGAGCATAATGTACTTTAAAAAGTTTACTGATAGAAGATAAGGCTTTATTTTCATATTTATATATTTCAATAACTACAGGCTACCTTAAAGAAACGTACAAAAGCAAAATAAGTAAAAACAGTTTATTGCAAAAATAACTTAAAGCGGCTTAAACGGTTTTTGCAAAATTGTAAAAATATAAGTTAGTCAATTTGAAATAACCGTCTATCGCTTCGAAAAAAACAAAAAACAGAAAAAAACTTCCAATTCGAGAAGTAACTGTCACTAATTAAATTCATACTCGATTTGATCTTGATTAATCTCGAAATCAGGATTTAAGCCATTTCCTTCAAATCTTCTTCAAAATCTTAATAGGTGATGTTGTTCAAAAATCCATAAAAAGGCATGGCATCTTGGGGGAATTAACTTGGACAAATCTTTAAGGTCCTTTATTTTTTCAGCGGACAGTGGTTTGCCATTTGGCTACAAGGCAGGCAACTCTACATTCTTTAAAACAGGTTTTCGACCTTTACCTGATTTTTCAATAGTTACCTCCGAAAATTGTTGATCTCTCACATGTTTTTTCATGTACAAAACTGTAGAACTTTCCTTTTGTAATATGTATTACATCTATTTTTAGCCAATTAATAACATCCTTATTAATATATGTTTTGCGATTTGTTATAGATTGTAGCAAAAGACTAACTGAAACCATTTGTTCTGATCTTAGACAGTTTACAACAAATTTATTTTTCACTTGGCAAAAGTCATTGATGGATTTTAAGAGAGCATTCGACATCTCCGAAATGTGAATCATTAGACAGAAAACTCCCAGAAAGTAACAATTTTAACGAAATGGATTCAAGGGACGTATGGTTTTGTGAATAAGCATTAACACTAGCTTATTACTTCTCTGCCCCCACCCCCCCCCCAACAGAAACACACCATAGAATTAATTTCTTTACGGGTGCCTTTATATTTTTATTAATATGTATATATTTACGCAGACATAAACCGACTTATTGTGTTCCCCTGCCTGCCTCTTGCTCTGTCCATACATTGAAAATACCTCTTTTTTTACTGCCGACGTAAATACCTAAATTAAGTAAATTTATTTGTCTTTTGTAATATGCGACTCCAATCGGTATTTTTGGTAAAGGATGAGTTTTTTGGAGATCAAAAGTCAGGGTCCCAGTGTTTCATCCTCTTGCGCGCATATAAGATTAGCCCTTCAAGATGTTCCCCGTGATTTCTTTCTATGTTTTCCTTCTATGTAGCCTGTGCAGAACTAATTTTTTGACTTTGTATGTATCACACATTCGACATGTATCTTTATGTGGTGTCTTAAACTTTAAATTAAAATTTGAATAAAAGACGCTTTTATACTTCGTAAGACTCACTGGATTTTCTGTAGTGTCTGTGTAGAATTGATACATTTTTAATAAATTGAAGTCAGGATTTAAAAATTTCGATTCCGTTTAATTGCGACAATAATGTGTCACATATGTTGGAAATGACGCTATGCGCATATTAATATTTTCAATTTTTTCATCATCAATTGCATTTTTTCCACCATTATGTGTTTAGTTTTTTGTGTAACATCTTTTCTTATTGCCCTCTTCAATATATTTGCTAAGTAAAGCACAGCGCCCATCAAATGTCCTTATACTTCAAAATTGGTCGAAAAATCTTCTTCTCGTTTTAAAAAAACGTCCCAAAAGTTTTTGTCTCTTAAGTTTTCTCACTTCCCTGCTGTTGTCCCGTAGGTTTACCGCACTATAATTTGAGTGAATTTCTAAACGCTTTAAATGCCTATCACTACACTAAACACACCATTCTAAAATGAAATCCTTTATTCATGGGACGATGGTTTTTGCTTTTTCGAAATCTATTTTGTGGCCTGTTTGAATATGATGTTGGGATAGGGCTGCAGTAGTATCGGAATATTTGACAGATATAGAATGTTCGTAAATACGGTTATGGATTCGTCGGTTTGTCTGTCCGATGTATGTACGTGGGAAACTGGAACAAGGTATCTCGTAGACATCATGGTCTTCATTAGGGATTTGGTCTTTTACGGATCTGACGAGATTGGACAACTTCGAGTGAGTAGTGAAGATGGTTTTGATATTTAGAGGAAGAAGAGTTCTACTGATCTTGTCAGTGACACCTTTAATAAAAGGTAGAAAGATTTTGGGTTGATCCGGCGAAATTCTTTTTTGGATGGAATGGGGTTTAGATGTTTTTGAATGCTCCTATATATGGGTTATGTGGTAGCCGTTTTGTAAGAGTGTTTGCCTTATTGAATTAATTTCGGATGACCTATGATTGTTGTCGCTAAGTCTCAGTGCCGAGAGACAGTTCTTGTATTTATACAGAACACGATACTGGTACGTCTCGAGTGAGGGGAGTAGGCAGATTGAGACTCCGAACTCGAACAGAACCGTATCACTCTTAATAATGGCTCCAAAATGGGTGCCGAAACGTCGAGTAATAAATTCTCAACGCGGTTCTTCCCGAGAACTAAGTAATTTTCATATATAAATATGTATATATATATATATATATATATATATATATATATATATATATATATATATATCATCATCCAGCCTCAAGAGTCTACTGCTGCACATAGGCCTCTTCCTCATGTTTTCAACCCCGTCTATCTTGCGCCGCTCTCATCCAGTTTTTATTGAGTCTTCTTAAATCGTCAGTCCATCTTGTAGGTGGTCGACCGACGCTTCTCTTGTCTTCCCTTGGCCTCCATTCCAATAACCTCTTTGTCCATCGCCCATCTGTCATTCTGGCTATGTGTCCTGCCCATCTCCATTTTAGTCTGGCTATCTTCTCGATGATGTCAGTCACTCCGGTTCTTCTCCTGATGTCTTCGTTGGTTATTCTGTCTCGCAGAGTTATTTCTAACATGGACCGCTCCATTCTTCTCTGCGTGACTCTCAGTTTGGTAGCTGCTGCTTTTGTTAAGGTAAGTGTTTCTGCTCCGTACGTCAAGACTGGGAGGACGCACTGATCAAATACCTTTCTCTTTAGGCATGTGGGCAGCTCACTTTTAAAAGTTTCTCTCAGATGCTGCCCACCCAAGGCCGATTCTTCTCTTCAGTTCATGAGTCTGGTTATCCCTGCCAATCATAATTTCATGTCCCAGGTATTTATATCTATCTACGAGTTCTATTTCTTTCCCACCAATACTGATGTTCTGGTTGGGTACCAAATTGGTCATGATTTTTCAATCTATATATATATATATATATATATATATATATATATATATATATATATATATATATATATATATATATATATTCAGGGATTCTACAGTATTCACTGCCTTCCCTCGCCCAACCGTTTCCATCTCTCTTACTCATGGCGTCGACTACTGCTGTTTTTCTTGTTTATAATCCAATTTTCAGCCCCATATGTCATAATACTTTGCACTAATGTTTTATAAATCTGTGTTTTTGTCTTCATATTTAGGTGTCTATCATATCGTACTGAGTTAAGTTGTCGGATTGCTGTTCTTATTTGACCTAATCTTTGTGTAATTTCTTCCTCTGTTGTTGCCTTTTTCGTGATTAGAAACCCCAAGTATTTGAATTTATCCTTTCCTTTGATTGTTACGTTGTCATCAATCTGCAGATCTTCTATGTCTTCTAAGTTTATATAAGTATTCGTTCTGTACCGGTACTCCCATGCCTTCGCATTTTGTTTTCCATGTAGTCAAGGCTTTCTCTAAGTATATTTTAAATAGTGTTGGAGATGTGGAACAACCCTGCGGGAGCCCTTTTGTTGTGATGAAGTCTCTTATGATTCTTGTTCCCATTTTAATGGACACTTTATTTTCTTTATACAGAGCTTTTGTAGCTTCTATGAGTTCTGTCTGTATTTCAAATTTTTACATTGCCTCCCATAGTTCTGATCTTGGTACAGGGTCATACGCCTTTCTCAAATCCACAAACGCCAAATATATATTTCTATTTTTTGCTTTCTTTTTTTCCAACAATTGTTCCAGTGTGTAAATTTGGTCTATGCATGATCTTCCTGTCGTGAAGCCTGCCTGATCCTCCCCGATTTTGCCTTTTATTGCTAGCTCTATCTTTTCTCGCAGTATCTTCCTATATAATTTTCCTATGAATGATATTACGGTTATTCCTCTGTAGTTTTCGCATCGTTTTCTATCTCCTTTCTTAAATATAGATGTCTTATGTGCCTCCGTCCATTCCTTTGGGAGCTGCTCTGCATTTATGGCTTTCTGAAATATTCATTGTATCATCCAGTGTTATTTTTTTTATCCGTATCAGAGCTCTCCAGAGGACACAACATTTAATTAGGAGGACCTTACATCTACAACACACAAGCAGGCCATCAAAGTCATAAGTATCGTCCTAACTAGTTTATTGTTACGATTTGGCAGAGTTGATTCTTTTTTAATTCTTTTTAATAAATATGTTTAGTTACAATTTGTCTTATTTGCTATCCGCTAAGAGTTCAGGTTCAATCCCTAGTTTAAGATAAGACGAACTCACACTTGAGATACTGAGCTAGGCAAGGCATAGACGATAAGCTCCCATGGTTAATTGAGGTATTATTTTTATAATAGTACCTCAATTCTGTTTAATAGTCTTATCGTTACATATCGTTACACATATAAAAAACATTGGGGAAAAAATAAAAATACGAAGAAGACTATAAGTTTATTTTGTGGATCTGAGGGAAGCCTTTGATTTCGTATGAAGAGAGATTATATAAAATTGGCTCGTGAAATATGAATAAACAAATAAAATATAATAGAATTAGACATAAGGAAATTAGAACTGAATAAAACAAGGACACATAATAAATACAATGAAGAATAACCAGCAAAGTATGTAACGGACACATTTTCAAAATAAAAAATAGTATACTAGTCAAAAGGTAGTTACTGGACTTTCTAAACAATTCTGGAACTAAGAACCAGACATTTCCAGTACCGACATTTATCTAGAGCTATTCAGACTGCTTGTGGACGAGACAAGAGTAATTGGTTTATCAAGGTTGATGAAGACAATACACAGACGGATATGGGCATATTTTGCTGTACACGTGAGACATGGACAGTCAAAATATCAGATAGACGATGCATAGACGCTTTTGAAATGTGGACATGGAGACGACTGTTCGGAATTCCATGAAATAAGGGGCCTCACGAATGTCATGGTTCTTGATGAAATTAAACTCAATCAGCCTCTCTTTAATACCGTTTACTCTAGAAATTTAAAGTTCTTTGGTCATATCCATCGAAACGATCCCAAAATAAAGTGGTTGGTTGTCCAAGGAAAACCTCAAAGTCAACGCCAATACGGCAGATCTCCACAGCGATGAGCAGACATCACGAAAACGCTTTTCAACAAACAGTATACTGAGGAATTACATGTAACAGATGACCGCGCCCAGTGGAGAAATATTAGTAATTAAGCTATCCGGGCTGCTGAAGCTCAATAATGAATCACAACATATCTGCTAAGGTGTTAATGACTATAATATTGAGTCAAAAGGTATAATAATTTTATATGAGTCAAAAAGAACACGAAGCAAGAAAAACAATTAGAAAGAAAGTAACACCAAGCAAAATATGGTCAAAAATAATATAGAAAATAGGCAGAAAAAGAGGCATGAGGGGATGAAAGAATTGACAAAGAACCGGAAGCGGTAGAAAAAATGGGAAAAAAGTTAAAAAAAGCTTATTACCAACCCTCAGGAGACATAAGGTGTCACTAGCTGAAAAAAGAAGAATTGTATGTTTGAAAATATATTTTTAGGTACAAATTTTACATAAATACTTTATGTTTGGAACACAAAGGGTTAAATTACTGCAAGACCAATGCTTGGCTTTTCTAAATCGTATAAAATTAATGATTTCTATTGGAACTTTCCAGTATAATTTAAGAAAATGGTAATAAATTTTATTTTATTTGATAATATTAGCTTCCAAACAATACTTATTAGTATAAACGATAACTTTTCCATTAGAACAAGCCTAACTTGTCATAGTTCGCTGTATTCACCGCCATGTCCGGTATTTCAACTAAACTTCTCCGATATTTCACGGCTTTAAAATTCGACCATTTACAGGATCCTTCCAGAAAAGCCTTCTGCGTCCCCGAACGTTTCAAGATTACTATTTCATGAAACATGGCTGCCGAAAATTGGAAAATAATTTATTAACCCGAATGGGCCTATTTATTAAGCAGAATTGATCTTAACCTGTCATCGATGACGCAGGACCGCTGTATCTGGGTTACATTTTAAGTGCAGAAGAGGTTTATATAAGCAGAGAATCTATTTTATGAATAATGTTCTTTAGTAAGTACGAATTAAATAACAGAGTGGAACGGGCAAATGGAATATATTCGATAATAAATTAAAGGGAGAGTGGTGAAAAACGCTTGGACACGTCGATTGATATTTTAAGTTGCGCATTTTTTGCAATAAAATCTATGCATACAGGGTGTGCCACATAACAGAGGGCAATACTAACTTTCTTGTATCAAATAAAACACCTTGTCTATTATACAATTTTTAGATTCCGCAGGATATTCTAGATATATTTATTGTACAATATATTATACAGTGATGAGTGTCTTACCACCCGGCAAAATAGCGGAAAGGATAGAAGACAGATTAAGTTGTGAGATAGTACGAGATAAACTAGTTTTAGACGTGGCTATTTGACTTCAGTCATAATTATACGGATGACCTCGAAAATATTTTATTTTAATAATTTCTGATGTTAGCATAAATGATTGAATAAATTAAGATATATTATAGTAATAAAACATTAATTAGTAGCGATTTTAAATTATAAATCTTTAAGTTAGTTATTAATAAAAATAACTCAACTGAAATATTTGACTAAACTAACGGTAGGTATGTTCCGTCCGAAAACAATTATTGTATTTGGAATTGTTGTAATAGTTAGAGACGTGGTCTATTGACAAGAAGGTTGAGGTTCAATTCACACCAAGGATAAAATTTTTGTTTTATTCAATCAAAAAATTATAAAAAATATGATACATATTAGGTAACAAGTTTTCGAAAAACTCATTATTTACAATTTATTCTTATTCCAATGTTATAAAATAGAAATACAAAGTAATTCAAATTCAATTCCAGTTTTACAGTCTTCGGTTGTGAATGCAAAATAATCCGGTGAAGACTGTTTAATGTCAAATCCATCACTAAATTCTCAGTGATAATATCAATTCCTCTGTATAGGTAATGATTTTCAAAACAATTGACAACATTGGAATGGATGCGCGCGAACAGCTGCCTGCTTTACAGCTAACCAAATCATCAAGCCTTCAGCCATCAAATAATAACATATCGAGAAGTGTTTTTGCACGGTAAACAGAAACTTTTTATTGAAAAAACAATTCGTAAAAATGGTTTTAACTGTCGAGGAAAAAGTGCAAATTGTTGTCTGGCATGTGAATGGATTATCAGACAACATGATTAGATAACAATTTGTAAATATATTTTCAAATAGGCCGGCTCCAGCACGATCAACAATTCAGTCTATTATCCGTAATTTTTTTTACTTATGGATCAGTGTTCGCTCCAAGAGGAGTTCGTAGACGAAAGGAGGTAAATTCAGATTTGGAACTAAGGAACACTTTGACTTGTGCAAGTATTGAGCAAAAGCCTACCCAATCAACATCTCGTCTCGGAGAACAATATGGAATTTCAAGATTTAGAGTAGGTAAAATTTTGAAAAGACATGGATACCGTCCCTATAAACTTCATAAATCCAACGAACAATTCCCTGGGGATTAATATAGACGTTTAGAATTTTGTCAAACTGCAATGGAAATGTCCCATCAAAATGAACATTTTTTACAGAACGTTTTGTGCACCGATGAATGTACGTTTTCATTGCATGGCCGTCAAAATTCAATGAATACTCGGTATTGGTCTCGAGGAAATCCTCGTCAGATTTATGTTGCTCGTACCCAGCGTCCTCGAAAAGTAAATATTTGGGGAGGCATAATAGGGAATCATGTCATTGGTCCATTTTTTATAGACGGTATGTTGACTGAGCGGAAATACTTGGAACTTCTGCAAAATCAAATTGTCCCAGCGCTTCGTAATTTACCAACCCCTTTCGATTTCATATGGATTCAACACGATGGTTGTCCTGCACATAATTCTTGCATCGTCAGTGAATATCTCAGTGCGACTTTTTCTAATCGATTGATTAGTGGTCACGGAGATATTTTTTGGCCTGCAAGATCACTTGATCTTGCACCTTTTGAATTGAAGACGATAGGCCTAATTCTCTCCAAGAATTAAGAGAAAAGATCTTTGATTTAAGGAGAGGTATTAGTCCAGAAGCATTAACTAATGTTAGACGAAATATTTATAATAGATTGGGTTATTGTTCTGCTGCTAATGGAGGCTTATTCGAACATTTTTTGTAAATAGATTTCATTAGAATAAAATACGTTTATTTAGAATATTTTTATAGAATTTCTACCTATTTAAACATTTTTTGTAAGTACATTTATTTAAAACGTTCTTTTATGTTTGAAGAATTTTTATTTTATTTTCGAAAGTACATTGTTTTTTTAATAAGATTTTCATGTTTTACTATAAACACTTCTAATAAAGACTGAAATAAATGTTTAGTGATTTAAAGCAAAACGACATAATATCTGCATAATTTCAAATTTTAATTTTTAAAAAAGTAAAACCTCCATGTTGGATTCGAACCCTGAGCACCTGGATGAGAACATCGTGCCTTGAACTCTGATCCACCAGACTTTTATAATTATTTAGTGACAGTTTGGGTTATTGTTATGCTGCTGTTCAAATCATAGTAGAAATTATTCTTGGTTAATAATTTAAAACTTTAGATTAAATAATCACTATTAATTAAATTATTTTATTTACATTTTTGCTTTATTGTTATGCGAAATTAAAAAATGGAAATACGTCACACATACGTTACACATAATAATTATGACCGAGGTGATTTAGCGCGAAGCTAACGTCTAAAGGTGTGAAACTATCGATAGTGGTAATGTAATGTAATGTAAATTATAGGTTTCTATCGATTATTTCTCACCTCTACGAGTTTCATCTCTTTTTACTTTACAAGATAACTGTGTTTTCTATCTCTTACGTTAAAAAGCCGTGTGATAAGACACTCATCACTGTATAGTTGAGTCCAACGATATTTCGTCCGTCCGTCCTTTAAAATATATATCGTTTTCTAACAGGTAGTTTTGAATTTCAATTTTCGTGTAATTTGCACTTGGAGACTTATGTAATTGACGACTGTGGTAACTTGCATTGTCCATTACTATCACACTATTTTGCGGAAGGTTAGGTATAAGACAATTCTTAAACCATTGCTCAAAAAGCTCTGCCGTTGTATCCTCATGGTAGTCCACGCAGGAGTCTTTATTGTTCTTTGCAGAAAGCCATAAGGCATTTGGGACCCAACCATTTTCTGATCATGCACATAAAATTGTTATTCTTTTCCCTTTGTTTGATGGAGCTTTTGTTTGACACCTGTTGGAAGAATCGGACCATCCTTTGGATGGTGTTTCATGAGTGTCAAACCATGTCTTGTCCAGATAAATTATTGGTCGATCTTCTGTACGGTACTTTCTGATAGAAGTTATATATTCAGTACGCCACTTTTGGAAACGATGGGACTCCATAAGCACTTGCCTTTTGTCAATTGTACGATATCTGAAGCCCATTTTAGACAAAATCCTCCAAAGACTAATGCGGCTACAGTTTATTTGTATATTATCATTAGTAAGCCGTTGTTTTAAAGCATCTAATGTAGGTATTCGTTGCTCTTCGTACATTGTGTAAATTTTTCGTCTTATTAAGTCCTTATCACTTTCGTCAATACATTTGGTAGAACCGGCATCCTTACGCTTGCTTCTTGACTTAATGGTGTTTGATGTAAATGTGATTCTTTTCACTGTGGTTAGAGGTATTTTCGTTAAATCAGATATTTCACTGACAGCAGTATTAGCAGTAAGTCCTCTTGTAAGTAAAGAACTATATATTGTTTTTACGATTTCTCTAGCGTCAGCAGATAAATGCTTTTTCTTTGCTGGAACACTGGAAGAAGCACCATCAATGTTTTTCCGCGGACGCCACATAATGCTGTTTTATAGGTATAAATAGATATAACACTGGTAACACTTGTAACACTTTCAACTAAATGAAACAAAATGTATATTTAAAAATTTCTCATCGGTTTTTTATACTTTTACAAATTATACAGAATAGAGGGAACCTGTATAATTATTTCAAAAAATACCTAACGATCAACAAATTTATTGTGGTCATTAAAAGATTAACCATTGATAGTGAAATTCACTGTTAAAATGTTTACAACTTTATGAAATAAAATGTATTCTAATCGTTTTTATAATTTTATACGATTTTTTAATCGTTTTTATATTACCAGGAATTTATTATACAAACAAGATAAAGACACTCCACAGTAGCTTCAATTTTACCTGAATACTTACCTGCTCAACTAATGTTGACTAAGCTGGGGTACTTGCGGTCGGGTTTTATTGCAATCATTAAGCACTCAACCATTTTTCGTGAAATAAACTATAGACATCGTGTTCTACGAACGGGCAAAATACCAATGATTTAGATATTTTTTACATATGGTATTACCTAATAATGTATTTTTTAATTCTTCAAAGTTTTCGTTACTCCAAACTGATCTTTATGGACTTGATACTCCATAAGCTTCTGTCAATAGTTTTTCTTATCTGGATTGTACTAAAACAATTTGTTATTACATGCCTTATTCATTTGTTCTTTTTTTAAATTTGTCTACCACGTTTCTTTTTGCTCCCATATAACACTAAACAAAATTTCCTCTCGCTTGTCAATTTGATCTATTTTATCTTCATCTCAGCCACAAACATTAATTTAACGATGTTATGTTGACAAACAATGTTTGCTTTTACGTTTTGTTTTATTATATAAATCGATATAATTTTCTCACAAAACAATTATTATAGTAAAAAATGTCGACCGAAAAAAGCTTCGAAGTATTCAATTCTCGACGTTAAACAGCGTAGAATAGAAAACGACAGACAGCGACAATGGAAGCCGAACAGAGTAGAAGAGGAGAGAAACAAAAGCGTCGTATTCATGGAAAGTAGCTCTTCGGTTGTGTTACTCTGTTCGCCCAACAAAAGCCGGCATTTGGCGTTTGTCGAACCCACAATGGCAAATAGAGAAATAGGCGTCAAGATAGAGAGTGAGTGAGTGTGCTCTATGTTGAACTGAGTATTCGATTTGAGTGTTATATCAACATGTCGAAGTGAATGCGAGTACATGCCCGTTTGGGGTGCACGCTGATTTAAGGGTTGCAACATTTACGGAGATTCTAAAATTTTCTTTTCTTTTTCTATGGGAAATAGAGATTGTTAGATTGAAAAAGGTTTAGGAACTTCTAAATACGAATACACTAGATTTTTACTATACAGTATGATGAACAAAAGTTTTAAAAAAGTTTTTAAAAGAAAAGTTTCTTATTTATTTACAATTTACAGGGTGTATCAAAAGGCCTTGCTTTTGAAAATTCATATATTACTATATGTAAGTATAGTTACTTTGGGAAATTCGTGTTTCATTAATACATTTACACCTCCTAATAGGCAACGTAAGAAAAAACATAGCTGAAAAAATCTTATATAGGTTTTTGGATTGGACATTTTCCATAGGAAGCAATTTTTTTGCTGGAATCTCTTCAGGATATGCCCAATATCGATAATCACGATATGTGCCAGTCGCAAACCCTGTGCTAAATTTTTTATTTAACAAAATCTGAAAACAATTGAAAATTTCTCATTTTTTTTGCTCCTATTTTCGTTTATAATCCGGAAAATATTGATCCTCGAGAAAAAATTATAAAAAGTTAAAAGTTTCCTTATTCAATTTTACACAATATTCGTTAGCTAGAAATTGAAAATTTAATGTTTATTGTTGAACAAATAGCAATAATTGGAAAAAAAAGTACAAAAAAATGAAGTTAATCCTTTAAATGTTTTCGACTTTTTAAACTTGACCTACAAGCTCCATATTCCGCCTAGAAAAACCTTTTAATATGTTTAAAACGTGTGCTAAATTTTGTTAAGATCGGTCGGATAGGTTTTGCATAATAATTTTGCAACCAAACCTACTGGAAAAAAAATCGCAAATTTTCAACTTTATAGTAGGCCCTAAATTGTTGCAAAAAATTGCAAATTTTTTTACACATAAAAGAGGGCTCAAACTTTCAAACGCTATTTGTAAAATTCAAATCGGTTAGCCGATTAAATAGGAGAGCCTAGAAAATTTTTTAAAGTTTTAAACATTTTTTGTATGTATTAGGTTTATAAACAAATTAAATAACTTTACGAGCTTTAAACATATCAATTTCAAAATTTATACACTTCAAGAACATTAAAAGACACTTCTTAAAAAAAAAAGATACATTCGTTTACTGGTTGCCGTGATATTGAAGGTCAAAGTTGGCATACATTTGCCGTGTAACCATAAGTGATAGAGGGCTAGTTTTTAAACAAGTACCCTCGTCTTGTCAAGTACTTCTTATATGAAAAGTTTTACGTAATGCGCTTTATGGCAACATTCATAAAAAAGACAAATAAAAAACCGTTTTCGCGTAATATGTCGCTCGGAATGCATGAGAGGTGGTGGTGGGGGACATTCACTCTTGTGAATGTGACTGGGATGTGAATCGGCGAGTTCAAAAATTGCATTATCTCGGATTCTTGTTAACCAATTTTGCTCTTTTTTTTTGAATCGATGTCTGTTTTTCTTTTTTGGAAGGACAAGAATCTTCAGGTCTGACCTTGACCTTCAATATCTTGGCAACCAGTAAGCCGAATGTATCGTTTTTTTTTTAAAGAAGTGTCTTTTAATGTTCTTTAAGTGTATAAATTTTGAAATTGATATGTTTAAAGCTTGTAAAGTTATTCAATTTGTTTATAAGCCTAAAAAATGTTTAAAACTTTAAAAAAATTTCTAGGCTCTCCTAGTGAACCAATTTGAATTTTACAAAAAGCGTTTGAAAGTTTGAGCCTTCCTTTATATGTAAAAAAATATGCAACTATCTGAGAGCCTTATTTAGGGCCTAGTATAAATTTGAAAATTTGCGATTTTTTTCCAGTAGGCTGGATTGCAAAATTATTATGCGAAACCTATCTGACCTATCTTAACAAAATTTAGCACACGTTTTAAAAATATTAAAAAGTTTTTCTAGGCGAAATATGGAGCTGTAAGTCAAGTTTAGAAAGTCGAAAACATTTAAAGAATTAACTTCATTTTTTTGTACTTTTTTTTCCAATTATTGCTATTTTTTAAATAATAAACATTAAATTTTTAATTTCTAGCTAACAAAATATTGTGTAAAATTGAATAACGAAACTTTTAACTTCTTATAATATTTTCTCTGGGATTAATATTTTCCGAATTATAAACGAAAATAGGAGCACAAAATGAGAAATTTTCAATTGTTTTCAGATTTTGTTAAATAAAAAATTTAGCACAGGGTTTGCGACTGGCGCATATCGTGATTATCGATATTGGGCACATCCTAAAGGAATTCCAGCAAAAAAATAGCTTCTTATGGAAAATGTCCATTACGGTCTGAATTTCTACAGATCCCGCCTAGTCTAGTAGGCGTGCAGCTAATTTTGCTTTGGTTTTTAGCTTTACGTGTTTCGACAGCGTAGGTCACTGACACAGGTACAATTTTATTACATTACATTACAAGAATATACAGTTACATTACAATCGATAATGAAATATTTAAATACAATATTAACAATTAGTACAATTAATAATTATCAATTCTTAAACTACATTGCTTCTAAATTTTCTGATTAAACCTGGTTTCATAGGAGTAATTAATGTGGGTAGGTTTTGCAGTTGATCTAGCGGGCTGAGAATATTTTAAAGGTTTTGACACAAAAGATTCTTTTTTTTATTGTTGTTTAAATAGGGACAGTTTACGAGAATATGTTTAACAGATAGAATGTTACCACAGTGTGTACATGAAGGTGGATCTAGGGAAGTTATTAAATTTTTATGAGTTACTCTTGTATGGCCTATTCTAAGACGGCGAATTAAAATTTTGTTTTTTAGTTACATCCAAGGAAATTCAAGCTTTTTAAGGGTGAGGTAGACATGACGAAGCTTGGAAGATATTTTATTGTAGTCTCTTGCCAAGACATTCGAATGATATTTTTAAAATACGATTGTAAATCTGTATGTAGTTGTATGTTTTTAGTCTCAATATTAGAAAACGCGGCTGTTACCAATTTCCTTGGTAATCGTACCTCACTACATTATAAATAAACACATGTACGAACGGAAGCCACATGTAGAACTATGACATTCAACAACGGATAGCAAACAACCGAATATATACCAGTGTGTTTTGTCCCTTGGAAGAGCTTTAACAAAACATCAAAAATCACCAAAAATTTAATAAAGGAACAATAAAGCTCGTATTATATTACACTCAAGAATGTACAAGATACTAGAAGAACTTAGCGGGTCAACACAATTCGGTTTTAAGGGAGGACTAGGAACAAGAGAGGCAATTTTATGTTTGAACACTAATACAAAACTGTTTAGATCAACGAAAAGATGTCTACCTCACCTTCATCGACTACGAGAAGGCATTTGACAATGTTAAATATGATATCATGATAAAACTACTACATAGAGCCAACATTGACCAGAAGGAGATCAGAATTATTCAGAATCTATACTGGAAACAAATGGCAAAGGTGAGGATTGATAAAGACCAATATACAGATGAATTTGAAATCCGGAAAGGTGTCCGCCAAGGCTGCATACTCTCTCCGATGCTTTTTAATTTATATGTTGAAAATATATTTGCGGAAGCATTAGAAGACACGGAATTAGGCATTAAGGTGAACGGCATACCAATTAGCAACCTACGCTATGCGGACGACACAGTGATTATAACTGATAATTTGGAAGATCAGCAGTTATTACTTGGTAGGGTGAATAGCATAGGTAAAAAATATGGCCTCAAAATCAACATTTTGAAAACGAAATATATGGTCATTAGCAGAAACCCTCCAGAAAACCCGATAATATGCATAGGTGACGATCGCATAAAACGCGTGAAAACTTTTAAATAACTTGGTACCACAATCAATGACCAATCGGATCCACAACAAGAGATAAAAACCCGAATACAAATGGCAAGACAAGCTTTTGTAAAATTCAGACCGCTCCTATGTAATCAAAACCTAAATTTCGAAATACGCTACAGAATGGTCAAGTGCTACATATGGTCCATCTTGCTTTATGGCATGGAAACGTGGACTTTGAAAAAAACATCTATCAACAAACTTAAAGCATTTGAAATGTGGAGAGGAGACATATTGAGAGGAGCAAAATATGAAATACCACAGTTAATCCTACAAGGGAAGATCGAAGGTAGGAGGGGAGCCGGCCGCAAACAATTATCCTGGTTAAGAAATATTAAAAAATGGAAAGGAATACACATTACAGGCGAGCTGTGTCACGCCGCCAAGAACAGAATTCTAGTAATGAGATAGTCGCCTACGCACTTTGGTGTATGGCATGTTAAGAAGAAGAAGAAAGCTCGTATACAGTTTTTCTTGTATTTTAGTTTTTATTTTCTCGTTTAGTTTGTTTTAATGTTAAGTTGTCGTAGAGTTTTCATATCATAATAAAAACCTACATGTCACCGACAGCGACTGAGAAGCTTTTAGCTTTTCATTGCTTTGCTTTGAACATTTCATTTCACAAAGTCGTAGGCTTCTTTGTAGTCTATAAATATCTGATTATTATCTATGCCATATTCCAGTGTTTTTTTAAAAATTTGTTTTAGGGTTGCAATCTGGTGAATTGTCGATTTACCACCTCTGAAACCAGCCTGGTACTTTCAGCTTTTGCTCACTTCATTTTTTTCTATCCATTTTATTTTCATTACTGTTGTTTGAAAGTCTAACCCTCAATGTTGAGATCACTAGGTAATGATCTAACTTTATGTTTGCGTCTCTATAACGTCCTCAGTTTATTGCGTCTGTTTCATGCTTTGAGTCTATTAAGAGGTGATAAGACTCGCTGTTCTTCCATCAGGAGAGGTTCAGGTTACCTTGTGTATGTTTTTGTGTTCAAACTAGGTGCTCGCGACTGTCTTATTTAGTGCTGCTGCTATGTTTATTAGTCATAAGCCATTATCGAAAGTTATATTAAGCTACATTAAAAAATTATGCCTTGATAATAAACTAAAAAAAGTAGAATAAGAGACAGTCCAAATGACAAATCAAACAATTGAATTAGCGTACTTTGTGTCTATTGAACTAAAAAAGAGACTAGGATCTGTACCAGTATTCAACACAAAATATATAAATTAAATAACATAAAAGTTAACAAATGACATAATATCAACTGCAAAAAGATCTGTGGTAAAAATAAAAATCCGAGAAAAACGAAATTGAAACAAACAACACTGGATTTAATGGAAGAAAGAAGAAGAACATCGAAAGAATCACCATAATATAAGGCTATTAACAATAACGTTAAAAAGATCAGACTTGCGAGCCTATCAAACAAAACATTGCAAACCATCGAAAACAATAGAAACATGAGAGTATTGAAATCAAATTTAACTAAAGGAAAATCACAAACCAACAGGGAAATACGGTGACGGAAACAATTCAAATAATCAAGGAAATAGAAACGGTCTATGAGAATCTGTATACATTTATTATACAGAACCCCGGAATAGACCATAGAACAATTCTAAACGTGGACTCGGAAACTCTCGCTAAAATAACTTCTTTGGAAATTAGACATGCCTTACAGCAAATGAAATATAATGGTTCCTGGTGAGGATTGTATAACATCTGAAATGGTAAAAGTGACAGCATCATCATTGTAGAGGTTGTGGAAGTTTTGTTGAATACGTGTCTACCAGAAAAAAGAATAGCCAGTCTGTGGGAAAACGCCGCGCCGAAATAATACTTTTATGCAAGAAAGGAGATACTATTAATATTGGAAACTATGGACCTAAACGTTTTTGTTATCACACTTATACAAATTGCTAACAAGAATAATAACCAACCGCATAACACAAACAATTGATTTGTATCAACCAGTTGTACAGGCGGAATTTAGAAAAGGGTTTGGTACTAACGATCACTTACAAACCATCAGAACACTGGTAGAAAAAACCACAGAATATAATGTACCTCTAAATACGGCATTTATTGACATTCACAAGGCTTTCGATAGTATTGAAACTTTTTGTCAGCCCTGAGAGATGCTCAAATACACTCACGGTACACTACACTTATTAAAAACATTTATGAACAGGCCACACTCGACATCAAAATCAATGAAGACGAAAAACCTGAAAAAATGGGTCTTGGTAAAGGTATTAGACAAGGTGATAATATTTCACCAAAGCTTTTTACCTTAGCATTGGAAAATGTATTCAAACAGCTCGACTGGAAGCAAAAATGTCTAAACATTGATGGTGGACGTTTGAGTCATTTGAGGTTTGCGGACGACATGGTATTATTTAGAACAGATATCAAGGAACTGGAGCAAATGCTCAAGGAATTAAATCAGCAGTCAAATAAAATATGTCTTAAAATGAACCTTCAGAAAACAAAAGTAATGAGTAATTTACAAACTGATATTGTTATTGACAACATCAGTCTTGAAAATGTAGACCACTATATATATATATATATATATATATATATATATATATATATATATATATATATATATATATATATATATATATATATATATATATCTTGAACATACCATTAAAATTGGCAAAGAAAACCAAATAGCCGAAATAAAAAGACGCATACAATTGTCTTGGATAGCTTTCGACAATTAAGCTTCATATTGAAGAATAAAGATATACCAATGTGTTTAAAACGTAGAGTTTATAACAAATGTATCTTGCCTGTAACTACATATGGACTGGAGACCATGGCCTTTACAAAGAAACCCTTAGAGCAGCTCAGTACAACCCAACGAGCGATGGAGAAAGCCATGCTAGGGATTAGTTTGAGAGACAGGATTCGAAATATCGATATTCGTGAAAGAACAAAGATATCAAACAACTCGCGGGCAAGCAAGCGGTGGATGAAAATTGTCAAGAGTCAAAATCAATGGAAGCAAATGTAAGAGGCCTGTGTCCAGCAGTGGACGAATACAGGCTGAAAAAGAAGAAAAAGTGTCTATTGATATTCGTCGAATTTAAGAGTTGAGTTTATTCAGTCTCCCTTTAAGAAAATGTAACATTTTAACGTTGTCGTTGGTGATCATTCTGCAATTTTGCCTTACATTTTCTCTCGTGAAGTAAAGTCGTTGTCCATTCACCAAGTGAACAACTAAATTAGCTACACTGGGATGACATTTCTATAAGGAAAATGAAGAGATTTTTTAAACTGCCTTACTGACATATCTTCCCATCTGATATGTTGAAACTTCATCGTTATTATGCGTACAGCCACAGTACCACATACAACTGTATCGTTATGTCAGTATATCAATATTGACACTTATTTTGTTAATCGCCGCTTCCTTCATGGGCGCCTGCAGCAGGGTGCAAGGACGTGCAATTGCCACCCGTGTCCAAAAGAAACTCACAAAGTACAGCCTCGCTACAAAAAGTATCATTTTTACTCCTAATAAAACAATATAATACTATTATTTTATACAAAGAAAACATTTTTTACTGCATAAAAGTAGAATAAAGCAATAAAATACATTGAAATGTTATAATGCTAAACCTTGGTGCCTGTGAGGCGCCATGCGAGCATTTATGTACCTAAAATCAGTGCGAGTACTTAACGGTTAATATTGCAACGACACTGCATAGCTATTTCTGTTTTCACCAAGATAAAATATTGCATGGCACTTCTCCCCACTATATTTAAAATCAGCTATAAGAACTGTTACTGTTAGTATTGCATTAATAATAAATAAAATATTTATTCATAACATAATGACGGTAGTTGGCTTTGTTTTCAGATGGCGTAGTTACGTCCATATATAGTTATTTTGATAACTATTGTCTAGGACGGGAGAGATTTTTGTTTTGGTTCAGAGCAGTGGCTATACCATTCTGACGAGACCTAAATAGGTCGAAATACGTCTAAGCGGTTGTCGCTGCCCTGTATCAAAACAAAAATCTAATACCGTCATTATGTTTTATTACTTACTTCGTTTGGAGTACCAGAAACTGAATTCACTACGAATTTTGACCAGGATGAACGGCATGTGGAATGCAATTTTAGATTCCCTTGCCGAGTAATTTATCCAGCTGTTTGTTTCGCAAATTTTAGGAAACACAGTGGTAAAAATTTGAATTCGGTTTCGCTAGGTAGAAATCGTTTGATTTCTCTTTTTGTTTAAAATATTTATTGTTTGCTTTATAAAAAAGGAAAAAACTATAAATAAAAGCAAACATATTTGCAGAATTTCCGGACGAAGTTTGCTTACAATTCATGATTTTTAGCACAAATTTTTCTTTTATTCAGAAATGGAATAGGCACAAAGCTAGTAGATGGTAGAGATACGTTTTAAAAAATATTAACGGTTTAGCATTAAATAAGGATGAGCGTAAAACAATAACAATAATAATGAGAGATGTAAAGACAAATGTTGTTTTGACGTTGTTTCGTTTTTTTTCTGTGAGTCTATGTTTTGATTATACAGCACGATTCTGTAAATTATAGATCCATTCAGGGTTACTTCGACATCTCAATAAAGCCGTTACACATTATCTCTCTTCTAACTTGCAAGGAATACTACCTTCTTCTATACTGTTGAACATTTACAATCGGCCATAAAGGGTCCATTTAATGCACCTCTAAAACAACCCTTTTCGTTATCACCCAATTCAATTTGGCATCAACAACCGGTGAGGTGTGGAGAATTAAAATAATCGCTGAGACCTTCTCTTCAGCTTTCAGAGGTGCCGTTTCCTGGTGCCTTGCACGTATGCTAAATATACCCTTGAGGGCCAAACTTTAGGGCTCTTACACCTAGTAGTCCCTTCGTTCTCCTCTTCCAGCTCTAATCTAGGTACACTGTTAAAATCGGACGAATGAAAACTTCATAAAAAATTTTTAATATAAGAAAATATCATATTAATATTTTTTAAAAATTACAATGTTAATATTATATATATATATACCCGGTATTTAGACGGCACACGCCCTTCCGGTAGGGATCTATGGAGGACCCAAAAAATACATCAACAGCAAAATATCTGAAAAGGATAGCACCATTCTAAGCCACAGATTATATCTCTTGAAAGGCTACCAGAATATTGTTACGATTACAGCAACATATCACAACGAACAACGTACGTTAGGCACGCAATGATGATGAAAGGGCAAATATATTTCTGCCACACCTTGAAATTATCCATTTCTGTCTGAGCTACAACTATAAGAAAAGGAAAATACTGATAGATATTTGGACTGCCCTTACCAGATGTGTTTGCTTAATAAACCTTTTAAAAAAACTGAAATTGTTGACTCAATACTTAATACTAATATAAAGAAATCACCTGGTTAAGATCTGGTTACTGGGTTTCTCTTATGCCAATTACCACGAAATGCAGTCCTTTAGTTAACCTAAATCTACAATGCTGTATTAAGATTAGAATATTTTTCTTTGCAATGGAACGTGGCTTGAGTTATTTTAATAAATAGGATAGGCAAACTCTTAGAATTTGTAATTGTATATAGATCCATTATATTATTACTATTTGCTGCTTAAATTTTTGTGAAATTAACAATAAAGAGATTAAGTCCTTTCCTGTAAGAAAACTGCTTAGTTTCTAACAACCAATTTATTGTTAATGTTGTTAATACTATCAATCAGAATCTGGAGAGAAAGCTCTATTGTTCAGCAATGTTTTTGGACATCACACAATCTTTTGATATAGCTTGGCATACAGGTAAGACGTATAAAACTATACAACTACCATCTGAATTCTACAAGATATTCAAATCTTACATACCAAACAGATATTTTCAGATAAAATACAATATGGTAATAACAGCATCGAGACCTATAATATCCGGGGTACCGCAAAGTAGTGTGCTTGGTCCAATCTTGTTCCTATTATTTACGGCTGTCGTACCCTCTTCTAAGGAGTGCTCCTTAGCAATATTTCCTTTTTACTAATAATGTTATATAATAATATAAATATGCATTGTTTTGGCAACAATGCCTATTTATATTAGCTGTTATTAGCAACTCAAACCCTGAGAGACACTTCGTCTAAGGGCTAGAAACCCCAGTGCAGTAGTTCTACTTTGCCCCGAAGTTAATTCCGTTTATAACTTACACATCCTAGTTTTTTTATTATCAAAAATGTAACTTAAAATTAATTCAACTATATTTAGATGGTTTTGTCTAACTATATTGTCTATATATCTTTCAATGACAATAAAGCATATTTCTATTCTATTCTACTAATAAATAAAAGTGTATTTTTCCGAATATTATCTTGCTTATTGTGTAGGTACGTACTTCAAACAGTAATCCTATGCTATTATTTACATCTGAAAATGTGATATGAACATATGATATGAAAAGTATATCTTACCTCAACGTTCATTGCTTTCCAAAACCATACCAACCACCATTTTACCGCGACTTGCCATTTTATTTCAATAAATAATAATTGTTTTTACTATTATCTAACTCTAAAAATAACACGAGCGCAATCAACTTACTTGTCTTACTAACAATCAAACCTCTGCTGATAAAATATTGGCCAAAACAACCACTCAGCAGAATAATACTGGACAAGTCTCATTATGAAGACCGCTTGGCACCACAGGACTAAGTATGTCGCCTACGCCCCCGGCGGTCGTATTCGACCGCTGACATATTTTTGCAAAAATTGGGACTAATAAATGAAATTGGTGAAATATTAGTAATGGAAGTTTTTCAGTTGGTTGCCAGCTGTACTTTTTTCAACTTTTCACCATGGACTTTTTTAAACGTTTTTTGTGGCAGTCAACCTGTTATATAAGGATTTTTTAAATAAATTTTTTTTATGATTCGTTTTATACAGCCAATTACAGGAATTTTTTTTCAATGTGGATTTTATATTTACATTCCTCTTCTTTTTTCCTACTTCTTGTTGTGTCAGTTCGACACCCCCCATCGAACAAGGATGTAACTTAGTTTTAGCGATTTTACAGGAGAGTCAAAAAAACGAAAACATGTATTTATAATAATTATAGCGAAATGATTAAATTCTTTTACACTAATGCGATACGATCTTTATAGCATAATGAGGGATTACTTGAAGATGTATGTTTTGTAATTTTATTAACTAATCAAAATCTTAGCCCTGTACCAGGCCAATTTTATTTTCAATGGAAAAATTCACAGCTTGATAGGTGTTGAGGTAAAAGATCCAATTATGATATTTATTTTGACTAAAAGTTTTTTTAGCCACCTGAGAAAAAAAAATATAGCCCGCCTTCAGGCGGGCTTGCCGGGAAGAGTATACACGTTTACATCAAGATGTACATTTTCTAAACATAAATAAGTAAGTGAAAATGAAAAATTAGTTGCTTTTGTGAAAAGCAAAAAAACAATTATTTGTTGAAGAAAAACATAAATTAACTTGACATTTTTTTATTTTTTACTAAAAATTTTTTAGATGTCATTGTACTTCTAATAGCTTCAAAATCGTGTTCTCCCCAGTATTGCTCCACAGTTGGATATCGGTATAAAGGCACGTAAATAAGAATACCCACATAATGTCCAATTTCTAAATAAGTTACTTTAAATAAAGAGATTATATTTAGCAATCGTTTTTTTTATGTAGTTGTAAGTTTTTCTGTCTTCAAACTATCTTTTTAAATTCATCAGACCTGGTATCAATGTTTACTGCTAGTTAAATAAATCCCCCATTGTTAGGTAGCAATTGGGGACCCACAAGCTCATTTTTGGGTAATGGTGACTTTGCTCTTTTCATAGGCTTTCGTTCCAGATAAATAGCACTGCACTCTGTACTTCCTGCTGAAGTGGATGGTTGAACATCTCCGGATTCCGTCGCTGCTGCTATTGATGGTTGAACGTCTTCAGATTCCGTCACTATTGCTGATAAAACACCTAGTGTTGAGGCTAACAATATATATTTTTTGATGTTGCTGGTTTAGGTGAAGATGCTGGAGTCAATGTTATTGGAGAGAGACACCCAGTTACATTCAGATATAACTCTGTAGATTTCGTAAGAATTTCGGCCGATGATAGTCTCTGCATATCTGATACACATTCCTTAATTACATTTTCCTTGTCGTTTATAAGTTCACCTTTAATTGATGGAACATCGTCATCAGTTTCAACCAAGTAATCGGAGTCGTCCACAAACTCGCCGTAGTTTTCATCATCGTATTCGGATTCTTCGTCTGTCGTACTAGAATCCATCGTTTCTCTAATTTCCTTCAGTCATTCGAGAGTAGTTAATTTTGGACTTACGCCACATATTATTGCTTCTTTTAGAAGACTTTTTAGATAACTGAAACAAAAAATAATACTTAAAATCACAAAAAATCGATGTAACATAATAAACGTGTCTGATTTGTAAGAGAACCGAGAAATTCATGTAGACAGACAACACCGCCTTAAGGCGGTCAATGTTCATACGCATTTTACGTCTTCGATATAAATTTATATCGCAAATTATGTAACCTACACTAAAATATATATATTCATACACTTACCAATATTTTTTTAGTATTGAATTTCACAAAAACAAACACTTATAATATTCGAAGAAAGTGAGGTTCTGCACAAAACACTAAATTTGACCGACCACTATACAATTTCAAGTCACTACACAAGTAAACTGAGAAATAAACACATCGAGCGGCATTTTCGCTTACCAAATGCGTGCAAGTATACTCAGTGGTATACGACCAAAGGCGGAATTACATGCTGCAGGCGTAAAAATAGCTGGAAGAGATTATAATCACAATAGAAGTTAAGCCGTCTAGAGGCTGTCGTGCTTGCTAAAGGCTTAAGTTTGACTGAGATACAACCTTGAGTTTAAATATGACCCTTTGTAGAAAAAGGTTGTAACTCGCTTAACAACCATTTTACACCCTCCGTGTTCATTATTTTTTTCGCTTTACCATTAAAATGTTGTATGTTTTAAGTTACTGGCAATGTAAATAAGAGAAAATTAATTTTTATGGTATATTTAAATAAAATATCAACCCGTAGTTTTTACAATTTTAATTGTAAATTATAAATTTTGATATTTTATTTAAAAAGGCTATTTAAATCTTTCTTTTGTCTTTCGATATGAAGAAAAATTAGAATAAGCGAAAGGTATATCTGTCATAGTGATACGCTCATTTGTTCTAAATTAACGCAATAATTAGTTTCGGAATGAACGTCATAATTAACATAAATTATTTTTGCATTTTCATTGCGTATCTGTAAATATTTAATTTCAGACCACTTTTAATATCCACTTCAAAATAATTATTATGGGTGTCCTTAAAGAGTTTAAAGTTTAGAATTTGCGTCTGATTTATTTCAGTTACGGAATACGGCTTGCCTGATGCTTTGGAATATCGTATTAAGGTTATCCATTGATCTGGAACATATATAAGACACATGTGTAGTATTAATGTTAAACTTTTACACCGCATAGGACTACGTAACAAAAACTATTCTATTTTTGTTTTGTCCACCGCAACTATTAGAAAAGAGGAAAAAGTCTGTAATTCGTTAGCACCTTTTCGGCCAACAGTCTCATCCCAGACATAGTAGTGACCTTCATTGTCGCCCAAATCAAATATTGTAAAATTGTAGACGGCAAGTTTTCACTTATAGTATGATGCAGAAATTTCTAACACTGTAGTGAATAAGATCTTCTGGAGATCAACTACTGAGTTACTACATTGAACAAGCGACTTAATTTGTGTTTTGAATTTTTGCACCACAGTTTTAGGAGCAATATGATGTGCATAATTAAGCTGTAGACTTTCCCTTTATTCAATTAAAGCTCTTTCATAAATATCAGCTGTTGTGCATAGATCTTTCTTGGGCTTAAAGAAATCTATGTTAAATTCATTGTGGAATACTTCTCGACATTTTCTCTCCGTGGCTTCTATCTTATGTGCATATTCATTATCACATAACCACTATTTATAAAGTTGATATAATTTGGGAAACGTTAAAGATTCGTCAAAATATTGTTTACGGCTACGAGACCTCACGTAATGTGACTCTACAACTGGTATCTGAGCAACATGTGTCCTCACATTTTGTTTAATAACCTCAGTTTTTCGTGACAGCCTCGTCTATCGGCTACCGAAACACAATCACTTACTTCCATATCAATTTTTTATAAATAGTGTTAATCCACTTATTTGTTATATCTAGAGTATTGAAAAATATTTTTTTACATATCTGAATTTTATCACTGTTTATCATAAATGAATATTTGTAGGCCAGGAGCGCCTTGATGATCATGATTCCAAAGAGTCCAAAATTGTGAAAAAATCTTGGTTTTCATTTCTAAAGATAACTTTTGAATACATATTTTTAGAACAGTTCTGTGTACAATCTGGTTTCATTTGCCTCTCTCGAATTTGTTGAACTCGTTGATTCGTGAAGGCCAATCCTAATTTTTTGTTCTTTTATTCAAATTGCGTTACCAATTGTTGGTATTACGTGTCCTCTTACCACTAGAAGTACATTTTTTCGGCATATCTCATTTCTTTGTTTCTTATGCGAATTTTGTTTTATATTAATAGCACTATATTTGAATTGTACATTTAGGTTTGATTTTGGTTTAACCTCATTTATTTATTGTAGATCCTTTTTTTTTGGTCCATCTGAATAGCTACTTCCTGTAACAAAACTATTTGTATATCTACCTGAAGACACAGAATAACAATAGTAACAGAAATTAAGAATTCATAACAAAAGGAAATTATAGTCGCTATTAAAAAGAAAAAAGTAAATAGCAATGGGTATTCTAGAAACTGACATTTTACCTTCAGAACTGGAAGGTACATATTCGGACACATCAGCAGAGAAAGCTCTCTATGACCATTAGACTTTACATCACTACCATTTGGGTCTAGAAATTTACTACAGCCAGGCCGTAAGTTTCTCTTAAATTTGATTAAATCATTGCCATGTTGAATAAGGATTTCATCGAATGATACATATGTATTTGCACATAAAGGGTTTCCAGTGTCATCAAAATCTTTTGCAACAATGTCTAAGTTTTCCATCTCCAGAAAATAAATTTTGTTCCATATCTATAATAAAACATAAAATACTTATTTTTACCTACAAAAGTATGGTTATGATAATTACTTACCAGGTTCAGCGTCTATTTCATTATTTTTCAAAGCTTATTCTAATATACGCATATTACGATTCATTTTAAAAATATATCTCGATATTGAAACACGTTTATATTCAAAAATATCAATTAAACTAAATAATGTATGAGTTACATTCACGTAAATCGGATATACTGAAACTAGTCGAACACAAACACAGCAGCAACTCATATAGCATATGAGATTCCCCGGTAAACCCCGGTCTCAGGACCAACAACTTCATGTAGAGTCTTTACGTTGCCATGTTATTAAATCCACTGGTAACTCTAACATCTTAACATATATACAAGATCGAATAATGTAAAATAAATTTAAACCAATAACTTTTAACGGGTTTTTGCCCAAATATTTAGTGGCTCAAAACATGTACACCTGGTGAGTATTAACCACATTTTGCATTCTTCTTCTTCAGGCTCCTTCTCCTATCGGAGGTTGGAAATCATCATCGCTATTTTATTGGCCGCGCTTCTGAATAATTCTAATGAGCTGCAACCCAACCAGCTTCTCAAATTTCTTAGCCAGGATATTTTGCGTCGTCCTGGATTTCTCTTCCCTTGTATCTTCCCTTGCATAATTAATCTAAGTAATACATACTTCTCGCCTCTCATTATATGACCCAGATATTGAATCTTTCTAATTTTAACAGTTTTTATGACTTCACATTCTTTCTTCATTCTTTGTGGATTCTCCTGTAGCACCACATCTCAAAGGAGTTTAATTTTTTGATTTCAGACTGTTTTATTGTCCACGCTTCCATGCCGTATACTAGAGTAAAATATCATAACAACGTAGCATTCTTGTGCGGATCTCTAGATTAAGGTTACGGTTGCAAAGTAAGTTTTATGAACGTGTTTCTTGCCATTTCTATTCTAGATCTGATTTCTTTTGTTTGATCTCCATCTTCGGTTAGCCACGTTCCTAAATATTTATATGTTGTTACTCTTTCGATCGTTGTATTATTGATGATCAGGTTATCTACATTTTGTGTATTTTTTGAAAATATCATTGATTTCGTTTTCTTGAGATTCATTTGCAGTCCGTACCTTTCACATGCATTGTATACATGTTGTATTATGTACTGTAGATCTTCCATGTCACTTGCAAATATGACCGTATCGTCCTCATATCTAATATTAATAATGCTATTTCCGTTGACCAAAATACCTTCCACAATATCCAATAAAGCTTCTTGGAATATCACTTCACTGTAGACGTTGAATAAGAGTGGTGAAAGTATGCACCCTTGTCGAACTCCTATAAGTATACTTACTTCCTCTGTCAGTTCTCCTTCTACTCTTATTTTTGCTTTCTGATTTTGATACAGATTGGATATAATTTGTAGATCTCTACTATCTATGTTTTTGGTCTTAAGAATACTTAAAAGCTTTTCATGTTGAACTCTGTCAAAAGCTTTTTTAAAATCTATGAAGCAAGTATATATGTCCTGATTCATATCCAGACATCGTTGTGTCAGAACATTAACTCCGAATAATGCTTCTCTAGTTCCTAGACCCTTTCTAAAACCCATTTGTGAATCAATTATTTCTTGTTCTAATTTCATGTGGATTCTGTTATGTATGATTTTAAGAAAGGTTTTCAATGTGTGGCTCATTAATGCAATTGTCCGATAGTCATTGCAATCTTTAGCATTTGTGATTTTTGGACTCGTTACAAAAGTTGAGAGAAGCCATTCTTTGGGTATGTGTCCCGTCTTGTATATGGAGTTAAAAAGGTCTACCAAGACATCAATATTATCATTATCAATTATCTTCAATAGTTCAATTGGTATATTATCGGGCCCTGGAGCTTTTCTACCTTTTGTGTGTTTTATGGCATAAATATCTTCATCTTTCCTTATTTTTGGTCCCGTAATTTCTCCGTCAACTTCTAATTGTTCTACTTTTTGGTCATAAAATAGGTGTTCAATGTATTCTTTCCATCTACGTAATTTGTCTTGCGTTTTATTTATAGTGGTACCATCTGCATTTGTTAATATCCCGATTGGTTTGTTAAGATTTCCTGAAATCATTTCTTTCACCTTCTAATGGGTGTTGAAAGTGTCATACCTTGCCTCAAATTCCTCAATTTCTTCACATTTAATGGACATCCATGTTTCCTTAGCTTGTTTTATTTTCTGTTTTATTTGTTTATTAATTTCTTGATATTTAATTTTATTTTTGTTTTGACGTGACAACGTCTTAAATTAGGTTGTGGCTCGGAGTCACTCATGAAAAAGTGTAACGCCCGCTCACGTCTGTTACGATGAATCACCGAACGAGAGAGAGACCCGCCGGACCGGCGAATGCCTTGCGTCTCTCTCCCACTCAAACATGATCGGTCCGCTGCGCGCGCAGCACTAGAGAATTAGGCGCGTTGGAAATTAGTTAAGTTTAAGTTTACATGTACAATGTTTTAGTAAACAAAATATATTTCTATATTTAAAATTTGTGCAATTCTTATTTTCATTCAATTCCTTGTTCCTATTGTGCAATTTAATAATATTCATATCAATAAATATTCTACCGAGAAAAAGACGTTGTCACGTAAAATCTTCGCCCGTAAAACCGACTTTGCAGGCAACCGATTTTTTTATGTATTCTTCTTTCGTCCATCTTTTCGAGAATTTCTTGTGTCGTCCATTCTTGTTTGGCAGCTTTTGTAAATGTTAATGTTTTCCGTCCCATAGTCTCTATTGTGTTCTTTATATTCTTCCAATTTGTTTCAATATCTGTAGTGTTCTTATTTTGTTGTTTTATTTCTTGGATAAGTTATTTCGAGTTTCTTGGTATGTATTTGGTTCTCTTAGTTTAATAATGTAGATTTGTGGTTTTTAACATTAACTTTCATAAATGGTTTTCTTAATCTCACATTCATATTTGCTACTACTGGGTTGTGGTCCGAGTTTACATCTGCTCCAGGTAAGTCTTCACTACTGTAATAGAGTTCTTGTACCTGTTCCTTATCAAGATGTAATCTATCTGATTTCTTATAATTCTATCTTTGTTGTCTTCAGGAGCTTTCCACGTGTAGAGCTGGCGATTTGGTAATTTAAACATTGTATTTATAACTACCAGTTCTTCTGTTTGGCACATCTGAATGAGTCGTTCACCACGCTCATTTCGCTCTCCCAATCCATACGATCCAACACAACTCTACACACTTTCTCTGCCCACTTTGGCATTGAAGTCACCCATTAGTATCAGAACTTCACGTTTTTTGGTTGTTTTCATTATTGTTTCCAATTGCTAGTAGAAATCTTCTATTTCTTGTTTATTTATCTTCCTTGTTCATAAATCTTTCATTTCTTCTTCACATTTTGCATTAACCTTGGTCAAAATTTAAATTTCACGTTAATTTTTAATTAAAGTGGTTATATACTTTTTAGGACACTGATGATGGAATATGGATTCTGAAAACGTTTTGTTGTTTTGATATAGCCCGATTGGGTTATATACGTTATATACCTTTTATAAAGGATTTTAATAAATTTTTTGTGATACATGGTATACAGCCAGCTACATGAACTTAGTTTCCTTGTAGATCCTTTAAAAACCTTATTAATCGTTAAATATATAGAAACTAAGTATTTGACATAGGAAGTAACAATGTTACTGCCTTTTCACGCTAAAACAAGTAAGTTAAAGTACAACAACTGTTTTCAACTGAGTATTAGTGAAACTATTCAGAATAAAACTATATATTAATGCATATTGCCCTTTATATTAACGTGTGTGCATTTTTTTTACTGAATTCGTCTGTGTTTAAATTTGAAAATAGGTCTTACTTGAGTTACAAACTTGTTCGTCGAGTTATCTTGCCAATTTTTTAACGATAGTTTTTATGGTTTGCTTCTTGATGGCGTTAAATCTGTTGTTATTATTTATGCTATGCAATAATATTAGTATTCAACAAATATTCAATGATTCACTTACCTTCGAATAAAATAAATAATCAATCAATTGATATATTAAAATATGCAGGCAATTTGGCAAAAACATAAACGTAGCAGACAATTTTCTTCTTATTTAACCTAACTCGCTTCCGGCAGGTTAGCCTAAGCGAACTCAAGATTTCCGTTTATTTGATTTGTTAGTTTTACCAGTGTACTGATGTAGTTCTTCTTGTGCACCCTTCTCTAGAGATTAGCGATAACTTGATAACCGTACGTATATAATTGAGTGAGGCCCTTAGAGATAGTGCACCTCGGAGAGTCGAACAATCTTGGAGGATGTTGTCGTTGGACTTTATTGGAGGCGAAAAGACTTGAAAGCGCCGATTTACTTTTGTTTGTTGCACGGATTTAAAAATTACGCGAACAGTCGCTTTATCTTCCTACCTCGCGCAGTTTAGTTTATAATATTTCATAATAAAATAAGTTATTTTTGTGTTTACAGCGAAATGAGATAAAGGATCCAGATATGTTTTGTGGCACCACGTTGTATTTATCGATGACCCAGTTCTAGCCCTGATAACTCGTTTATAATAATTGTACTTGGATTAAAAGTTACTTTATTTACCAACTAAATTTCCCCCGGGATAACCAAACTTCAATATTTCACATACATTGTAATATATTTTTAATTTTGTGTGTTGTATATATTTGGTATATTACATAACGATAGAATTTAACGACTTTATTTGATTGACCCGTGGCCGGTCTCAGCTTTTGTGGAGGAAGAGTTCTGAACTAAGTAGGGATTCTTCAGCGCTGCGCAGAAGACAGGCTAGGCGGGGAAGTCCTCAACACCGACACGGCGCGTCCCATATGGCTGACAGGGAACATCCTGTATATTATACAGGATAGGGCCGACTAAGGTTCGCCACTTAGCACCCGCGGATCAACTGAGGACATGGGGGGTATAGGGCAGCAGTTATGTCATTACTAACTCCAAGGCTGGGGAAAAAGATATCTCGGCTTGGAATCAGATACTTATGGGCGACAATCAGATATTGGTTTAATCGGTTATAATACTGCGGTGTGTAAGGCAAGGGGAAACCAACACACTAAGACTAAGACCCCTAGTTCGTGGCAGACCTTAGATAGCCAAGGGGTGCTAAGAATCCCCTCGACAAATGCAAGGAACCACCCGAAAGTGGAAAACAAAAATTACAAGTTAAAAATTGGAACCTGGAATGCAAAATCTCTCTTTATGCCAGGAAAATCTCGTAACATCGTGAGAGAAATGAAAAGAATGGGAGTCAACATTCTCGGAGTCAGTGAAGTTAGATGGCCTGGATCTGGACAGACAAACATCGATAACCATGTAATATACTATGCCGGTAATGACGATCTTCATCATTATAACGGAGTGGCATTTATAGTTGACCAGAAAAGCAGTAAAAGTATAAAGAACTTTATACCTATATCTGATAGAGTAGCTACGCTTCAAATTAATACCACTCCTCGTAATATTAACCTTATTCAAGTATATGATCCTACAGCAGAAAAACTAGAAAGAGAAGTACGAGAATTCTACCAAGAGATAAAACAGCTAATGAAGATCACAAAGAAAAATTCTGTAAACATTATTATGGGAGATTTTAATGCCAAATTAGGTGAAAGGCGGACCAAAGACGTAGTAGGAAACTTTGGTTTAGGCTAAAGAAATGATAAAGAAGAATTGCTGGTCCAATTTTGCCAAGAAGAAAATCTAATGATTTCACATATTTGGTTTAAATAACCAAAAAGAAGATTATATACATGGAAAGCACCTGGCGATAATCAAAACCGCATAATAAGAAACCAGCTTGATTATATATTAATTGACAAACGTTATAGAAATGGAATCAGGGGAGTTAAAACATATCCCGGGGCGGACATCGGTTCCGACTACAATCTTGTTGTTGGTAAAATTTCAATTAAACTAAAGAAAATCAAATACAGAGAGGAGATAAAACCTAGCCTCGAAAAACTTAAAAATTCAATAGCACAGGCAGAAATAGAGAAAACAATCAATGATAAACTCAAAAAAAGTTCAATAAAGCACCCACGGAAGCAGAAGAAACAATAGAAAGTATTTGGCACACCTTCAAAACAACAATCACAACTATACAAAGAGAACAACTACAAGATATACTACAGAAAAACAAAAAATACATGAATGACAGAAGAAGTCCTGGAACTGATGGACATAAGGAGATCTTACAAAAATCGAGTTCATCAGGGCTGTGTACTTTCTCCACTGTTATTCAATATATATTCCGAAAAGATCTTTCAAAATGCCCTCGAAAACATTGAAGAAGTAATAAAAATCAACGAAGAATACGTAAACAACTTAAGATACGCAGACGACACCGTCATTATTGCTGACAGTGCTGAAGGTTTACAACGACTTTTGAATATCATAACCAGAGAGGGAGATAGCTTGGGACTAAATATAAACACAAGTAAAACAAAAGTAATGGCTGTTTTACGTGCATCAAATGTCGACATTAATATTTGTATCTATAAGAAACATATGAAACCAGTACAAAGATTCCAGTACCTTGGTTGCTGGATAACAAACGATCTTGACCACGAGGTCGAAATACGTGCTCATATAGAATATGCTAGGTCCGCATTTCAATGAATGAAAAAATTCCTAATAAACTCTACGTTAGATATCCGATACTAATTTGTAAAAACATTTATTTATTCCTTATTGCTATACGGAGTGGAGGCATGGACTCTCGGAATTACAAGTATGAGGCGTATAGAAGCCTTTGAGATGTGGGTTTTTCGAAGGATGCTGAAGATCTCTTGGACAGAGCACGTGACTAACAACAAGGTGTTAAGAAGAATAACGAGTTATCTAGGACATATTTGCATAGGAGAAAAATATAACTTCCTACGACTCCTACGATAAAACCCGACAAGTGTCAAATCAGTTATTTTGAGATAATCGCAATTAAAGATTTTAGAAAAGGATATCGACGTTCAGGTCGACTCAGCCTGAATAAAATGAGTACCTTGGGTAAAACCAGGGGTAATAAAAGTCAGTTGAAGCGTAGCACTACCCTGCTATACTCCCAAAGCCGCGAAGCGGTATAAAACGGGAGACTATTATTATATCGACCTATAATATAAAACTAGGATTTTTTTGTTATTTTTTATTTCTAAAAAATCAATATATAATTACGGTTTTCGTTAAAAAACTTAATTAAACAATTAGAGTTTTACCAAATTGTAAGTTTTTGGATTTTGCCAATAGCAAAGTCAAGAATTTGATAAGTTGTCGAACGAAATAATAGACTTAAACTCTTTCAATTGTTGATAAAAAAAAGAATCTTCATCATCTAAATTGTCTTGTACATCTGGTTCCAGTATTCTTTCTGTTATACCAGGTAATGTGGATGAGCCTTAAAACCAACCGTGATAGTCTTCCGGTATGGTAAGGTTCTTGCATAGTTTCAGCTCTTTCTTCTTCGCCACGCTTATTGGAAGTAGTTTTTGATAAAGTGGTTGATTTAAAACTATTGGCAGTATTGGTTACGCCGTAACCCATTCATGCCCAGAACTATTTATGCTTATTTTTTTAACAGTTATTTTTGATAATTGGCTGTTGCGAAAACACTGGGCAGTTAGGATGTAAAAAAAAATTAAAAATACGTTATTTAGACTGTTTTATTAAATTATATAAAAGAGTTTTAAATAAACTGACAATAAAATAATATAAAAAAATTATTGCATATTGCTATGAAATTTAATAAAATATTTTTCATATAAGGCAACCTTACATTTAATACATTTTTTATTGGTTGTTGAGTGTCAAAGGACGCATCAGGTTCGTTTTTCTTGGATAAAAATAAGATGGCCAATGTTGTCGAATCAAGCATCTTGCGTAATGTTTTTTATAAAAGATTGAGATGGACCAGGTCTTCTTGGAGGAGTTCCAAACGTCGTCAACAAGACTTTGGCTATATTTCGACGAAACTGCAGTAAATCCATTTCGGGTTGTTCATGGATAATGTGTTTCATTCTACGGTAAATAAACAAGCATTTTGTATGAAGAGATCAAGACCCTAGATAAATAAAGGCCAATACCATTTCTTGGATCTTATATTGGTTCTGTAATAGGCAACATTTTGATCTATCCGAACAGTTCCTCCCATATTTTCGGTATAAGTCCGAATAAGATGTGGTTGTATTACTTTGATTTTTTGCTTTGGGCAAAGTAGTGTCTGTTCGCTTAATAAACTGGCGTCGTTTTATGGTAGTCGGTCTCAAAGCAACTATGCTGTTGCTATTTCACTTACATAAAAGCACCTTATTTTTCTTTTCGTACCAATTTCCATAAATTCCACGTATGGATTTTTTAAACGTTTTACTAAATGGACATTTTTCTGTTCTATTTGATCGTATGATTCCTACGTAATCCATTCCCTTCGATGTTAAAAAATCAATTAGTTTTATAGAGATAAATAAATTGTCAGCATATAAGCAATGAGGCATAACCCTATCGCATTCAATTTTACGAATAAGTTGAGCGAACTGCAATAATATTTCACCTCCAATGCCAAATTCTTTTTTGTATTCATTGGATTTTCCCTTGGCTCCTTGATATTTATTGAAATCTACGAGGTCACCAGATTTCTGATTGCAACACCACGATTTATACACAAAGCGTATGGGCTTGCCTTCATGTGTTGTTTCATACCATGACGCTCATAGTATAATATCATGGTCTCACCAACGCTAGATTCGGTTTCCCATACAGTGCATTCAGTAAATAATTGCAGAGAGTTTTAAGATACGGAGAAATTTTGTATGTTTTGTATGAACGATATATGTTTAGGTTATCGTTAGAATGGAGAAATTTTTAATGGTTTAAAATCGGTTACGACTCATGTTATTTGAAATCAATATATTTTATATTTTTAACGTCATCAGATTCTTTTAAGTACGTGCGAATTCTTAGATTCGTGCTGTACCCACTAACTAGTAAAATCGCTATAAAGGCTTTTAACTCATCTACTGCAAATTCTAAAGTAGTACCTTTTTGAAAAGCGTAACGAACTATTTCCTTTACAATATTTGTTAAAAGCTCTTAATTGAAAAAAATAATCAAAGATCTGTAAAAGAGTGAGTGGTCGTGAATAAAATGAAGAAGTTTATATGTTCCATTGAGTTTTTTATGTTTAATATCCAAATTAAGGGAATTTTTATCTGGTAAATCTCCCTGAATCCATTTGTGTGGTAGGAGAGTTACACTTTTTGCAAGAATCTCAGTTGATTTTACTTTATTATCTTGAATTTCTTCATGTTGTGTCTCTATTTCTGTCTCTATCCTAAACTCTTCTGTATCTTCTTCTTTCTAAACTTCTGTCACACTTTGAAGATCTGCCTCTTTTTCATATACATTTATGTTTTCTTCGTCGATCCTTTTTTCTTCTTCTTGATAAATTACTGCTTCTTATTTCGCATCCAACATATTCTTGTTTAGGTTATTTAATGTTTCTCCACAGTCATCATCTCCACTATCTTCATCAATCAATTCAGTGGGTTCAGGAGATGTTAGGAAGCTGACTTTATAAAATTCGATTCTTCTAGCATGGACATAATTTTATGTGCCCTTAATTCTTAAAAAATTTTTTAGGGCGACTATTATTGTCTAAAAGATGACACCATAGTGGGGGGCTATGTCAACTTTTGCGAAAACGCAACGCTGGTCATTAATGGTATTGGTGTTGTTGGATTTTTTAGTTATTTTAGGATCACTTGCAGAGCATCTTTTTTTACTGAATTTCTCTCTTATATTGGTCTTGCAAACAATGCAAACTAATAAATATATATGGCACTAATGCAAACAAAATTATTAGAAAGGTCATAATTGTATTAATTTCGACGACGAAAGTAGCCTTTCACAAATTTTAAGGATTTGATTTCAAGCCATTTCACTGATTTTCCGGTTTGGTCAATATTTCTGTTAATAATAAATTTTTCTGCAAAATCCGTACAGACATAGAAATCTTTATGCTTCATTTTTTTACGATATATTCCGATTTGACACATTTATGCCTTTCGTAATTTTGCGAGTTTGCTTGATCTAGCATAGCAATGTTCATTTAGTCATCTAAGGAGTGCACAATAATATGTTTATTTGCATTCTATTACAGAATGTATCTAATCCACCTCCATGGTTGGTGTGTCCCATTTCCAAGAACTTTTGCTCTATAATTTCAATATTATAACTTCTATGCTTCCTCTGCATACACCAATAAAGCAGCAATGTTTTGATTGCCGTTCTGCCCACTGCAAGTATCTTAGAACAGTGTGATAGGGGACACGTTACTCTTAATGTTGTTCTTTAGATAGTCGAAGATGCAGCTTTCTACTTGCGAACTTCCTTTCTGTCCAAACGTAACAGTATGCATTATTCGGTAGTTTTGCTTTGTAAAGACATAAATCATACACAGATACTTTGCGAGTGTAATATAACTGGCTAACATCCCCACATAGGATTTGTAATACTGCTTGCAGATCAAAAAAAAATTTATTAAAAAAAAAAATATTTTTATTTCGTTTAAAATCCATTTTGCAATAATTCGCGCAAACTATCTCTGGTAGTTTTATTGAAAAATGCTCAGTGTATTTGTAGATACGTTTGTCACAATTAACTGGTTTAGGGCCTTTGTCATTACGTAAATCATTGTTAGTTATATAGGACAAACTACTCTAAACTACATCTTTTAGCGACATTCGTTCTCCATTCACCGGATCTACTTGCTTTCTATCTTCTTAAACTGTTTACTTCAGCTACCACTGGTTTGTCAGAAATCTGTGCATTAGATAAAGTTGGACAACTTATTTTAATATTATTTGGTAATAATACATTTAGTAATAGGTAAATTTTTCAAGATAAAGAAGAAAATATTTGATTATCTGGTAACATCGTGAGTTTTGTCACACAATTTGAGTCCTTTACTGGATGCACTGCACATTGTTGGATATCTGGTGTTATATTTTGCAGAAAATTGTAACCACAAGAGATATCACCCGTTTCATCTTGAAAAGATACATCGTCTAGTATTTTTTGAGCAGAAGGTAACCAAGACGGATCCTTGTCGAAAAAATTAAATCCCAAAACTGACTCAATCTCTTGTAATTGATGTTTTTAGTCCTCATAAAATCTTTCCTCTGAAATTGTTAAAGAAAAACCAATAAATGTAACATTCTTGTTAACGAAATAACAATACGAATAAATATACTCTTAAAAAAGTACCACTTTGTTATTTTGAATGCAATATTTGCTAATCGCGGTCCTCCAGATTCCATCTCTATGGGGCAAAGCTTATTTGTCGATAATAATTACGGGTTTAAACTCAATTGTACACAATAATTATAATCCACAAGGAATCTAACTTCCTGTAGTTGGCTATATATAATTTAAAAAAAAACCAATCGGGCTATATCACAAAACGTTTTCGGAATCCATATTTCATCATCAGTGCACTAGGTGGGTATACATGTATTGAGCCACTAAATATGTGGGTAAAAACTCGTTAAACATTGATTTTTTAAATTTAGTTTACATTATACGGTAGTAAATATTATGATGTTAAAGTTATCAGTGGATTTGGTAACATGGCGACATATAACTCCACGTGAAGTTGCTGGTCCTGAGACGATGTGTATACGAGGACTTGATAAAAGCAACTCTTGAGTTGCTTTCTCAAGTCTGCTTTCTTAACAAAATCAAAGCAAACAAGCACGTCCTGCCTATTGCTTTACAATAAACAAATTTAAAATTGATACTTATGGCTTCATGTGGTTGACAGAATAAGTTGTTGATGGCTCCTGATGGTGACTGGATGAATTTCCACTAAATGAGCAGATTTCAGGTTGATGGAACGTGTTGTAGTTTTAAGCAGTATTCATTGATATAAATTTCATCTCTGTGGACATCGTTTCGTCTTACTACACTAGTACCAATAAATTATTCCATAAACTATTTCATAAACCCAAGAGATTTCTGCAGACCATAAAATAAACCTTATAATAATTTTCACCTTCTTTTATAAATTTCAACTACACACAAAAAAAATAGATATTCCACCACCTAAGAAAAGCTAATTGACTGAAATTAGTGGGGAGTGACAAACAATAAAGTATAGCACAGAAGCCATAGCATATATGTCTATGATGGAATTAGCTCTTCTGTCAACATAGAACAGAATATTTATTCTACCGGACAGAAAGAGAGAAGGCGCCAACTATTTTTTGAAGAAAAAATTAATAAATTAATAAAGAAATTTGTTAACAGATGAAAAGAAATGCTGTTACAGATATTGCAAAATTATTGTCTAAAGCATACGAGCGCTTAACGACGATTGAAAAAGGTGTAAATGGATCCAAATTACAGAACTGTATCCGATAGATAGACATGTATTTAAAGGGGAAGATTTTACTCCAATAAATAATAAAAATGAAGAAGGTAAGGAGCCAAACAAAAAGAAAAAAACAAGAGATAAAAGTAATAGAGGAAGAAATACCATCAACATGCTATGTTCGCGGTGAATTAGAGGCAGGCAATGAAGAACGGCTGCTTTAAGTTGAATATAGTTTTATACTGATTGTACCACTGTATATAATGCAAAAGACTTGAATCATGTAATTGTCTCGAGTAATGGTTTAGATATTTCGGTAGATATTTCCCCATTCGTGGTCGATATTTCCCATTAGCTCAGTGGTGTGGTAATATCGACCAAACTGCTTTTTGTATTTATTTTATAAAGGTAAAATAATTACAGATTTAAATGAAAAACTGGCAAGATGGACAGAATACATTGAAGAACTTTTTGCAGACGAAAGACCAGAAATAGCAGTGGCAGAACCTACAGACGACACAACAGGGCCTGAAATCCTAAAATGCGAGGTAGAATATGCTGTAAGGAACACAAAAGGGGGTAAAGCTGCAGGACCAGATGAAATTCCTGTAGAATTGTTGAAACTAATAGACGACGACGCAATTGAAATAATGGTGAACCTTTTTAACACAACTTATAGAACAGGCATCATACCAAAGAAATGGCTCTCCTCTACTTTTGTCACAATCCCGAAGACGAATAACGCCAGAGAGTGTTCACACCACAGAACTATAGCATTGATGAGCCGCACACTAAAAGTATTTTTAAAAATAATTCACAAAAGAATGTTTTTAATAAATTAGAAGAGGACATAAGCGCCACACAGTTTGGATTCAGAGGTGGACTGGGAACACGGGAAGCTTTGTTTGGTCTAAGTGTGTTAATGCAAAGATGTATGGATGTAAACCAAGATCTCTACGTAGGTTTCATAGATTTTGAGAAGGCCTTCGATAAAGTCAGACACCAAAAGCTGTATGTAATCCTAAAAAGCAAAAACATCGACAGTCGCGACATTAACATCATATCCAGGTTGTACTGGGGACAAACAGCAAAAATTAAAGTTGATAATGAGTTAACCAAAGAAATTGAGATTCGTCGAGGTGTGCGTCAGGGTTGTGTGCTTTCTCCACTATTATTCAATATATATAGCGAAATAATATGTCAGGAAGCGCTCCTAGAGCAAAATATTGGTATGAACATTCACGGAGAGTTAATTAACAATATACGATACGCTGATGACACGCTAATAGTAACAGATAACCTAGCAAATTTACAGTTTTTTGATGGAAAACATAAACACTCATATTAAAAAATACGGTCTAAAACTGAACATCAAAAAGACTAAATTCATGATTGTAACAAAGAAGCTATACACCAATGTGAATTTAACCATAAATAATCAGCCAGTTGAAAGAGTTACATCCTACAAATATTTAGAAGTTTGCTTCACTGATACTAATGACAAGACAAGAGAAATCAAGAGGCGAATAGAGATAGCGAGACAATCGTTTGTCAAAATGAAAAAGTTTCTATGCAGCCAAGATATAAATATAAACTTAAGAACGATAATGTTAAGGTGCTATGTTTTCTCCGTTCTGCTGTACGGCATAGAAGCCTGGACACTGAAAAAGATAAACATCAAAAACATTGAGGCATTCGAGATGTGGTGTTTAGTGTTGCCCAAAATCGGTCTTGGTCTTGCAGTCTTGGTCTTGTTCTTGGGTTTTTGCAAGACCAAGACCAAGACCAAGACCGCCTAATTTTAGCAAGACCAAGACCAAGACTGACCGTGCAAGATTTAAGCAAGAACAAGACTAAGCCTGCGAGACTCTTACGTCTTGCAGTTAGGACTGAGTGTGGTTTTAGCGACTATAGTAGTTCGGCTATATGCTTAAAGACTCTATGAGATGCAAAAAAATATGTAATAAAATTTGAAATACTTATGTGAATTACAAACAATGCCATAAACATACATACCGAATTAAAATATTCATTAAAAAAACACATTTGACACGTGCTCAGAGGTCATAATTACAGTGTAAAAATAAAATATTTTGTACATTTTCCAGCAGGCTTCTTTGCTCTGAAATTAATTGTCCTTGTTTTGAGAATAGCCGCTCTCTAATCATAAAAATAATCTTCTTGTATTTCGACGCCGACAATAATATCGTATCGATATTTTTTAAAATATGTCACCCTAGCTAAAAAAATATAATTGTTACGAACAACCACAATACCAAATAAAATATATGGAAATACCACAGATCTGAGGCTGATATGATGCTGAAGCATCATATCAGCAGATGGTAGAGTTAAGATAGATGTACAAAACCGAATAACCCAAGGGAAAAAATGCATCCGAATACTGAATTCATTACTGTGGTCTAATAAAATAAAGATGCATACCAAACTTCGCGTATACAGAGCAATTGTAGAACCAATTACCACATATGGTGCCGAATGTTGGACGATGACAAAGAATGAACGAGATAAAGAAGACGTTGTGGAAACGGATTATCTTAGAAGGTCATGTCGAGTATCGAGAATGGAAAGAATCAGGAATGAGGAAATACGAAACCGTACAGGAATTAGAGATACTCTTTCAGATAGAATACAAGGAAAGCAATTACAATGGTATGGTCACGTGATGAGAATGGAGGAGGAGCGGTGGCCAAAGAAAGCCTTAATGTATGTTCCGCCAGAAAGAAGGAAAAGGGGAAGACCACCAAATTCCTGGAGAAGAGAAATTACAAAAACAATGCAATCTAGAGGCTTAGAAGAGGGAGATTAGAGAGATAGGAAAAGATGGAGGCTGAAATGCGGGAAGTGGCAATCGCCGTAGGACTCCCGTTATATGATGATGATGACGAACAACCACTTAATAATTCAATTTTTCCCATTATAATTTAGTCAGGAGTAATCTAAATAAACAAATCTTATCGGCCTTAGGCTATAAATTGTTTCTGCTGAGTGTGCGATGAGATCATTCGGTTAAAGAAAATTTGCTGAAACAGTCAAAAGTAACGAGACAAATTAATAACAGATAATGTCGCCTACCATGTAAACAAAATACGGAAGTAACGATATATAATTCTCGGTTTGTTATTAGATACTTAGAGTATTGGATAGTAACGAACTTAAATTATAGTAGTATAATAGTTACTTTTTCGACATCACTTAACATCATTCCCAATTGAGCTTTCCTTTGAGTCTAATTATGTAATAATTGTTTTTCATCTAATCCTTGTTGTTCCCGGAGTGACAAGTTTATAATCTGACATGACATGAGTTAGTTAGATCATAGGCACAGATCGCTTAGATCGTGGCTTCAAACCCCACCCGATGTCAGTTGTTTAGAAATTTATTAATTTGGTTGGTCTTTATTATTATTCTTCTTCTTCATGTGCCGAGCTCGATTGTCGAGCGTTGGCTATCAAATTGGCTATACCAATTTTGTTGACGGCAGCTCGGAAAAGAGATGCAGAGGATCTGTTAAACCTATCTCTCAGGTTTATAAGCCATGACGTTCTTCTTCGACCTTTATTATGGCTTTATTATGGCTATGTTAATTCAAGCTTAAAATGTACTTACTCTGTTACGTTGTTCTAAGATCTAAAGTAACGTTTAATAAATAGCAATAGGCTAATGGGTAACTGCAAGACTTGCAAGACTCTTGCTGCAAGACCAAGACCAAGACCAAGACCGGAAGTGCAATACCAAGACCAAGACCAAGACTAGGTGCATTGCCGCAAGACCAAGACCAAGACTGTCTAAGTCTCGTCTTGTTCTTGCATTTGGGCAACACTAGTGGTAAGAGTGGTGGATATTTTGGACAAGGGGATGATCGGTAAGTAATTCCTGAATGTATAAAATGGAAGCTAGAGAGTCTGTACAAATGGCAAAATTTTTATTCGGGAAGTTATTAGGCCTATAGGACACTATACAATTCTCTAGTATATACGCTGCAAAAAAGAAAAATAAAAGAAGTACACATGATATTGTTTGTAGAAGTGACTGAACAGCCACAGACAACCACCAAATCACTTTTGGAAGCGTCGGTGTATAATACTTGATCGACGTGATTATTATGTTAAATTTAAAAAATGCTTTTAGCATGAGTTCTTAAGGTGTTTCGTATTTATTGAATTTTGTTAATGTGTTAGTTTGGGGGGGGGGCACAATCCAAGAAAATTTGGAAGGAAGATATGATGGGATTTGTGAGTGTAAAGTTGATGTTGTTTGTTATTGTAGATAATATAGAAAATATGGGGTTTATTATTAGGGAGGGTATTGTCAAGGTGTTAGGAATAAATGGTAAACAGGATTAAGGAGGTTAGAAAAGACAGATGCAGCATAGGAAAGGAGAAGATATTACCGTCAAATCCAGAGAAGGGGCGCGAGTTCATCGGATTCACAGTAGAGACTCTCAGATGGACTGAATCGAAATGAGCCTAGACAGAGTCGGAGGGCTGTGTTATGGATGAAGTTTAAGGATTACAGATGTCTCTTAGAAGCGAACATATAAGCAATGCTGACATAATTTAATTTAGTGTCAATAAGCTTTATTAACTTAAAGCAGCGACTTTTCATCCACATCCCCGTGATAATGAGACAGTGTTTTAAGAATATTTAATCTTTTGTGGTAAAAACCTTTTAACTTAAAAATATGCTGCTTCCAAGAGAGGCGAGAGTCAAATGTCAAATCCAGAATTTTACAATGATTAACTACAGGAGTACTATATTTTATACATGATTATTTATAAATATAGGTGTACGAGGCATTGCATGCAGTGTGCTAAATTATTTGGATTCTGCTAGGGGTAAAGTTAGTCCCAGAGAGTAAGTCCAGTGATTATGTTTATTGCTGTTTGCAAAATTTTATAACCAGTGGATGCTGAACGACCGTGACAGTATAATATTAAGTCATCTGCATGAACTAGATATTCGGTAGGAGGAGGTTAATTAAAACAAAGATAACTTATGGCGATGTTAAACAAGGTTGGACGTAATACTGAACCTTGAGGAGTGCAATCGGTTTGAGTATAAACAGAAGAGAACACAAAATTTACAGAAACTTTAAAGGTCCTTTGAGATAAAATATTGTGTCTGAAATGATATATATTTCCGATGATATTATGTTGTTTTAGTATTGTCGCGAGTGTGTCGTCGAAAGCCAGATTGTTCTTTCGGAATAATTTTGTGTTAGTCCAGATACCAGATAACACGTTTATTGATAATTTTTTCAAGTATTTTAAACATGATACAGGAGGGAGATATAAGCCTATAAGAATCAGGGGCAGAGACAGGTAGTTCATTTTTTTATTGGTAATACCATTGACGTTCGTCATTCATTCAGGAAATTGCGGAAAAGCCATATTTTATATATCTCGAGAAGTTTAAAACGTGGTTATTTTAAATAATTACTTTAGTTTTAAATAGTAATTTTTCTGCAAATTTTCGCTGTTATTTTTTTGTAATTTTTAAGATACTGCGTTGTGACATATGTCTGTATTGTCTTCATTTCTGGGTTTTGTTGGCATTTTTGCAGTAGAGTTTTCAGTGCAGCTAGTCATCTTGTTGTGATTGGATTGGTGTGGACAATATAGTAACCGTAATGTGCTTTATTTCAAAATCTTTTTAAGCTCAAATCACCTTCTTCTTACACACATTTAAAATTAAGGGAAACTTTTGCTGGTTTTTAAAACTCTACGAACAGAACCTTCTTCCTCAGTAGCTGCTATTATTCTTTTCTTTTTAGACCGCCACACACTCGTTGTTTCAAAATCGTACATCGTTGTATTCGATTTTACTCGCAGTCAACCGAATTTCTCTTCAGCGGATGCCGTGGATTTAAACCTTAAAGGTGCTGGGTCTTCAAATTTTTGTGGGAACTTCTTTAAAATTAAAACGCAATTAAGGCGAGGTCAAATTCGACAATAACGCCGTTAATATTTGTTTCCAGGTGATTCGGCAAAAACATTTATAAATATACAGGTTCATGTCGCTGTCACCCATCAGCCAGGGGCATATCAAATAATTTTTTTATATATTTAATATTCGATATTTAAAGGATAAAATTATGCTATAATAATAGTTAGTTGTCTAAGCATAACCTTTGCCTTTCTGGTACTCTCGGGACAACAAACAAAAAACATACACAAACATACAATACAAATATGTAAATTAATATAGGTTTCACATTAAATTAAAATTTAAAATGCACGTAGTTACCCCTTGTATGGTCTGACAGTGTTAAAATAGTATAAAGAGTATATAGTTGGATAATTACACTAGTAACGAATTTTCATTATTTGAACCTACTTCACTGCAGAGCCAAATATTTCTCAAGAACAAGCTGGATTTATGTCAGAAAGAAGTTGCTGCGATCAAGTTCTCTTCCCAACAGAATTTATTGAAAATGGATTTTAAAAGCTATTTAAAGCAGTAGCACAAGGCTAAGTGAGGAGCAGAGGTTTATATCGCACTTTGTCCATTTTTACCATTTTTCAGGAAGTGAGAAAAACTGCTACTCAATTACTAATAAAGTTAAAATAGAAACACAAAATATGAATAAATGTACTTTTTTATTATCAATTTATGCTATTTATAAGTTTCATCAAGCTTTATTAGTTTATTCAAAAAACAAAAAAATATTGATGGCCAAAACGCCATTTCGTTGTCTTTAAATGACAAAATATAGTTTGATTGTCCCCAGATGATTAAAATAAAAATATGAACTGAAAATGCATTTCTGAATGTTTGGAATGCAATATAGTAAAAAAAATCATATGACATGTATGTCGTCCTTCAGAAGACAGCAACATTCTTCTCCATCTTCACATTTATCGCAAATCTGGTTTTTTTTAATTGCATTTTCACGATACTGCTCTTTTAAAATTGAATCTAACCAAGGTAACTTTGGATCTAACGCTCATTCTTTGCTGATGAACTAAGTAAAAATTTTGATAAGCTATCTAGTTGTTTCTTCTTAACAGCACGATTTATTGGCAATTCCGGCAGTACTATGTTACTTAGTTTTTTCTGTGGTTGAATTTAACTTAAAAACTTTTTAGAAGAGTCATCATCTCTATACAATACCTCTGTTTTATTCAAGATTTTACTTTCTCTAGCAGTTTGTTTGCCTCATGAGTTATGATGATTCATTTGGCTCCACTGATACTTACAACTTTTTTGAGTTAAAGTGCTGCATGTTTTATGTCGTACAAAGTTCAATCAGAGCCCAGCTTGCGTACTTGTCGTTTCTTAGAACAGATTTCATAATATTTATCTGGTGGCTGTATAAAACAGGGACACGTAAGTCTAGCTCAACTTGACCAAAAACTCGATTAGCTGGCATAAACGAATGGCCACGAACGGGAAACGTCATGGTAATTGTTTTAATAGTTTTTGGGGCATTATTTGGAAGCCACAAGGTGAGTGCATATACCATGTGGGAATTTTTATTCTGACCTTCACATCCATCCGAAAACAATCTTAAATGTTTAATATCTGGGTCAAAATCAGTCTTTTTTAGAAAGACAGTCAACGCAGAAAATCTTCCTGTTTTTTGCTCAAGCCATAAAAAGACAGTTGCTGAGCAAAGAATGCTTCCGTAATAGGCGCTTTTGGGAGATTTTGGACCTGCTGGAGATCAAAGCAATATGCCACGCTATCAGCAGATTCCTCCTTCATTGATTTAAGAAACTGCTTTGCTCGCGTCTTGTGAATAGTTAAATCCATTTTTAATTTTATTCTTTGCTCTCTCTCTCTCTCTCTCTCTCCGTTTTGGTATTTATATCAGTGTTTGTTTTTATGCAAAAGCCACAAACATCGAGAGACAAACTTTGTTTGTCTCTCGATGATCAACAAACTATTTGTTGGTCACTCGCTAGTAGACAAAATGCGTTTTGTTTGTCTAGGTAATTTTTAAAGCCAAAAATATACGTGAAAAATTACATCCATAAAATAGTTTCGAAACACAATTCAGATTTCTGCTTTAATCTGAACCTTCTATAAATGCAAGGTATAACAGACGTTGATAAAGATGTTATTAGAGACATGGGGAATCTAAAATTTGTATTCCACGACATGTCTCCTCAACTAAGCAGAAATCGTTAGCGAATTGGTTTCTTGTACTCATACAGAGTAGATCCGAATAAAATGAAAAAGACAGTAAAGATTCAATTTCACGTACAAATCGTCTATATATCTGGTTATACGTATTTCGCTTTAATAAAGCTCATCAGAACAGTTATTCATAGGCGTTCTCAACGTGAAAAATAGATCTTTCCTGTCTTTGGGAAGCAACGATAAAATGGCTTCGAAACGGACGCAATAGCGACATCTGATATTAAATCCGTAAAATAGTTTCGAAACACAATTCAGATTTCTGCTTTAATCTGAACCTTCTATAAATGCAAGGTATAACAGACGTTGATAAAGATGTTAATAGAGACATGGGGAATCTAAAATTTGCATTCCACGACATGTCTCCTCAACTAAGCAGAAATCGTTAGCGAATTGGTTTCTAGTACTCATACAGAGTAGATCATTTTATCGCCATTATTATTATCATCACCATTTTATCGTTGCTTCCCAAAGACAGGAAAGATCTATTTTTCACGTTGAGAACGCCTATGAATAACTGTTCTGATGAGCTTTATTAAAGCGAAATACGTATAAACAGATACATAGACAATTTGTACGTGAAATGGAATCTTTACTGTCTTTTTCATTTCAGTGAAAAATTACGTTTAGAATATTTTCTTCTTCTTCATGTGCCGAGCTCGATTATCAAGCGTTGGTTATCAAATTGGCTATAGTAATTTTGTTGACGGCAGCTCGGAAAAGAGATACAGAGAATCTGTTAAACCAATCTCTGAGGTTTCTAAGCCATGACGTTCTTCTTCGACCTGGTCCTCTTCTTCCGTCTACCTTGCCTTGTATTGTAATTTTAAATGGAGTATATTATATCTCTCTGGGTGGCGCATAACATGGCCAAAATATTCAAGTTTGCGATTTTTAACTGTTTTGATGACTTACGTAACTTTTCCCATCCGATGCAAAACAGCTTCGTTACGAACTCTATCCACCCAACTTATTCGTAGGATTTTCGGATACACCCAGATTTCAAAGGCTTCCAGTTTCTTGAGAAGTGTATCCGTCAAAGTCCAACCTTCGACACCATACAAAAGAGTAGAGAACACATAGCATCTCACTAATCTAATTTTCAGACTTAAAGTAATATTGTTTTCACATAACAGTTTCTTCATCTTAAAGAATGCAGCTCTGGCCTTCTCTATCCATATTCTAATTTCTTTGCTCATATCCCAGTTCTCATTTAGATTACAACCAAGGTAGGTGATACTGTTAGTTCTCTCCAGTTGTTCACCATAAGCTGTTACGACTTCCGGTTGTTATTGGCGTTTTACTGACGACCATCACCTTTGTCTTTGCGGTGTTAAGCTCAAGGCCACATTCATCACACGTTGTGGTAATCCTATTAATTAGATGTTGAAGTTCTTCGTAATTGCTTGCAATTAACACTGTGTCATCCGCATATCTCAAATTATTAATATTGACGCCATTCATATTTATATCACATTGAACATTATCCACTGCTTTATTGAAAACGAACTCAGAATAGATGTTAAATAGTAGCGGGGACAAAATGCAGCCCTGCCTTACTCCTCTTCGTATTTGAAGCTCTTCAGAGGTGTTCCGGCCAATCCTGATGTTTGCACGTTGATGCCAGTAAAGATTTTTAAAAATGCGTAGGTCTTTATCATCAATACCTACCTGCTGAAGAATGGCTATCATTTCAGTATGTTTTACTCGATAAAAGGCCTTCTCAAAGTCAATAAAACACATATAAACTGGATGTCCGACATCCCTGCATCTCTGTACCCTAACCTGAATACTAAATAGTGCTTCTCTTGTTCCAAGGTTATTGCGGAATCTAAACTGTGTGTCACCAAGTTGTTGTTCTATTTTTGGTACATGCTAGAGTGCAAAATTCGTAGAAATATCTTTAAAACATGACTCATCTAGCTGATGGTTTAGTAGTCACTACATCTTTTTGCATTTGCTTTTTTAGGTATCGTCACAAAAGTCGGAAGCCGCCAATCCGTTGGTATATAGCCAGTTTCATAAATTTTATTAAACAGATGAAGGAGAGATATTTTATCTGAACTTTTGAAGAGCTTTATTATTTCACTCGGTATTTCATCTGGTCTTCTCGCTTTTCGGGTCTTTGATAAAGGTATTGCTTGTTCAATTTCGTCCATAGTTATGTCAGGTCCTGTAATTACTTCGTTAATTTCAAGCTCGGGCATTTCATCACTAAATAGTTCCTCAATATACTCTTTCCATCTGTCTATTTTATGCAAATTAGTGATAATCAGTTTTCCGTCTCTATCAAAAAAATAGAATATCTAGAAGCATGTAAATTAATAAATGATGTCTTGACGAATCCAACGCCACCTCGAAGTCAGAATGGGAAAATATTGACAAAGTGTGATTTAAAAGTCTGCTCCATAAGTTATGTCTTCCTTTTTTGAAATATTTATTTGGCAGATAAAAGCATAAACCTTAAAGATTAATGGATACCCTAATGGATACTAATAGATAATGCACACCCTCAGCATTTTCCAGGCTATAAATATATAAACATGTTGCATAAAATTTAAATATTTTTGAACTTTTAATACCATCAGGTGACTGTAAAAATATTTATTGTAACTGTCATAATGATCCCTATTTCAATAAAAAAATTGACTAGTGTTAACGATCTGGAATCTACGTAATAACTTTTTGTTTGGTCCCAAAACCATTAGCGATATAAGACACTTGTAAAAAAATTCCAGGTTGCCGCCCCTGGCTTCCCGGAAATGTGCGGCATCTTTCAAAGGACGAACTAAGAGAACAGAGAGGGCAAAGACGGTGACGTTCCAACTAGACGTCCAATTCCGGATGCCATACATCTCCGTCTTACGCAAAACGAGGAGAAATAAATATTCCAGTATGTGTTTCCACACTTTTATTCTACTGATGCTCCATCCACTCCACGCATACACATCCTTTGCTTTAGCCAGCCGGTCCGCCCGGCTCTAAATTGATTCTACTGTTATCCTCGGTGTCAAGGTTTATTTCTGAAGCTGTTAGAGTCGAGAGAAATGGCCTATAAAGTAGGAGGATAGACAAGACGGCGATGCCTCGAATTTATTGCTATATATCAGATGCGTCTTCTTGATCGCAAACCATCCGATGACGACAATTCCTTCGGTTCATTCGAAGCACTGTGAAGGCAATACAATGAATTTTATTGGTTAATCACCGACAGCCTATCTACAATTTATTAGGCCATTACTATTTACAACATAAATATATTACAACTGATATACCAATATTTATAGAAAGAAAACTATATTTATACTATAGGTATATACATATAGTTTATTTAATTTCTTGAACCTTATACTTTTATTTCTTGAAAAAACTTTTTTGTGAGTATGTAATAGTAGTTCTATATAACTACTATAACTATAATATAAATTATAAAGCTTATAGACATTATTAAAAGCTTTTTATTTGTTCATAAGTTGATGTTTCGACAGGTATTCCATGTCTTTATCAAAACTATATCTAAAATTATTCAATTATTTTTAGTGCAGTATTTAATAAAAAAACTTACATTAGTTGATTTCGGGTGAAATCCACTAAATAGTCATTAAGATATATACACGGTGTTCCAAGATGTTTGTAACAGCTTATAATTCAGGAAGTAATGAATATTTTTATTTAAAAATTGGGAAGTATCAATTGGAGATAAAATACTATTAACTAACTATATATGTGATCTCATACGTCATCGCTGGCGCTGTGACGTCATCACAATGGAAAAAAATAAATGGATCATAATGAAGTGAAAGTTAGGTCAAACGAGAGGCTTTTTCTATCCCAAATTAAACGGTTTACCACAATGAGGGTATTAATATTAACAAAATACGCTAAATTTTTGTTGTCCTTTAGATTTTATTTAAATTATTTTTTGACAATTACAAATAGTATCAGCCTTCACATTGTTGTTACCTATTAAATAGTTGCGGTGAAACCGATAATCACCTATCACCAAATTACCATAACGGATTTTTAAACTATTTTTTCCAAATATTTAATAATAATCCTTGTATCGACATGTAAGAAAGATTATTTAATTTTCAGTTTCCACTAAATTATTTTTTTACTTAATTATTTATTTAATTAATTGTAATTTACTCTTAATAAATTGCACACATATAATATTGGCATACTTGCTATATATTTTGTCCCAGACAACACTTATTATATTTTAACACTGGTTATTATATTTTCAGCATTTGGTTTACCATGTACCGTTGACCTGAAGATGCATAGCAAATTATACAATGCGAAACCGGTCGTTGGTCGTAGAATAAATTGATTGTGAGTATGTCTTATTCTTATTTCTTTTAACTTTTTTAGAATGGACTCACGAATGCAGCATATTCAAGATATATGAAAAAAAATTTATATTTAAATAGTAAATATCCATATTAAATTTATTTTATAACATGTATTTAGTGTATGCCATAATAATTATTTATGGTTAAAGTGAGACGATGACATGTCTTCTATCGTCATACCTAGCCGACAGAAGATTTAGAGTTCGGATAGGACCAACCCTGTCCTAAGCTGGAGCCAAGGAGGCTGGTGTGAAATAGGGAGCGGTGTTTTCGCCGTATCAATACACCATATACACCATTAAGGTGAGTATTTAGGGACTCAGAACAAAAGAGAATCCTAAGAACAATGGACGAAAAAGCACAGAGGTGATTTTCAACGATCTCAAGAACCATTCTAGTAGACTATTAAGAGAGTTGACAGACTATGACAAAAACCAAAGGACAGTACATAGGCGGCCCAGACAGCAGCTAGCAGGATATAGAGAAGACCCAGAAGAACAGTAAAGGAATGATAGCCATGCAATAGTCGAATAAACGCAGTAACAGGAGTCTCAAAAAATACCCTATCCGTATATTTTATTTCTTTTATTTAGTTATTTTTAGTTTTAATACTCATAACCTTTGGTTACAGCAGCCATGCAGCGCCAATACAATACAAAAAAGTAGAGTGAATGCTGATCAGCATCACAGGCAGAAAAGCTGTTCAGCTAAAAGGCCTTTCAGGTAAGTCGAAACGACCAAGTTCGCGGAACTTGAGCATCGAGGTCACGTACCGACAAACGTGGGCTTACCGACCAGACACTTCGGGCGCTCAACCGACAAGGAGAACAAAAATTATTTTGCCAATTTGGCGGCTGAGTGACCGAGCACACACAATTCGGGCGGGGAGTTACCGTCTTAGGTCGGTGACTCGCTGTCCGGAACACACATTTTGGGACACAAGTTCAAAGTTATGTAAAAATTAACTTTGATCATTCATAAGGAGAAAAGCTCTTCTAGCTACCCCTAAAATCAGTTGGCTTAACCACATAAAGTAAAACAGAAGATGTCCCATTACCCAGGGCATCCAAAGTAACTTTCAGTACAAAGCCTTCTTATTCGTTATGTCCTGCGTTGGGGAGGGGTGGTTGATTATAGCTTGGGGCTCAGGTAGGTACCACTCCATTACGGAGTTTGATCTTTATACATGTGGGTCCCACTGTTTCATTGGGACACTCGGAACTGGGGTTTTACAAAAATTGTTGTGTGTCTCAATAAATATTTTCGAATTAAAGAATGGGATGGTCAATTAAAAGGTGGGGTGTAAAATATTAAATGTAAACTACACTCAACAAACTTTATTTAATAATTTATGATTAATATTATAATTAATATTAACACTTTTTATTTTAATTTATAATTGATATTGCCAATATTAGTTAATTTATAATTAATATTAATAATATTTAAAGGGAACATTTTCAGGGGTTGGCTGTATATCACAGTCAAAGCAAAAACTTTCAATAAAAGAAAAACTTCTTTTTGCAGAATGATATAAAATTGTATTAATAAAATTATTAAAAATCACCCAAAATAAATTTTTAAAGTTTTAGAACGTTTTCGATTCTATCAGATCATCATCAGTGAAAAACCCAAAAGTATAACCACTTAAAAATGAAAACAAAAGGGTCAAATTTTGACTGATTTAAAACTTAAAATTTTCAAAATTGAAAATGTGTTTATTACTTACGTCAATATAGTAATTCGATCTATCCACATAATGGGGTCAGATGACCCTTAAATTACATAATTCGAGTACCTAACATTAATTTAAAATATAATTAATAAGACACTAGGTCAAAGATAAAGGATTACATTTTTTAAGCAAACGAACAATTTCCCAGCTCGAAAAAGGGAACATTATGCCATGAGAGGTAATAACCAAATGTTGACAGAAGGAAGTAAAAATTGTTTTGAAATGATAAGACCTTCACGACAAGTGATAGATAGTTTTTTGAAATATCTTCAAATAGTATATGTCCAATAAGGGTGTTATTTTGAATTAAATTTATATTATTGTTTTAAATGATATAATAAAAATTTTTATTTGTTGTTGAAGAAAAAAGAATAATTGTATTATGAATAATTAAGAAAAGTTAGATAAATATTTGCCTTTAAGTGATGACGCTATATAATATAGTGACTATATAATATAGTGAGTAATGTAGTGAGGATTTTATAAAAAATCAATAACACTAGGTTGAGTTAGGAGATACACTTGATAATATGAGGGTTTTGTAGACATGACCGAAAAACTGAAGATCTTAATTGAATTCAAAGAGTGTTGATTTACCTATGTGTGAGTATCTGTAGAAGTTAAAATTCATATATATATATATATATATATATATATATATATATATATATATATATATTATGTATGAATATTGGCTATTTTGAATATTTATAACTTTTATTTAATATGTTACAATATATGTTACTTAACTGTCCAGTGTCCGTTTTATAATTTAAAGTGGCTTCAAACTTCGCTACTACAATTATACTAAAGATTCTCATATCGTACACTTAATCTTTTTTTAATCTATTTAACTGTTTGTGAGCAAAAATTTGTCTTCCATGTAAATAATTTCCAATTTGACTAATAAATTGGTCTGTGTTTCAAATATTGCTATGTGTTTTTCTGTCTATATATATATACATATATATATATATATATATATATATATATATATATATATATATATATATATATATATATATATTTATATATATATATATAAATATATATACTATTTTAAAAATTTAAATAAAATCCTTTATAAAAAGGTATATAAAAAACCCAGTTGGGCTATGTTGAATTGGCAAAACGTTTTCGGAATAAGTATTCCATCATCAGTACCAAGTTAATACATGGATGTAGCCACTAAATATGGGGTTACAAACCCTTTAAAATTTGCTAATTGAAATTTAGTTTACATAATGTCTGTTTTACAATTTAGATGGTAAAGTTACCGTTGGATTGGTAACATGGTGACATATGACTCTGCAATAAGTTGCAAGTCCTGAGACGGTATGTCTACGAGGACTTCAATAAAGCAACTCAGTTCAGGAGTAAACTAAAACAATTTGAACATTACAAAAAATGGCGTACAAATACATTTTAAAACACTCACAGAATTTAAAAGATTTCGCAAATAAAAACTGACATTGAAGTATTTAAAATATTGAATGTCAAGATTAAATTGTCTTAAGCACGTTCGTTACAGCTATACGATAAAAAATTAAAATTATTTCAAATGTAAAAATAAAAATAACAATAAAAGAAAAGTTAGAAGAATAATATTTCTTTGATGAATTATTAAGGTTAGTTGTTATTAAGATGAATGTTGGCTATTTTGAATATTTATAACTTTTATTTAATATGTTACAATATATGTTACTTAACTGTCCAGTGTCCGTTTTATAATTTAAAGTGTTTTTATTTTTGTTAATGTAATACATCTCAAGAAATAATCTACTTTTGTAGTTATCAGTCTGTGCCAAAATGTGAGCTTTGTTATAATAGTCTAGCATATGACCTAGTGTTTTCATAGTGCTTAACCACTGCGCAAGTATTTTTTCTCAAGCGGCAATCACTTTTATGTTGTGTGATGCGTTGTTTTAGCCACTATGATGTTTGACCAATATAGCTTTTTTGACATCCTAAACACGGTATTTCATAAACGACATTACTTTTATATAAGGTTGGTACTGGGTCTTTGATTTCATTTGATTTGATTTGAACGGTCATGTTCCTTAAAGATATTTATATATATATATATATATATATATATATATATATATATATATATATATATATATATATATATATATATATATATATATATATATATATTATTGTGATATTTAAAGTCTTGGTGCGCCAAGCAATAATTAGCTAATTAATTTTTTTGATTAATTAAAATTATTTAAATGATATGATTATGACTCTATCACAATTTTTAATTCTTTTATCTCAGGGTTAAATTCGTGCTTCAATATCTATGCTATTACATGTGAAAGGTAAGGTCCAGAGAATACCGGAATAATAAAAAACACATATGATCTAACACTATATATTGAAATAAAAATAATGAAATAATTCACACTCAAAAGTTTTCAATAAACAAATCTCATATAAGGATTCTCAAAATTTTGTTCTCCGTACGTGAACAATCAAAATTAATGGTACAAACAATATTAATTGAAATCTCAAAATCCCAAACTATTCTAACTCTTCTAATCAAAATATTTATATCCTTTCTAAATTACGTGTAAAAATTGTGTTATCAATAAAAGAAAAAAAACTGCAGAAACAAAAATATCTCTCTCTGATGATGAGTGGTCCAAATCCTTGTTCCTTGTAGACTATATTATCTCCTCTCAACCGCTCCCTATGTAATCAGCAATCTTACACAGATTGTTGCAAGTATATCGTCCTTAATGATCTCCTTCAAAAGCACAAATCATTCAAATTATGATAGCCTTTCTCCTCTCGATAAACTGAATCTCTCGTTGGCCCGAGTGAAAAATGACTCTTGGAATATCTTCTCTTTACGATAAACTGAATCTCTCGTTGGCCTGAACAGTGACTCTTGGAATATAAGTAGAGAAATATGACTTACAATATTTTGCTGCTCCAGCTTCTGTTAGATACACTAACTCCACAAAAACTCACTAACATTCAACACTACTGCTTGCTACATTTCAGGAACCGCCAGAGAACAATCACTGTTCGTCTTACAGACTTCGAAACCAACTGATTATCCTTTCTCTCTCCTCAATCTCGCTAAACTTTTTCCTACATACTTATCCCACCTTTTTCAATCTCCGCCAATCAAAACTCGTCACAATTCCCCCATTTTTTCATTTCGATAACAAACAAATTTTTACCTATAATTATAAAATTTCCTAAAACTTATTTACAAATAATATTTTCTATAATTCTTAAAACTAACAAAAACCTCTTTCTAAAATCTCTTCTATTTGTCTCTAATCACTGCATTAATGTGGTTCAATTGTCTTTGGATTTCACTTAAAATTATGCGGGTCACTCAAGTATAACAAAGAAATAATTTATGCAAAGCTTACATTTTGTTTAGTACAGGTAATCCAAGAATTTAATAACTCTCCTTCTTTGAAATGTTTGTTGGATATTATCCTACTTATCTGAATTATTTTAATGTTTTTGAACTTTGAAATATTTTTAAACAAACCAATATTTTTCTCGATTTTACATATCATAACAATATATATATCAAATGTCGCTATTGCGTCCATAACGAAGCCATTTTATTGTTGCTTCCTAATAAGACAGAGAAGATTATTTTTCACGTTAAGAACGGCTATGAATAACTATTCTGATCAGACTTATTAAGTCGAAATAGGTATCAATAGATACATAGACGCTTTGAACGTGAAATCAAATCTTTTCTGCCTTTTTCATTTTATTCGGATCTACTCTGTATGGGTACAAGAAACAAATTCGTTAAGGATTTCTGCTTAGTTGAATAGACATGTCGTGGAATGCAAATTTTAGATTCCCCATATCTCTATTAACATTTTTATCAACGTCTGGCCATGCCTTGCAATTTTAAGAAGGCTCCAGATTAAAGCAGAAATCGGAATTTGTTTCGAAACTATCTTACCGATTTTTCTATCAGATGTCGCTATTGCGTCCATAACGAAGCCATTTTATTGTTGCTTCCTAATATGACAGAGAAGATTATTTTTCACGTTAAGAACGGCTATGAATAACTATTCTGATGAGACTTATTAAGTCGAAATACGTATCAATAGATACATAGATGCTTTGAACGCGAAATCAAATCTTTTCTGTCTTTTTCATTTTTTTTCATTTCAAGTTACTTCAGGCATTACTTTTTATAACGCTGTGCTGTTTTCAAAAAAATTACTAATTATTGCACGGTTTTTCTTTACAGCTTGGACTATTGATAAAAATTGACGTTTTGTTCATAAAAAGAAAATTTTGGACTCTGCAACAAAATGTACTGCAGATAGATTTATATCAATTTGGGTAAATTTGCAATAATTAAATTTCATGAAGTTTCGCTCTGTTTAAAACAAAGCGAAAACTATCGTACTAGAGCTACATTAAAATAATTAAAACAAACAACTCACCTTTATACAAATGCAAAGCACGCCCTGAAACAAAGCATTTATTTAATATTAATTTTGAAACTACATGGTTAAAAATAAAAGTTGTTAACTGTCCTTATTGTGCTTTTTATGTTTAATGCCTTTTACCCGCTATTCGGCCTGTACAACCCCTCGACTTGTTTTATTACAAACTAGCGGAAAAACTGGCTTTGAACCTATTTTAAATAATTTTAGACGTGATATTTTATTCTCTGTGGTGCTGTTTGGAGGTTTTGTTTTCATTATTTTTATAATTATTTTAATGCAAAACGAAACAAAGTGAAACATGTAGAATGCTTTATAAGTTGGATTATTATTTTATAAATTTCTTTTTAATGTAAACCTGTTTGTTTTTATTTATTTCACATGTTTGCTATTTTGGTTATCATCAATATGATTTTAACTTTATTCGACACATTTCTGAATAATTGTACGAATATCATTCCGTACCATTGTGGTTGTGGAGCCACAATTATCGGCTTCTTCCAGGTATGCATTTGCTACCTGTCTTAGTCTGTACTATTATAGTCTGTCCTTTTGAGCTTGATAGGACCTCATTATAAATTCAAAAAGGTGTCCAAAACACTAGAGTGTCGTTTAAAAAATTAAAGCGACTCTTCAGTAAAAATGTATCTTCATTTGCTATCTTTTCCCAGTAAGCACAAGTACGTACATAAGACAAACTAAGTACGTACTGATGGGACATAAAGTATGTACAATGAACGTACTTTGCTGTACGAAGTACGTACTTAATACGTACATAAGACGTACATTTTCCAATTGATGGTACATACTTAGTACGTACTGAAGGTACGTACCTAGTACATACTGAAGTTATGTACCTAGTACATACTACATATACATATTTTATACATACTATACACACTTATGATGATTTGTGTAAATAAAAGTAAATATAGGTGAATATATCTTTATTACTCATATTTGAAGTACAAAAACAAGCAAAACTTATGAATCTTAAAGTTTACCAAATGGTTTTGTTTTAAATATACTTATTTTTTATTTAATAATTTATTTATCTAACATCTTCACCCACAAAATACATTTTTCAGTATGACTATATAAGTTAAAAAACACTCGACTGAATAAGATAACAGGAAAGGAAACCACACTATAAGCACCAACACCAAAAATAAGTAAAAAAACTCTAAATGAAACTGTCTTGCAATTATCAAAACTGTTCTTGAGGTGGAAAATTCCTAACCAAATAAATTAGAAATTAGGTTAGGTTAACATAACCTAACATATTTTTTTTTGTTTTAATGGCATAGGCAAGTGCCATACAGCCAGTCACAACATGAACATTTTCTACCCAAAAGAATAAAAAGATAATATAAATTTCAAAGCATTACAAATTTTAAGCATTAAAATTATTATTAAGGATAGGATAGAGATAAAACATGGACACTCGTTTCTCGTCTACGGACCCATCAAGACATTGCTTTTAAGACAAACTAGATTGGGACACGGATAAAAGGTAATAACAAATGGGGTAAAACAGAGGTTAGGATTCTAATTACAGTTAAATATTAAGCTTACTTTTGCAAATAAATTCCATCAAACATTTATTCACAACTCTTATATTTAGAGATAGCAGATAGCACATATTGTACGGAGGAAAAATTTTGATGTTGACTAAATTTTTTATTAGATCTTCAGTTTGTTTTGTGTATTTTTTACACTCGAAGAAGATGTGATTTAAATCACCTTCTTTTTGACAGTCTGGACATAAATTTGAATTTACGATTTTTAGTTTGGACAGATGACTAGGATAGCAGGCGTGTCCAAATTTTATTCTAATTATGGATGTTATATACCTTCGTGGAACAGAATAATTTTTAAACCAATAATCACTTGGGATTAAGGGCTGTATAGAAGCATATTGCGAGGAAGACTGCGTACTATATATATGCCAAGATTGTTTCCATTTACTATTGATATTATTTTTAATTATTGTTAATGCGTCTTGTCTACAGATTTGGTGATCAGCTTGCTTTCCGGTATCAATGGCCTTTTTAGCTAATAGGTCAACATGTTCGTTGTATTTAAGACCTATATGTGCTTTAACCTACAAAAAATGAACAACTCTTCGGTTTTTATAAAGGTCATAAACAAGTTTTTTAATTTGAAAGACATATATATTTGAGTTATTGCTAGGAAAATTTAAAGTTTCAATGGCTAACATAACAGACAATGAGTCAGATACTATTGTAACAGATGTATTCTGAGTGTTTTCAAAGTATCTTAATGCTTCATATATTGCTACAGCTGCAGCACTAAAGATTGAAAAACTAGGATTTAGTCGACAAAGTTTTTCTGTATTAGTTGATGGAATGTAGAAAGCACACCCAGTACCAACAATAGACTTTGAGGCATCCGTATAAATAACTAAAGAGTCTGACAGACTAGATAAACAGGACCTCAAAATATTCGAGCTAACAGAAGAATTTACATGGTAATTCGGTTGTATCACAGTAATGGGTTGCAAGCACCTAACATTATAAATATGTTTAAGCTCTTCTTTCTCATGGTACATACTTAAGACGTAATAGTACGTACTCTTCTGTACGTACTGGTATATACCCCAGTGTACGTACTTAAAACGTACATTTTACATCATGTACGTACAGTACCAAAATTGTACGTACTCAAAACGTACTGTGCTGTTTGAGTTGTTGTATCCTCCCTGTGTTATGAGATTCAGGTTGCTGATACAATAAGTTCGAGTGTTAACATAAAACGAAAACAAAGAATTTGACGTTACATGCCGGGGATTGGGTATAAATGTTTAGAAAATATAATCTAAACTTATTATAGTATTAGACCAATTAAGTTAGTAAAAAATAAGGTTTTTTCGCCACAGCTATATAGACAGGTTTGCGGTTATAATGTAGTGTAGTATGAGACATTACAAAAATGGGGATTCATTAATTTTTTAGTAAAAATATTTTGAGATAAACAATTAAAACGTCAAACTTTTCCTTAAAAATTATATTTAGAAATTTGACGTCAACAGATAATTTTTTAGAAAAAAGATACACTAGATAAGCTAAATTAAAATCGGTTAATAAACAAACAAGTTATCGTAAAATGAACAAAAAAATTGCTGTTTTTAAATATTGTTATTAACTTTTTTATTATTTATTAAACTTTATTAAAATATACCTGAACTTGACTGTCTTATCATGTTTGAATTGTGTGCAAAAGATGGACCAGATCGGTTAATCTTCTTCTTCTTCTGAAGCCTTCTATCGTCCATGTTTGGACATAGGCCTCTCCCAACTCCTTCCATCGGTCTCTATCCTGAGCAACATATTTCCAATTTGTTCCGGCTATTCTTTTAATTTCATCAACCCATCTCATTTGTGGTCTTCCTCTTGGTCGTTTACTTTCGTAAGGTCTCCAATGTTGTATTGTAGTATTCCAACGTTGGTCTTTTGGTCTAGCAGTGTGGCCCGCGAAGCTCCATTTCAGTTTGGCAATTTTTGTTGTTATGTCCTCGACTTTTGTTTTGATCTTACTCAGTCTTTTCTCTTTTATCTGACAGTCTTATACCTAACATTGCTCTTTTTATTGTTCTTTCTGTTGTGGCCATGATGCCATGATAGGAAGGATGCATTGGTTGAACACTTTACTTTTCAAGTATTGGGGTATTTTGCGGTTCTTAAGTATCCAACTAAGTTTTTCAAATCCTGCCCATGCTAGTCTTGCTCTTCTATTCTAATTTCCCCACTTTGGTTCTCTTTGTCAAGTTTCAGGATTTGGCCTAGGTAGATATATTCCTGGATTTGTTATATCTCACTGTCATTTATAGTTATACGTCTGATGTCATCTGTGTTTGTCATTATTTTTGTTTTTTTCATATTTATTTTTAGGCCGACGTATTGGGAGCTGGCTGCTAGATCCCTTATCATAATTTGCGGTTTCTCGAATGTGCTCGCTATAATCACTAGGTCGTCAGCGAATCTGAGGTGGTTTAACTTGTTGCCATTAATGTTAATGCCATAGGTTGACCAATTTGAAGTTTTGAAGACGTCTTCTATGGCTAGGTTGAAAAGCTTTGGCGATATTACGTCTCCTTGTCTCACTTCTCTCTTAGTGGGAATAGGATTTGTATTTTCGTCTAGTTGTACTATCATAGTTGCATTTTCATATATTTTATGTTATGTTATGATCGGTTGACGTAAATATTTTTTTATATTTTTCAGTTTTATAATATAAATTATACGACTTTTAAGATCAATTATTAAAAGTAAAAACATTTAAAAACTTACCACTGTCATCCGTTTTTTGATTAGATTTCCTCTTAAGAATATTTTAAAGTATCAAAACAGTCTACTATTTTTTTACACAGTTAGATTAAAAGATCAAATGACAGAAGACTTCTTAATATTTTATGAGCATTAATGACATTTGAAAACAAAAAAATGTGTGAACTAAATAATATGTTCATAGTTATTAAATTAAAAAATTAAATATTAATTAACAATAACATGTTGAGTTGATTGTTTGTTTATGTTTTTGTTATAAGAATTTCTGGTGTTTTAATTAATTTAAAAGGCTCATTTTATTATGTAAACAGCCTCAATTGGTTCCTTGTCGTCTTTCTTATCCATACAATTAAAGTCAATTATGAGATTACAATATTATTTCTTATTTTTGTGCAGTTTTAAAATTCTAACCTATAATATCAGGCACATGTGATAGATGCAATAAATCATGTATTTTTAAGAAACCAAAGTCTTCCATCGATATCTTTGGTTTTCCTTGTGATTATTGCAAGTTGGTATTATGTAGAAATTGTTCCAATGTAAGTGCTACAGAAATCAGAGCAATAGTGATACCAAGTAGAATAATACCATATGTTTGCAAGGATTGTACTCCCAAAATTAAGAATTTGATTGGGCTCTCAACAAGAGGAGATGTTTTGGAGAGCGAAGTTACATGCATAAAGGACACTACTATGTTGCCGAGAGGCGTGGAGGGCGGCGGATTGGCTCGTCTCCTGCTCTACGGGCTTCTTTCGGTCGGTGGAATTGGACCTGGATGTTCCACGAGTGTCCACCATTCTTCTTTGAACAATTCGTGTAGCTAGAGATTATATTATTGGAGATATGAAGGAATCGTGTATGTTTCTGTTTGAAACTGTCACAATTCCACTCGTCTGAGGTTAGTAGTGCGTGATTACTTCGGTAAAATACTACAATATGCCTCAGACACAATGTACATAAATGTATATTTGAAATGTGTGAGAAAATAAGAATGCAGTTCGAAAATATGGGTGCAAACGTCTCTTGTGCTTAGTCTATAGAAATAGAAGTACCACGAGAGTGGTACTTCTATTTCTTAATATATTTCTTATAAATTTACTAATTTATTTATATTAATTTATCTCAATTTACTAATGTTTGTATTTTGAGAACGATTTCCGAAGTGGAAATTGAAACGTCAATAAACGTATTTTAACCTTTTATTGTGGCTTATTCCCATTTAAACAGTAATTAGTAACATTTCATGATTATAGATTTTCATGGACCTTCTACTTCTGAGCAATAGTTACATGCTAATTTGTGCTGATCCTGAAGAGCAAGATCGCAGAAATGCTACTTGGTCTACACTTTATTATCTACAGATGGTCGTTTAAGGAAGAGTATTTTAGAAGGTGTGGAACTTATAACCAACCAATACTAATAAATAAAGAGGCATCTATATTTGTTTATCAAAAGAAAGATCTCCGACAACGATGGGAAGATTAAATGAAGAGAAATGAAGAAGAAATCCCTATATGAAGTTGACCATCTGTTACAAAATTGCAGCCAATGCAGCAAGCTAATAATATTTAGAGTGTTCCCACCCACACCCTGACAAGGGCTTAAGAAATGAGAAGGAGAAGGATATTTGCTGCCAATACTTTACCAAAGAAAATTATAGAAATATACAAGTGTCAGGATATCTGTGTTTGATTTTGTTGTTTTCGGGACTTTGGTTTGTTATTGTAATAGAAAAGAGATATAGTCATAAAATATTAAATAAAAACTTTTCTGTGCCATAATATACACTTTCTTTTAGATATTATGTTATACATTTATATATAAAAATGCGTAAGTGTATACTATATTTTTGAACATAGAGAATATATTTTTTGGCATAGAATAAGTTTAATTTCTTATTTTATGACTATATTTATTTTTCATTAAAGGCATAACCTTTGAATTTTGGCGCCTAAAATTAAAAGAATATTTTGAATTTCCTGTCAAAAGCCTACGTTTTTAATTTGCCGTCAAATGAAAATAATTTCGGCCCGTCCGCATTTGGCGCTAGAAACTCCCTCTCAAAACTTTCTATAAAACCTACCTTACTAGGGAGTATGTACTCTGACTTTGACCTGGCTGTCCCTGCTTCTATTTTTATGCCATCTTTATAGCAAGCTTTGACATAGAAGCTGGAAAGCTGTGCAGTTTACTCCCTCTTAGTATTTATTAAACAAGCAACAGAGTTTTTCTTACTAATGAAGAAGGCAAACACCAAAAACAAGAAAACAATTCCTATTTCCTTTTAACTTGAAATAATTCCTCCCATCTTTTGTGTACTTTTTATGTGGCTTTTATATGTGATGTTTCTTTCAGCACTTAGATTCTTAATGTCCGCTCTTTTATTCAAGGTGTTCTGTGTGGTTTTAATTAGACCAGATTAGAAACATGTTTGGGAGATTAATATCACACAAGTACCCCGAGATACCAAGAAAAGATCCAGGTCAAAAAAGCCAATTTTGGACTAGTGAAAGAAATATGCTGCACTATAATGAGTATGTAATTATAACAAATAAACATTTAATAAAGATGTTAGTTATTTTAATTCATAATAGTGAAAGAAGCTCTTTTAGAATGCTTGTCTGCTTTGAGTGATTCCATTTTTGCAATGAGGTATTTAAAAATATTGCTGCATTCCATGAAGAGCTCGGTAGTATAAGTTTATATTGATTATTAGTAACCAGAACTAGTGAACAAAATATTTAGTAAATTCAGGACAATCACATTTAAGAATACAGAATCTAATCTAAAATCCTATCCATCATCAAAAATATCTACCAAAACAACACAATAAGAGTAAAAGAAGAAGAAGAACTAAACGACCCTATTGAAGCTGGCAATGGGATACGACAGGGGATTTCCTAAGTCCTCTATTGTGCAACCTGAATATGGCTGAAATAATAAAAAAAGTAAGGACTAAAAAAGGATACCAAATGGGAAAAAAACAACTTAAAATAATCTGCTATGCAGACGATTCAATACTACTCTCACAAAGTGAAGATGATTTACAACGTCAGCTCCACAAACTTAATGTAACCGCCAGATAATTGAACATGATAATTTCCCCAAATAAGACAAAATGCATGGTTACAATAACAAATTTACTAAGGTGTAAATTGGAGTTGGAAGGTCAGATAGAACAAGTGATGGAGTTTAAATATCTAGGTATCACTTTATCTAGCTACGGAAAGCTGAAAACTGAAGTTTAAGATCAAGTGAATAGAACAAAGAGAGTCGCAGGTTGGCTGAATGAAACCATATGGAGTAATAAAAATAT